>NW_027526335.1:59428182-59962918 GCF_048455015.1 Haemaphysalis longicornis | reverse complement strand
TAAAGTACACGGAGCAGACGAGCATTCAAGTTCAGTCGTGTCATAGCTTAGATGGAAGCGCGTCCTAATCCTTTGAATGCCCAAGTTTTTTTCCTTGGGGCATAGATAGGCCGACATACACTTGTCAGAGCATTGAATTCGAGCGCCGCAAATTGTTAGCCCTCCGCATTTATGCCGATCACGAACGCGACAAGTTGCCATTAAGGAACAATACACGACCGACAACAAAATCCATTTGCAAAGTTTGATGTTTACCAGTGAGGGAAAGCGTCGGGCTTCTCTTTATTATATAAAAAAACATCCTAACGGGAACAAAGATGGCTCTCAATACATTTGTTCACCAGAACCCCTGTTTTTTCCCATGCTGAAAAGACTGAAGAGACAGACAGCTCCTGATTGAGAGCTTGCTCAAGGCAAACTTTGAAGGGCGGGCGGAGAGAATGGCGGGAAGAAAGTGCTTGCGCGTATTCCAACCATAAAATAAGTGATGCCTCTGCAGAACGCTCGTCAGCCCATTTGCCGCTGTATATGGATTTTCGGACAGCGCACTTTAGTGCTCGCGGTCGCTGCATAATGGGTAGGAAGAGATACATGCGAGAACTGCCCTAAAGAAATACTGTGGTTTGTAATAAAAAAGAACCGAAGCAAAAAAAAAAAAAAACGGTCATGAATAGCGACCAACTCTTAAATTGACCACATTGAAGAGTTACTGTAGAGTGCGTCAGGTACGCGTCGCATGTTTTTCTAGGAATGATTTTTAACCGAATATCGCTAACTAAGTGTGTTTCTCTATTAACGGAAGCAGTGATTGTGGCGGAGTCCCGCAATCCATTTGTTCGTATATCGACTCCGCTGCTCAACAATAGAGGAGATGCGAAGGGCAGCGGTTCGTGAAGAACGTTCAATCATCATATCAGAATATCAAGTTCATCTGAAGGGCGAAGGTATTTCCCATTGACCTCCACCCGCTCCTGTCCTACTCTGTCTGAGTCCAGTTCTTGCCTCCGAGTTTTCTTACTTCGTCCCTAGCTCCATCTAGTTAATGGCCTTCCCCTTCTCCCATCATCGGGACCACCGGACTCTCGGTAGCAGCCTGCATATATATATATATATATATATATATATATATATATATATATAATATATATATATATATATATATATATATATATATATATATATATATATATATATATATATATATATAGCGAATCAGAATAGAAAATGAGGGGCTCGTAGAAATAACACAGAAATAAGGGTTGGCAGTCAAGAAAACCTCGGAAAGCAAAGGGAAGGTTGTGGTAGGTCATTGAAACAGATAGAGAATTTGGAAAGAAAGAAAGAAAGAAAGAGAAAGAAAGAAAGAAAGCGGAGAAAAAATGCCCGCCAGGTGGATCTGAACCCACGACCTCCAGTATACCGGTCTGGTGCGATACCCACTACACTACCGGCGGGGCGATTTCTCCCCCCCCCCCCGCTTTTTGGGGTATTTATGTCGATGTAATTTTTTCCTGTGCTTGGGGGTGGTAGCCAGCGCCACTCTGACTCCTCGGGGTGAAGGGAACCTTCTTTTTAATCCCGCGCTGTGACTCGAGTGTCTACGACATGTCGAGAGTGGTCAACCAGCGTTGAACCCTCTTAAGCTCCTTATGGCACCAAGACTGCCCAGAAAAGAGGCCCTCGCTATGCATGTAGCGAATAAGAAAAATGACACAGAAATAAGGGTTGGCAGTCAAGAAAACCTCGGAAAGTGAAGGGTAACATTACATGTAAGGGTGTGTAACATTATATATATATATATATATATATATATATATATATATAATGTTACACACTGGCCTGAATGTCCAAAAACTCTGAACAGGTACTACTGCCTGCGATAGGAAAGCTGTTACACAAACGAGATAAAATACCGATAAAACTGCGAAGACTGCTAGAAAGCTGCTGTGAATGGCTGCAAGAGCAACTTGCCGGATCACTGAGATTCCCACCGGGATCTTGTAGTAGACGAAAGACGCCTCGCTGCCGCGCACATTTTAGGGCAACTGCCACGACACCGCCTTGGGAGTCGCCATTATATATATGCTTACGATTGTTGCGCGCGTTGAGGAAATGCCGAAAGGAAGGCCGGGAGTCTAAAACTTCAAGGGAGGGATACGGGAATAGTTAGGATTACTTACTACGATTCCTGAAGTTAAGAGAGACAAATATATATTTCGTGCACTTGTATGTTCTCTAAACGAGGTGTTTGTCGTTAAATATAAAGCGAAATAACACGCCTAATCAAGCTCGCCTACGCTATTCTACCTAAAATCTTGCTCAAGGACAAAAGCTAAGTTAAATATGAGCCGACAGGGAAAAATACAATTCGAGGCACATGAGCATGCCCACAGTGAACCATGATTGAGTCGCTGCAGATTGCGTTCGGTGTTCTAAAAAACCGAAAACCCAAGAAACGTTTCAAGAAGAAAAACAGGAGGGAGGGATAGCGCTTCAGGCCATCGTGGAGAAGCATTTCACTCCTTGAAGGTTTCGCATACTTTGAACAGGGCATTTCCAGTAATACGAATTCATTTTTTATTTCTACAAAGCCTTATGTTTTTGTCTGAGAGCACAATATGCACAGCGTAATCTAATTTACACACGTGGAGAAGTTCAGCCCCAGAGAGAAGTGAAGAAGTTCTTTCAGTGGCTTCTCAGTCATTGCGGCATTGTCGGAAACGATAGTGCGGACGCTGCCGCATGCTTGGCACACCAAAAAATGGAGAGACCGTTATCCAGGACGGACGCCGCTAGAACTCTCCGCAAACTTGCTCGGGAGACCACGCTATCCGAATGGATCACCCAAGAGTTCACGCGCGCTCGTATTCATGCCCTGGACCCCCATCTCCACGCCCCCTCCCGCGATCTGATGCAACCATTCTTTGTCGTCTCTGGCTTGGAGTCGCATTCACAAATGCTTACTCCTATTTGATTGGAATGGCAGCCAGTGAGGCGTGCGAAGTCTGTGACACACCAGAGACCATACGACATGTCCTCTGCGATTGTCCGCGGTTTTCATCGCAGTGAAGCCAGCTCTCTGCGACTCTACGAAAGTTAAACTCTCGGCGCCCGTTCTCTGAGGAGACAATCTGGGCCACTGGCCTTCTCCGTCGTCTGCGGACAAGGCGACAAATGCGCTCCTGTGTTTCCTCAAAACGACGGAATTGCACAAAACACTGTAGCGCAAAAGTCTACCCGCTATGAACTCAGTGAACTCTTTTTTTCCTATAGTGTCCTACCGCTAGGCTTACCGCAGTGCGCTATGTCGGTCTCTTTCCCCTTCTTTCTCTATTTTCATCTTTTTCCTCATTGTTACCCTTTCCCCCGTGCAGGATAGCATACTAGGCCGTAGCCTGGTTAAAATTCCTGCCTTTCTTTACTTTCTTTCTCTTTCTCTCTCCGCGATCCATCCAGGAAAAAATATTTACGCTCTTTCAGAGCAAGAATAACAAGGATGCTTCAGAGCAGCAACGATGCTGAAACCTCCCTACCCATCATCCTGCCTCATTCTCGGGATGTTTCTGTTTTCTTTAAGATGTGAAGTTCACTTTTGATGTTGTGTGGCTCAGTAAGTACGGGAGATTAAAATGAATGCAATGCAGATATCACCTCGCGAAAAAATCTGCCTTCCTCCTTTTTGTCGACGGACTGGGAAGCATGGAGAAGCATGGGATGCATGGAAAAAAGAAATGAAATTAGAGAAAAGACAGAAATGCGGTGGAGAGCAACAACACAGGCGTGGCAAACCACTAGGCGATTGTCGCCTGGCGCAAGATTATTAGCCCAGGTTGGTTGAAAGTGCTTTCACTGCCTCTAGCAATGCCAGGTGAGCATGGAAACCAACCTCTCACGTATTAGGAAATTGTCCAACCTGTTCGTAATGTCGGGACGACCGTTTACTTTGCAAGTTCTTACCGACGCGCGTGCTCCATTGTACTTGGGGCAAATGAGTTTTCGGTTCCTGACGCAGAGTACTGAGAACCTACGCTTTCAGGTGGATGTGGTGACAGCAGACGTCTGCATTACAACATAAAGCTGCCCGGCAAAATATGATTTCCTTTCAAGATTTTGTTGTTTGTTGTTCGAGCACTGATGCCTACGTTGGTATAACTTTTAAGAAAGCAGAAATTTTCGTTTCGTCGCAAAAATAACAAATAGCGGAAATGCACAAAAGTGAGAATATGTACATATTTTTACCATCATTCACACGTCTGAGTGGCGTGCCTTCAAATCTCTTCAGCATGAATTGGGGTGGCCACGGCTGCTAGCTTAATACGTTGAAACCTCTCAGGCCGCCTTTGGGCACACTGCAGATATCCAACAAGCCCCGTCCTGCCTCGCTTTCTCTATTTGTTTTCCGACTTATCGATATAACAGTGCACTTTTTTCATGGAAAGCTAGTGATTAGAGGACGAGATGTTTTTGTACTGTTTCAAAGCATTCGCCCTTTTTTTTTTGCATTATGCGCATGCCGGGAACACACGTGTTACCACTTGTGTGCTATCCGCTTTTTATTGATACCGGCAGTTGGGATATGACTCCGAAGAGGGATTCTAGAAGCGCTCATAGATGGTCTTATGGCACCACCCCTGCACTTGTAATGATGTTCCTGCCATCGGATTGCGTGCGCCGGAACCTGACGCTCACGATACATCCGTCAGGCCAGCCAAGGAGAGCGCGCGCTTTCAAATATTTTTAGTAATTGGCACTTCGACATCTCTCAGCAGGTTAAAAAGAACGTTTAGCCTAATCAGAATTTGTTAACCATTCGATCACTTCTTTTAAATGTTTACCAACTTAAGAAAAAGGAATTCGTTCTTAAGCAAAAAATGCGGGCCAATTCATCCTGTGAAGGTGGTTGGAAAGCGAAGCTTTAAACGACACCGACAGGGATTACCCATGCGACGTCGCTCGAATTTACACACGTGGCGCTACTAAGAGTAAAACCAGAGACAAGTGAAAGGTACTTAACCGCACCCTTTATTACTTCAAAGAGATATTCTTTGCTAAGGTTATATAAAAGCAAGATTCATGAATTGTGGTTGGTTGAGTTGTATTAACGAAGCACGTGAATGGAAACATTTTTTTATAAAATCAAGAAGCTCAAACACGGTCTTAGCCGGTCTCACTTCCCCGTCTCTGCCGCAGCCGACGGAGGCGACGAGATGGCGGCAGCGACGGAGCAGAAGTAAGATGTCATGCGCTGGTGTGAGCTTCCTTCAATTTTTACGAACTTCTGGCGCATGTGGAGCGCACAGCGGTGCGAGAGGTCGCATTACGCTACAATTTGGTGATCAGCGAGAACGGGGGGAGTAAACCCGCATGCTGCGATCGGTGAGTACCCCGTCCTTCCCCCAGAAAATAAAATACTACATCAACTTGACGAAACCGTTGCCTGCTGTTGCCCGCGCTACCTGGCGGAATTCTAAAAAATCAAATGGCAACAGCAACGAAATGTTCCACTAGATAGGTTTCGTGTTCCGCTTGGAACGCTCATGGAGTAGGGCAACGTGGTTCCAGAACCGTTGTTGTAAGGCGCCTCGATTCACGCGCTTCTCCGCCGTACGGCAGCGCTGGCATCGAGACACTTGAATCAGAGTAGTGGAACGCGGTAAATTTAAATTGACTTGAGAAAACCTCTAGCGTGTTATCTTGGAAGGAACGAGTCGGGAGAAGCATGAGATGCATTCACTTGCCAGGGACGCCGGTCGACTGTCGTCTTGCTTGGACATTTGCAATGAAAGGAGCAGATACACGGCCAATTTTTTTTTCTCTCTGTAATTTCGCGAAACATACAACTGACCATTTTGCTAAGCGTAGGCTTCACAGCAGGCTTCACGTTTTATAAGTGGCTTGACTGCTGGTATCTTCACACATTGATCAAGTCAAACAACCTTCAGGAGAAACAGAAGAAACCTTCCGAAATAAAAAAATCCCTTTAAGATGGTAGAGTGGGTCAGTGCCGGATTAGGAAATTTGGCGCTCCGGGGCTACTGCGTCCTTGGGGCCATGATAATGATGAGGATGACGATGGTGATGATTTCGCTTTATTACGCTTAAATTGTCGAAGCCCAAGTTATGGTCTCCGACCAGTGATAAATTATACATAATTTTACGGTTTCTCGAAATAAATTTCTTGGCTTGATGTCTAGTATTATATAACGGATTTTATCAGGTGTAAAAGTTAGTATGGTTTGATTGACGGTCCATCACAAATTCACAGTTAATCGAAGTGCCTCGTCGGCCTGCACACGCCATAGAACAGAAGAGTATTCTCTTACAAGAAGCCCACTTTATTAGGGCTATAAGGTTTTAGTTTTATACGCATAAAAATCAACAGGACCAATGTATTGTCGCAAGTTGTAATAAGTAAAGTTTTTTTTTCGGAAGTTCGGCGTCGATCAGGAACCCAATCTTCTGGCTCTGGCTGACTTGGCATGGGGCTAACCATAAAGATGGTGTTGAAAGTTTCGGAGATTGTGGCCGGTGTAACGAATTCTAGATGTTGTTGATATGATGAAGGGATGTAAAGAATTTATATACAACTATATATGTTAACAAAGCTGTATTAACAAAGCTGTATATTAACAAAGCTATATATGTTAACATGAGCCATAAAGAAAAAAATTCCACCATCTTCCCGTAGGGGAATCCTGAGTAGTATGCGAAGTAGCCATTGGGTCGACTGAAGTTTTCATTAGTTTTCAGTTCGTCGTTTCCGTTGACGTTCAGCTTCGCACGCCTTCGTTGTATCAGTAGCTTCTGGGCGTAGTTTGAATGAGTGAGGGACAAGGCGCGTTCGTAGCACATGCTCCCATCTCGGTTTGTAGCGCAGTGGGAAGAGCGCCACGTACCTCCCATTGCGGCCAGAGAGTCGTGGGATCGAAACCGGGCCCCGCCTAACTATTTCTTTTTATAGCGTACTGCGCTGACGTCAGCCAAAACGCTGGCGAGGCTGAAAAGACGCGCATGCGCAGTAGAGTGTGGACGGCGGACAACGGCAACGATGGAGGGCGGGACACAGCCCCGAGCACGAGATGCTTTGCATCCAAAAATTCCAAACTGCAGTTATACTCCAGCTCCAAATGCGTGAACACCCCTTGAGCGCCCCAAACTCCAACTCTTCTCTCTCGCATGATCCTATGTACACAAACCACGGTGTTAGAAATAAGTGCTCTTACACCGTGACACCCGCTCGAGTGACAATCACCGGGACTCTTTTCCCGCCGCAAGATCCCTCAAATTGCCCATAACACAGCTGTATCCATAACCGATGCCACCCTCAATCTGCCTAGCATCAACGGTCGCCACCCCAAGTCTCACGGGACTCTGTCTAGCTCGAATGCTCAGCCAAGAACCTTCTTTATGGCAAAACCTCGTCATTTCGACAATGTTCCTCCAGTTCTCCACCTGCATATACAGGAGGGCACAAAGTCCGCGCAGGCAGCTGTCACCCATAGACATCTGCCAAACAGTTGGCCGCCACGGCTTACGGGCCAAAATCCTGTACGTTACCCGCGCAAACGAGAAAGCACGCGGCGATTAGAACACGCGCCTCCTGTGAAGCAGATTGGAGGGAGGGGGAGGGAGGAGTGCTCAGACGTGCCACGTAACGCAACCTTCCTATCGCAGCGCGATTACCACAAATACGATGAGCAGAAAAAAAATGTCCCTTTTTGGGCTGTATAGCGGCCTGTTTCGTACATGGGAACTTTGCGCATGGCCGTCGAGCCTTCAGCGGCGATGAACTCCTGTTGCGTGGCTGTGATGGCCTCGATAGTCGGCAAGCCGTTACACATTAACGGGTCCCCATTGAGCTGGAGAGCATCAGGTGAGTGCGAGAGATCGCATCAGAAAAGAGTGTAATAGGGATAGAATGCCTCTGCTCACCCCCGGGCGGCTGCTCCCGTCGGTGCCACACAACAGTTAAAGCAGCCAGTAGTTCGTTGTCGGTCGGTCGAGTCGTCGTTCGGTCGTCACTGACAGTGGAAACACGCTGAGGCTTCTCGTCTAAATTCGGGATCTACGACGGAGGCGAGTCTGGGTCGACCTCTTGCTTTCAAGTCCTCAACATGTCTGCTGCATCCACTGTTTTTCCCGCGCTCTTTCGGGGGCTCCTATACTCCTGCCGCCGTGCCCCAGCGGGACCAGATCTGCGGGCCGCCCTTTGGTCAGTGCCCTCCACCGGCTCATTCCAAAGCGAAAAGTGCACGGGGACAAACAGCTTACCGTCCCCGAGTCGTGGCGGAGGTCTGTTTCCAACACGGCATTGAAGGGGTCGCACGCAGGATACGTTTTTAAGTGGACGCAGCTGTCATGGTCCCGAAAAGAAACAGACGTTGTTGTTGCTTTGGCTCGCGTCCACGTCGGAGTTCTTCACATCGCCTAAGCCTGCTGATTCCCCAACTCGAAGGAAGCCGCTCGGGTAGAGCTGGCCTGGCGGCCTCTGCGGGCACATGAAGTGGCGCCTCGATAATTACGCTACGAATGGAGCCGCGTGGATTTGTAGCTTCCGTCATGCTTGTCGCTCAGACAGCCTGCACAGGCTTCACAACAGAAGCGCCGGTTGAAGCGGAACGACCACGCGAGTGGCCTACACAACCTTTGAACATTTACATAACCATTCACTCACCGTTTCCGCAGCTGCAAGTGCACTCCAGCATACAAAAATACACAGGTTGTGCGCAGATCAGGCAGCGAATGCCAACGAAAAATCTTCGAGGCGTTTCGCATTGGCAAATAAGGCGACGGCTGTGTCAGCGCCTCTTCCGTGGCATTGTCCAAAACAGAAGTGTGGTTCCTGAATCGCAGATTAACGCGCACGCGTGTAAAATGAGTGAGGCTTCTCCTTTTCTCTGTTATGCTTCAGGGTTTTTTTATGTGCGTCCAATCGATCGTTGAACCTCCAAAGACCCAAATCGCGAACGAAGAACGAAGGCATGCGACGAATTTTCGCGCTCTACGTGAAAGCTTGTAGGAACGATTTGAATGTATGCCTATGCATGGTTTATGCGATAAAGGTATACTATTGCACTCCATCTTCATGATAGATGAGTGTATACTGTCTTATCTAGAAGCGTCCCTTTTTCGAGATTTTCAAGTAACGTCTCGATATATGCAAGCACGCTTTCACGCACGCGCCACGTGTCCAGAGATCTTATGAAAGCTTTTCAGTCGACCAACCGGTCTATGAGGAAATGTGTTAGTTTTTTGACAGGACGCCATCGGTCCGGCTAAGAAAGCTTTCTCTTGAAAAAATTCTGTTGGAAGTCTCGCGTTCGTCCCACGCATCTTCTTGTGTGTATTGTCTTATAGCGCCAATAAAATGTACCTAGAGTCACAGTGGTTTCACTTTTCAATAAATAGTTGCATTCTGTATACGATAAGGGAAAGGACTCACGTGAGACTAGATCTCTTTCCATCGACATGATGGATAAAGATTTCAACTACTTAAGGATAGCGGATCCCAAGCAGCTTTAATTAAGAAAAGATTTCAAAAGATGTGCTCCAGTGCATGCTATGGAGCACGCAGCGTTATTTAAAGAACTCTGAAGGAAAGACATCCCGCATTCCTCTTTCGGCACGATATCCTACTCGCAAAAGGGCACGATCACTAGACGAGACATCCAGCCTCTTCTCCTGAACTTCTCCTGACGAAAAGCTTTGGGACTCTTGGTGATTTGCCACGAATAGTTTTAAAAGATGTCACTCGGGTGAAGCAATTGCCGCCCCATCTCGCAAGGTTAGATCTGCCCGCTTGCTAACTGACTCACCCACTGACTGACTGACTCACTCACTCACTCACTCACGCACTCAGTGTTCAGTCTGCTGGTTTGTTACAGGAAGAGTTAGGTATAAACATAACAGCAATGGAAACAATATATTCTGCATCATCATTTTGAGAAGATCACTCGGGATTGTGTCTTGAAAGTGCAACGCTGCAGGTAGTGCTAACCAACTGAATCACTTGAGCGAGATATATTGAGTTGATATCAATCACCCTTATTCGATTCAGATAATCCAGAAGCTTTATCGAACGGGTCGTAATCGCAATGAACTTCTTTGTCAAGCGCTATAAGTTGAAATTTGTGACAAAGTGTGTACGAGTCCAACGCTTAAGTTGTCAACAATTACATTTGACGTCCCTCGGTTTAAACAATTTACAATGTTCTTCAGGCATTATTTCATTATTCGCATGCCTGATCCTTTTTTATACCGAAACGTCCGCGTGCTGATATTCTTCAGGCATTATTTCATTATTCGCATGCCTGATCCTTTCTTATACCGAAACGCCCACGCGCTGAAACGTTCGCGTACTCAGAGGTCCGTTTACCGAAAAGACTACCGAAACGACCTGTGCCGAAAAAGACTGGAGCCAATTTCGGGGGCCTTTTTTATGTGGCTTCTTAGGCTCCGTGAAGCTGTGTACCCAAGAATTTTGGTCCGAGACGTCATCTCAGAAACCTTTGGACAACAAGGAGGAGGAGTCGGTCGGAATAATTAAATCGAATTGAAATGGACTCGAAGGTTGTCAACCATAGCGTGAGGGGCCCCCACTCCCCCCCCCCCCCCCTGTCACGTGTTAGTCAGCGGTGGTGTGAAAGTGAGGTTGGCGCTCCTACCTTCAACTTTCGAGGCGTGCAGCGAGAACACCCAAGAACGTTTTTTTCATAAGGTCGAGCGTGGCCCCCGACAACGGGGGGCCGTGGGCTGCAGCCCTCGTAGCATCCCCCCCCCCCCCCTTAATCCGGCCCTGGAGTGGGTTACAAAGTTTTCCGACTATTTAATTGAGCGACACCACGTGAGCCAGTTCAGGCGGTGCACCACCTCGCCACTCGTTTCAGTGATGCAGCTCGCAGCGCCTGAACTGCGCCGTTAGAGTCACCGCTCGGTTAGTTCATGGATTTGCCTGGGCTCCCTGCCGAGGAGGTGCAGCAGCAGGCAGAAAGGTGCAGATATGATTCTACTGATCATGCACAGTGGTGGAAACGGCACTCCACTGCTGGGAACTTGTTTCAGAGGTTCAGGGTGAATCTAACGGACCCCTTGTATCTGTACAACCTGTGGTCTGAACACCTAGCGCGAGGAAATATTTTTTTACGACTAAAAGAAATCCTGCCATGTGGGTTGACTAGCATGGTCAACACACATGGTAGGATTCCACCTAGTCTTCAAATAACATTACCATATGCAGTCGGTACAGGTTTAATTACACACCCGCATTTCCAAACATGTACATAATTACAAATGCGTGTATGCCTGAGGTATAACTGTCTATGTAAAACTTTTTCAGATGTTAGTGATAACGAAAATGTATTGAGTGTGCAAGCATTCGAGTGAGTGAGTGAGTGAGTGAGTGAGTGAGTGAGTGAGTGAGTGAGTGAGTGAGTGAGTGAGTGAGTGAGTGAGTGAGTGAGTGAGTGAGTGAGTGAGTGAGTGAGTGAGTGAGTGAGTGAGTGAGTGAGTGAGTGAGTGAGTGAGTGAGTGAGTGAGTGAGTGAGTGAGTGAGTGAGTGAGTTGTGAGCGAGCAGGCTGACGTAGCATTGCAAAATCGCCAGAATTTGCTTTACCCCTGCACATTTGTAAACGCAGTCAGAGAAATCACCGGGGCGCAAACGTTTGTGTGCTTTGAAAACTCCAGGTCTTTGCGCTTTATCATTAAATGTACCGCTAGGGAATGTAGTGTGCACATGGGAATAATACTCCCTCAAAATCGCAAGCGGGAGGCTCTCTTTTGAAGCCTTGTAAATAGACCCTGCCACACCTCACTCAACTTTTTTCTAGATCTGAAAGGCTCTCAGACTGCAGCCAACACACACATCCAGTACTTTGAATGGGAGGTCACAAAGTACTTCGGCCATGAACCACTGATTTATGCACATGAGATAAAGTAGCAACTTGTTCAAAGGGTTTTTTCTCTTTCACGGTATATATTGTCGTTTTCTGAGCGCTTGAATCACGTAATTAAAGCAGTGTACCAGCATTATTGACGTAATTTCTACAGCTAAAAGGAGGTGGCCGGTCTCCTTTGAGCTGTAGCAATAAACGCATTCGGTAGCCACTTTAAAATATCTCCAAAAAAGGAAAGCCCTAACGGAAGGCAGATCTGATGCGACGAGCAAATCACACATTGCCGCTTTGTGGTGGCGATAACTATAGTTTTCAGAGTGCCTTTAGATGCGAAGGAAATAGTGAAAACATCTTTCAGACGTGTTGCAGAGTTCCTTTAGCAAAGCTGGCCACCCCATTGTATGTTTTGAGGAGTCCACAAAACGTGTCTAATGCTACCTGGTACATTAAATGTTTGACACAGGGGTGACGAGGCAAGGCGTCAGGTTTTGCAACGCCCCCATCGACTGAATTCTGTTCAGGAAACCGCCGTGGAATTTCTTATCATATCCTTCGAACCCCCCTCAAAAAATCCTGGAATAATTTTGCGTGAACTCACTGGGGGGAGCCACCCGCCCTCCATGCTTTGGCTTTATCGTCCCGGGAGTGTGTATTCGGGAAGACACATAACAACGTGCTGCTGGTTGTGGATTCTAAATGAAAATAGTCAGACTGCCCGCCCTCACTGTCCACCATTTTTATGTCCCGAGGCGGCTCTTTTTTCTCTTAGTTCTTTACTTCGCCTCTTCTTCTTCGCAAACATTTGTTCTCGCTTTCTTGTTTGTTATGATTTTTTGTCGTTATTGCGCTTATTGGCTGTTGTCAATTTATTTTTTGATAATCGAAAGCTGCTTATTTTTCACCCGCAACAACAATATTACTGGAGGAGGAACTGTGCGCAAAGATCAGGGGAGAGCGCATGGCTCACGCTAGAAAATGGTTTGGTAAACAAACGGATTACTTCTCGTATCCAGAGAAACCTATGCGTAAACAAGAAAATTGGTTTTATCCCGCTCTAGTTTTTCTACAGCCGAGCAACATAACGATATTTCTCAGTAAAAATTTCGCGAGTGTTGTGTATTTGCACATATAATTTCGTTCGGGGTCTTCGCTGGGGACGAGGAAATATTTGATGCACCTGTTCTGGTTCGCAGCAGTCGTCATGTGGAAATACAAAATAATCGAGTTTGCCATTTTGTTGTAATGGTGCGCTATCTAAAGCTTTGAAGTGGGACTCAGCCATTCGTCAGTTTCACATGTAGAGCTTTATTTTTTCATAAAAATTGCGAACGCTCAAGTGAAAGTTGGAGATAAACTTTAAATTACGGCGCACCATAAGTTTTTCCGCATTCAGTTTTGATTTTATATAAGCTGTGCGATTTTCATATGGTAACGCGAAAGCGCTAATGACGGAAGACAAAACGACCGCCTAGGAAAAAAGTATAGAAGCAAATCGATAGAGTTGGAAACAATATTTAATAGATTTGGGAGTAGAGAGCAATCGACCCCAACTCCTTCGGAATGCGAGACGGGCAGGTATCAACAACGTCACTACAGCGCGATGACTCTGGTTGACTTAAAATGAACCTAGTTAGTGTGTTGCGGCCTTCCACTAAAAATCATGTTGGCGACGTATAGTGAAGCCTACACGTGGAATTAGAGTATCCTGATTAAAGAAGTAAAAATTATGCTGGTAAGCAACGAAGGTTCCCTCCTAATGTCTGTCTGTCTGGCAATTCGAATGCCGGTATGGCCCAGCCTGACATTAGTTGCGCAATATTAAGCATCTTAGAACAGCACATCAGCCCAACAGGCTTGATTTGAAGCATGGTGTGAATCCTTTCGGTCTCAGAGAGCGCAAGAAACTGCTGTGCAAGGATAAAGCGCTTAAAAGATAAATAATGTATTTGACCTTATTTCGTATAAATCATGCATCTTACGTGAAAATTTTTATCCAGTATAGCTGTGCGTTCCGCCAGTGTTCTTGCTGTCGAGTAAATTTGCTTTCTTTGTTAGCATACAAAGATACAGCGGCAACGTTATGACGACAAAATAAGAGTAGTGCAAAAGAAACAGGCTGCAGGCTGAATGTTTGCTCACTCAAGGTCAAAGTGCAGAACGAAGAATCCCAGCGAACAGATTTCTCTTTGTGCACCGAACGAGCCAACTCGCCACCGGGCAAAATGAGTCCCACCAAGCAGTTGATCTGGGGGCAGGACAGAAGGTTTGTTTCCTTTCTTTGGCGTACCTTGACCTCTACTGATGATTTCGCTCTTAACTTTGGCGTTGAAGCAGCCAGCAAATGTTTATTTTCGAAAAGTGTGTACTTGTACTGCACTCAAGTGGGATGACTCTCCTCCAGTCAATGTAAGCCCTCAACGAAAAAAAAAAAGGAAAGTCTTTAAATTCGGAGAACGTTCGGGCGCAGGTGGTAGAGGCTCAAGGGATGTTCTAACCAGTGTAGTACACGTTCCTCTAAAATAGGAACGAAACCTCGTTCCTCGTGCCTTCCCAATCTTGAAACGAGTTACCGTTACAAGTTCCTTTATTTCGAAAGGAACGCGTTCCAGTTCCAGTTCAAAAATTGGAACGTTTCGTTACTTTAACGTTACATTCGATTTTTTAAATTCGAATATAGGGTCTGATAGGTAAAATAGAGTTGGAATTTTAAAACTATAATGGAACTACGTATATTATACGAATATGAACACCGCCGGCAGCAGATTATCTAGAAATAAAAAGAATCCAAAGGAACGCTCCCTGACAATTTTTTTTTTCAAGAAGCACCGCACAAACCCCAGACATGTCTAACTGCGTTTTTGGTGCTCGTCTATTATAGGTGCAACACATATCATAGACGCAGTAAGGTACCTGCGCGTCAGATGTGCAAATACAAAGTTACTCACGTGCAGGAAGATAATTAAATTTCTTGCACTAGATTCAATATTACAGTTTATTTAAAATACCTTACAGGCCCCTTTGCAGGGAATTTAATAAGGGGGTTACAAAAGTGAAGCGTTGAGGATCGTACAGCACAAATTTGCGAGTAAGAAAACACATTGCAGCAGGTGACAGGATCCAGGTTGGTGCAGGAGCAGGCAAGATGGCGTTCGGTGATTCTCAAATGTCCGGTAGACCCACGAAGACCCAACTTGCTACTTGCTCAAACAAAACTAAAAAAAAAACCAGCTATCTCTCTCTCTTATGGTCAGTCTCGAGGCCGCGCGATTCCTGCGCCCCAGATAAACGAAGTTCACATAAAAAACAGAGAAATGTCTTAATTATCTCAGCTAAACCAGAGTCTTCTCTGGCTAAACCTAGCTAACTCACGAGGGGCTCCGCGTTCGCTCTGGTTCTGTCAACCGAACGGACTCAAGCTTCTGTAATAGGACTTTATAGTTCTCGCTCTGACTGTCCAAGAACACCAAGCACTTCGGTTTTATTGCACTAAAACCAAGCCTCCAGGACCTACTAAGTTCTAACTAACACACACTGGGCCACTGATTGACCAGGTCAACAAAACCCAAATATTTGTGCACAAACAATCACGTGATACACACTAACACTCTCACTCAAACTCCCAGGTATTCATCAAGGAACAAGTATAACACAGGTTTAACTTGAAACCGACCAACTACAGCAACTCTGAGCGCTGGAAGTTGACCTTCGGGCGGCCTCTCTCAGGTATTGTCCATACGGCGCGCGACGAAAATATGCCCAACAGTGACAGAATTACTGCCCTTTGTCAACACGACGCATGCAATACAAAAGCACCTTGCACTCCTGTCGGCCCATTCCCGCCAGATCGGCGACAGACCGCGCCGTGACGAACTGCGCGCGTACTCTGTAACTTCGAGCAGTACAACATCCCGAGACACTGCGGTGCGCCCAGCTCTTTTGAGACCCGGCGACCCTTTGAATGACCTCACAGCGAGCGCAACTGCTCCGACAACAAGGCTCCCGCGCCTCGCGAGCACTAATGCTGTAATTACCCGTGACAATATACAGAAGGGGTGGTTTCACAAGGAACCTGCGGCGCCAACATTTCTATCGGCCAGACGTGCATTTTGGCCACCACAGACAAACGATGAAAGGTGAAAAGCATTCTTGCGGCAGCGCTGTTCACTCGTCGAACGCCGCGTAAGCTCAACCGGCATGAAAGCAAGCCTAAGCTGCGAACCACTGCGTGGTTATTTTTCTGCCTTTAACCTTCGAGGAAGCACAATCCGCTGAAGGGCGGGCAAATTGGGCAGCTTATAGGAAGAGAAACACGACGACTTGTGATTTTTGTACTCGAGCTTTGGCATCAAAAACAGCCAAATCCTGGCGATGTAACGGCAGGAACGCCGTTCCTGCCGTTCCTTTAAAAATCTAACGAGTTACCGTTACAGTTCCACCGATCCTTAATGGAACGGTGGCGTTCCTTCGTTCCTCCAAAAAGGAACTAGTTCCAGGAACGCCGTTCCTTGGAACGCCGTTACGTACAACACTGGTTCTAACCACCTGAACCCGCTTCCGCATTTTTTGTCTAAGTTATTGTATAATTTTTTGTCACGTTTATATTGTTCCCTCATACTTTGACACGCGGTAGTCACTTTCATTTTGGTTTAAGGTTTTACACCTTTCGATAATAATTTCTCACGCGTCACAATTATGTGGAGCCACAATCAAGGATAAGTCCTCATAGTAAAAACTCACCACAAAAGACTCCACAATCAACTTCTTTTTTTGTCTGTTTTTGTAATGATTTTCTTTCTTTGTTTGTTTCGATTCTAGTGTATATTCGTTGTTCGTCTAAACAAAACTCAGTTGGAAGTTCAGCGCAGTGTTTGTTGTTTCTTGCTGTCATATCCCTCTTACGCTGTCTGTTTTTCTATGTACCATCAAGCACCAACTAGCCCGCAACAGTGCACTTGTTTAGTTCGTCACAAAAGTCAACTGAAAAGCGGGCTGGTATTTATATACGCAGCGCTTAATTCCTACGCATTGGCGCCATTGAGTTTGTTTTAAAAGTGTCTAGTTGCTGGAATGTTCACGTATTGATGATGGAATGTAAGTACACCTTCAGGAAATACAATAGAAACATTGCGAAATATACAGTTCCTGTTGCCAGACGTTGCGCCGTTAGAGTAGGTTGCAAAGTGTAGTATCTGCACAACTTTTGTACTAGGATACCTAGCAGCATACATATTAAGTTTTCATTCCGCACTTCAAATCAGATTAACATATGCTTTATGCATTCGGATTTTGATTGATTGATTATAGCGCTTCAGGCACCGACGCTATTCAGGTGAGGTGGCGCCCCATAGTGGAGGGCTCCGGATTAATTTTGACCACCTGAGCATCTGTAACGTGCACCAAAATCTCGAACAAATGGGCGTTTTCTCATGCATTCGGTACAGGTCTAGTTACACACAGTTGTTTGAAAACTTGCTATATACAAATGCGTGTTATACCTTATGTAGAACTGTTTATATAACACGTTTTTTAGATGTTAATGATAACTGAATGTAACGTATGCGGAAGCGTGTATGTCGGAGTGAGTGAGTGAGTGAGTGAGTGAGTGAGTGAGTGAGTGAGTGAGTGAGTGAGTGAGTGAGTGAGTGAGTGAGTGAGTGAGTGAGTGAGTGAGTGAGTGAGTGAGTGAGCGAGCGAGCGAGCGAGCGCGTCGTGTGTGCGAATATTCGGGAGTACGCAACCAGGTGCTGCGGGAGGTGAAATATAAATGAAAACAACCGGACTGTTCTTCTTCGCTCTCAACCGTTCGTAAATCTTCAGAAGGCTCTCCTTGCCTTAGGTCTTTCATTTGTTTATGATCATAAACATTTTTTGTCGCTTTCTTCTTAGTTTGCTTGTATTGTTGTTATCCCGCCAGACTGCTATCAATTGATTTCTTGCGCAAAGATACGTGTTTGTTTTGCACCCGGCACAATCGGACAGGCCGAGGAGTTCTGCGAAAGGATCAGGGCTGTGTGCATGGCACTCGTTCCAAAATCGTTTCGCAAACAGACAGATCCCTTCTCGTATCCTGAGAAAGCTATGCATAAGCTAGAACATTGTTTTTTTCCGGCTGTAGTTCTTTTTACGGCCGAAAAGCATAACTGCATTTCTGAGCGATGTTCTTTATTTGCACGTACCATTTCGTTGGGGTTCCTCGGTAATAACAAGGCAATATTTCATGCACCTTTTGGAGTATGGAGCACTCGTCAGGTGGAATAACAAGCGGCTCGAGCTTGCTTGCCATATCGTTGTAATAGCGCACAATCTCAGGCTCTGGGATGGCCCAGCAATTCGTTAGTTTATCAACTAGAACTTCATTTTTCATAAACGTGGCTACCCCTGGCATTCAACTGTTGCGCGCGCGAGAGAAAACATTGAAAACACATTGGAGTTCGAGGTGGCTTCCTGAGTACAGGACACAATAGCACGGGCTGCGTCAATAGCGGTATCGACGAGCTGACCCTGGTGCTCCAGGGTTGAGCTGGTCAAGGCCCTCTCCTAATGTTCGTGAGTGGAATGGGGATTGAGCGAAGTTCCCTGCCGTTTCACAATTCCCTTAGGCTACGACGTCAGCACACCAAACATAAATACTCACATGCCCACTCAGGGCTATTGACCAGTGGCTACAGCAGCCTTGAGAAGCTCTCCGCCGATTCACAAATTTGCATTGGAGAGCCGTGCGCACACCCATCCACACATAAGCTATCCCAACTCAGCTAGAAGAGATGCTCAGACATTCCTGATTAATAAAAGATAGGTAATGAGCGCTTGTAGCTTTCTTTTTAGATAATTATGACAATGATTTCTTAAATTTTTCTTGCGTAATCTTGGAAGTATGCTAACGTAAAAAATGATGAGCATGGTTCCAAGGAAATAAAATACCGGCATACGGTGAATAAAATGAAAAAAAAAAGAACTTCATTACCTGCAACACAAGACGATGCGGATAATTGAATAGTAATCTTACTACACTTTGTAGTCGTATTACTCAGGATTACTAAAGAAGTTTTGGACTTTATTAATCCTCTTAGGCTGCCGACAGGGGTATAATGGTTTGGTACACGTAGCTCTCATGCAAGAGAACCGGCTTCGCTTCCCGGTTTCGAAACACTTGCTCCAGACTCGAATATATCGCCAGTCCGGTCAAAAAATAAAATTCCCTGGGCCACTGAATGATGCTTGTGTGCTTGGAATGCGAAAGCCTGGCGACACTTTCCCCTGACTTCTTAACTGCTACATTATTTTTGAGTCTCCTTGCTCTCGTTCCTTGTTTGGCGCCAGTTACTTCCACAGAATCATTTACTGCAACATCGTGTTCCCGTTTGTTTGTTTCTTTGCTTTCTTTTTTTTCTTTTTTTTTAGCGCAACTTACTTCGCCAATAGATTGGCACATGGACAGGTTCCTTAGAATCAGTGTGTCGCGCTGCTGCTGTGAACCGGTATTACTGACGTCTCCATGACGTGTCACGCGGCTGATCCAAACACCGTAAGATGAATCCCGGGGCCCTAAATAGCGCTCATCCATCAGAACAGGATCTGGCCACCCTGTGTATTACTCGGATGCAGCTCAACTATGAAGTACACGTAGTACCGGCAGTTCTACCCAGCCAGCTTCCCCGACCGGGAGGACGCCGTTGACTGTCGTCGACTTAGACAAATTCCTCCCCTGCCTTAACATGGTGCGCTTCTTCCAATCCACATTGTACTCCCCATACCCTCCGCAACGTAGAGATCCTCCCATAATATACCAGTCAACCCGGGCGTTCCTCCTTCCCTTAATTCACAGCATATTCCTCAGAGTAACTCCTGCGCACCCCCAGCTGCGCAGGGGTGACTTTGAGCAGCTAGACTCTGCTCTGCTCTGCTGAGCTCTAGCTGAGCAGCTGGTGGGGGTAGAAGAGCGTGATCCTCGTGATAGCCGTTGGGCTATCGGCAATAGGGTCCTGGGGTGAGGTGTCTAACCAAAGGAAGACCTGTCCTTCTTGACGATTTAAAAAAATATTTTCACTCTCCCTGTAGATGCCGGTCTTGGTTTGGAGGGGAAAAAAAACTTTGGTGCACACAAAAGTGCCGTGCAGCCACTAATGGCGGTTGCGCCACCTATTACTCCCGACACTGATAGCCTAGTTTAACAAATTGGTGGTGGGGCAGGACGTCTATGCGCCCGTCGCATCATTTTTGAATTGGTTAGCCAAAGGTCCCAAGCCAGGGACCGAGTAATCGAAGGAGGAAGGACGGGAACGCCAAAGCCTAACGGAGAGCTTTTGATGGCAAGTCGGTAGAGATGGAGGGGAATTGAGAAGCAAAAGACGATAATGCCTCTACTTGGAGAATTTCCGTTTTTGAGAATATATATTAATCACCGTTGAATAACACGATAACCGCGCCTTCAGTCATCCGCAAAGATAGTTAAGATAAGACTAAGAGTTACAAGGTACGACCGTTTTACGTTCCCATTACAACTGCATCGTAATGTGACATTTATTTTTTTTAGCAATAGGAACCGTTCTTTTGTTGCAAGGGGGAAGAGGGAGGGACCGTCTTGTAAATACCTTGGCGACCATCATGTGAGGCTTATTTTACTAGCTTGCGATTGAACACACGATAGTCCTAAAGCCACTTCATCACTCGTTGATTTCGTAACCTCAAGTTCGATTGCCAGACGCGTCCCCGTATAGCTCCACGTGGCGCTGTACACTGGTCATATAAAGTTCCATTCATTGTCCCGCTACCATTTTTAAAGTTTATAGTGCTCCAAACAGAAGGCAGAAAAATGTAAAAAAAAATAGGAACCCCGGGGATTTATCGCGCTTTTGGGAGTCGGACGTACATTCGAAAAAGGGCGGACAGTTGTGCAACGGGTTTTGAAGTGCATCATCATACATAAAACCTTGGCTCTTTTTTGCCAAATTTATGTCTTCAAACAAAACTGAATACCGCAATATAATGCCTCATGTAGTCGAATTTTTACGGAAAAAGGCTTTCCGCGAAGTTCCGAAATTTCCCAATTCGCGCGAGAAAATGGGCTTTCTGTTTTTTTTTAAATCTTAGATGCAGATAGTCACCGACGTCTATTATAATGAATAAATTGAACCTGGGTGATCCGATAGCTCTTTTAGCAAACGATGACCGCCAGTGCAAACGTTCTGAACAATACCCTGGGTACCGGACCACCGCCTGCTTTCACAACATTGTATCCGGCGAGCCCTTACATGTAGCAATGCTATGCACTTAGAGGAAGTTGCTGCTAAGTCGCAACGTACTCGCGTTCATGACATTTACGTTGTGCCTCAGGTCCAGAACTCAGTACCATCGGCGATGCCAATGGAGGAAATAGTGTTCTGAATTACTTGCCGTTTACAAGATAAACTTGTGTTAAAGGAGCCATGAAGACAAAATACAAGTTGGGTTTATTAGAAAGACTGCTTAGTCCCGATAACAATGATACCTATATCATCGCAATCGTCGAACAAATAACGGAGATATTAAAGAAAACGTATGAAGCAGTCGCGACCCCCTAGCCAATTTCCCGCAACTTTTCTATGACGTCACGGAACCTTGTTTGTGCGATTGGCGGCCGCCTAACTGACCTGTCGCGACGACACGTGACTGGACGTCTGTAATGGGGCCTCTAGTTCCATTTGACCGCATCACTTGAATGATAACGTGCAGTTAACGCACTGAAAATTATGTTTCATTGTTGGCCCGTATGTCGTCATTGTTGCTCATAACACGTCACTGTGGCGCAAAATTTGAAAGCTTTTAAATACTTATTGCTTTTTTTTCGTTAGAAAACATCTTTTGTGGCTGTAATGGAGCTGAGTGAGATACTGAATCCTAGTTCTTTCAAATTAAACGAAGTTGTATTTTCTCTTCATGGCTCCTTTAAAGCGTGGGTCACGCGTGCGTGGAAGAGCAAGTGAAAGAATAAAGAGAGAGAGAGAGAGAGAGAAGAAGAGGAAGAGGGGGAGACGGGGAGAGGGAGGGTTAGGCAAGCAGAGAGACACAGAGATATAGAGAGAGAAGAGCGGAGGAAGAGGGATGCAGATGGAGACCGAGAGAGATAACAAACGCACGCACGGGCACGATCGCGTCGATCTTCGAAGACACGTGGAGCCTCAAAAATGTTTCTCCCGGCGCAAAAAAAAAAAAAATAAATAAAACAATGAAACCCTAATTATAAACGGAGTCGCAGTAAAAGACTGCACGTGCGGTGTCAGGACGACACAAGTACGGTCAAGGTATGGTAACACGGTCCCGCAGCCATAAAAAGGCACCTCCTCTATGCAACGTTAATTATGGCCAGAGTTTGACCACGGACACACTCAGGGCTACATAACAAAACGAGGAAAAGACACCAAAAATTGACCAGACTTCAGATTATGTGGATTTGAGCCAAGGACCACACACATATTTAAGTACGTTGTTTGCGAGCTTGTAACTACTAGTGCCAAATTAGTTATTGCACGGGAGGAGGCTGAATGTATGTATGTATTTATTGCACAAAAAACAAGAAAGGAAGGTCCACCAACAGGCGTTAATTGTCTCGCCTAGGGGGCGGACACCGGAACGCCTGCTGGTGTGGGGGAGGTGGGATAGGGAGGAAAGAGTACATAGGCATAGGGGGATAGGGTAGAGGGCTAACATAAATATATAAAACATGGGCAAGAATAACCTATATACAACGTTAGGTGAAAGAGTAAAAAAAAAACAAAAAAAACCGAAACACCAGACAAATAAAGAAATATCAAAATACAGGACACGAAGGAGTAGGACACCTGCACACTTACACACACCCACTCACACACCCACACACACACACACACAGGAATTCTACCCTAACAGCTACACTCCACTGCGACCCGGGCAGTTACGTAGAGTTGTAGCTTAGTGCATTGTGGAGCCCCGAGGCCCCCAGGTATGCTCCCAGGGCCTCGAGCACTTTGTCCCGCTCCCTGGCATTTCCTGGGGGCCAAAGCAGTTCCTCGAGCGGCCGCACCCCTCGGAGCACGGCCAGAAGCTCCGCCCGCCCTGCCGCAAACTTGGGGCACTCGTACAGTACATGCGGCAGGGACTGCACGGGCGCTCGGCAGTGCGTGCAGGCGGGACTGGCCACCCGCCCCAGTCGGTGCTTCCGCTCTGACGTCCATGCGGCCCCCACGCGGAGGCGCAGGACGGCCGAGCGCAGTCGACGAGGCAGGCGTGATGCCCGCACAGGCGGCAGACCCCCTCCGACACGCAGCCGCGGGTCTGGATGCCCGGTGCGGAGGTGTCGCTGGATGAGCAGGCGGGCGTCGTCCGCTGCCGCCTGGGCCAACATGTCCGAGGGAGGCAGCGCGTGAGCCCCGGCGGCCAGCTCGTCTGCCCGCTCGTTTCCGTCCAGGCCGATGTGGGCGGGGACCCACTGAAGGCACAGCCGAGTGCCCCGGTCCGCCAGCTGCGCCGCTTTCTCCCGGATGTTCCGCACCAACAGGGAGTGCGAGTCGCCGTCCCGTAGACGCGCCAGGGCCACCCGGGAGTCGCACAGCAGGGCACAGCGCTCGGGCAAGGGCTCCACCTCCAGCAGCAGGTCCAGGCCCAGTCCGACACCCACCAGCTCGGCAGTGGCCGAAGATGAGGCATAGGGCAGCCGCGCCTGCCGGGTGGCCTCTCCCAGCACGGCTGCCGCTGCGGCCGACCCCTGCTGCTGCCGCACCGAGCCGTCCGTGTAGACAAGGGTGTGGCTTTCGAGGTCGCCCCAGATGACGCCCCGTGTCAGCTGCAGTTGTCCGCATGGGGGTGTCCGCCGCTTGCTGCGCAGACCTGGGATGTCCAGCCTCACTTCAGCTGTCAGAGCAGGAGCCGGGCCACCAGGTTGCGCATCCACGGGGGCCACTCTTCGTAGAGCGCGAGCATGCGCCCCATGCGCAAGCGGTGATGGCCCCTCAGTCGCTGCAGCAGCGGGCCGCCCCCCTCGGCGCGCGCAGCCGGTCAATTTGGCCAAGCGCCCGCCGGTCAGCCGTCATCTCGAGGGTCCACGCCCCTGCCTCGGCCAGCGTCTTCTCGCACGACGAGCTCTGGGGTCAGGCCGAGGCAAGCGCGGACCCCCTTGCGGTGATCCCTTTCCAGCTGCCGCCAGGTCGGTTTCCGCAGGCTCACCAGCGGCAGCGCATACATGAGGAGACCCACAGCGGAGGCGTTGTACAGCCGGAGAGCTGTCCGCTGTGAGCAACCCCTGTCCCGGGCCACCATCTTGTGCACCGCCGTGGTGGCCAGCTGCGCCCTGGCTCGGAGCTCCTTGGCTGCCTGCCGGAAGTTCAGCCGGTGGTCCAGGGTGAGTCCCAGGTACCGCACCCTGGTCTTCCACTGGAGCTCCTCACCATCGATGGTCAGGCGCCGGGTCCGTGCACGGGCGGCGGCGTCTGGATGCACCAGCATGGCGTCTGTCTTTGACGCCGACAGCTGTAGGCCGACGCCCGCCAGCTTGGCCCGGACTGCATCCATGGCCGCCTGCAGCTGCCGCACAATGGCTCGGCCCTGACCCTTGGGACCCAGCACCCACAGGGCGATGTCGTCGGCGTACACCGAAATGTACACTCGGTGGCCCCCTCCTCTGGGCAGGCAGCCTGGCAGGGCGGCCATCACCAGGTTGAAGAGGAAGGGGCTGATGACGGAGCCCTGTGGGGTGCCCACGTCCACCGGCTGGGGGGCCGACAGGGCGTCTCCCACCTGCACCTGCGCCGTGCGGCCCGTCAGGAACGCCTCGACAAAGCCCCGCAGCTTGCCCCCAATGCCAGCCTCCTCCATGGCCAGGGAGATGGCATGACGCTGCAGGTTGTCGAAGGCGCCCTTCACGTCCAGCAGCACCAAGGCCGCCACCTGCTTGGAGGCCATGGCGTGTTCAAGGGCCGCCACGACGTCGGCGATGGAGTCGGTGGCTGCCCGGTGCCTCCGGAAGCCCGTCAGCTGCTCGGGGATGGCCTCTTCCTCCGCTGCAATGGCCTCCATCCTCCGCAGTGCCACCCGTTCGAGCAGCTTGCAGCCACAGGATGTGAGGGCCACAGGCCGGTACGCCGTGACTGCCACAAGGCCCTTGCCTGGCTTTGGGATGGGCCGCAAGATGGCTAGCAGCCACTCTGGTGGCAGCCGGCCCGCGTCCCAAATGACGTTGTAGGCGGCCAGGAGCCGGCCGAACCCCACCTCATCCAGATTGCGCATCATCTGGTAGGTGAGGCCGTCCGCCCCTGGCGCCGACTTACGCTTGCAGCTGCGGAGGGCACAGCGGAGCTCAGTCTCCGTGATAGGGGCGTTGTTGAGGGGGTGAAGTAGCTCCCCCGTCTCAGCAACAGCAGCAGCGGGCCCTGGTTCCGCCTGGTGTGGCGGCAGGAAGTGTGCAGCGAAGAGGTTGGCCAACTCCGCAAAGCTGGCCTGCTTGCGGATGGCCATGTCTTGTCGAGGCTTTTCCAGTACCAGCCAGCTGCCCTCGAGGTATTAACGTTTTACCAGGTCACAAGCACAGGAGTGTAAATCCTCTTACGGGGAGATTAGCATCGCCGCATGGTATAAACACGTGCTGCTGCCAGTGTACAATTGGGACAGAGTGGAAAGTGGACTCGTTGCAATTCCGCGTTATCCGGCAACTTGGGACAGCGTTTGTCAGATAACAGGCGGAGGTGAGGCGGTCCACTGGCACGCCGAAAACCACGCTGATAATTTTTTTTTTATTTTGGCAAGTGCTTCAAGGATTGGAACATAACTTGGAAACTCCGAAATTTTCCACCATCTAAATTAAACATTCAAAATATCTCAAGATGGCTTTAAATCTCTTCAACGTCAGCGTTCTTGTCCCAATTTCCTTCCTACCGTTTAAAAATCGCTAGTTTCCGTCGAAAGCTGTGCCGAAATTCTGAAAC
Organism: Haemaphysalis longicornis; assembly: GCF_048455015.1. Taxonomy (NCBI): domain Eukaryota; kingdom Metazoa; phylum Arthropoda; class Arachnida; order Ixodida; family Ixodidae; genus Haemaphysalis; species Haemaphysalis longicornis. The sequence continues at coordinate 59,937,095 of NW_027526335.1, read as the reverse complement.
TTGCGTTTTATTGTAGTAACATTCGTTCGGCGCTTCTGTGTTTCACGTACCTTAGGCTTCGTTTGTTGCTTGAAGGAATACCACCCGCAGTGGCCGGTGCCTTTAAGGAAATCATACAGACTGACCAGAAAGGCCGTTCAAGCTTTCGTCTGCTTTTAAAGGGACGCAGCGGCATTTTTAAAATTATTCCTGTTTAGTTTTTCTTACTTTTTATACTTATCACTCTTACAACAGACTTCTAGGCACACAAGTCGTAATGCGGAAATGTAAGTCTCCCAGTGGCCTAAAGACAACGGTTCGCCCCCTCTGATCATTTATGTTTGGCTCAAATATTTTTTACCGATTATAAAGCAACCAGCCCTCTACATTTACCATCTTTTAAAGATTATGTGTCTGATACTGCAAACTACAAGGTTGATTCAAATTAAATGTTATCTATTTTTTAGGAGAGGGGTAATCGTATTCGCCACCGTGCGAGCGATCCGAGGTTGTGTATAGCTGCTGCCATTCCTTAGCATACGTTTCCCCATAACGTGGCTCGATTAGGTGGAGGCTCGGTCTTGTGTTCATGCTTACGTTAATAATGGCCCCGCCCGTGACGGTGTTTCCCCCTTTTTACGAAGGAATTGTCCGCAGACATTCTCGGCCATTTACACCATCCGATGGAACTAAGACCACTTGTGATACCTTGTAGATTGCCTACGCCAGCTTTTTAACGCAATAGGCTTAGATGGTATGTTCTGCGGAAATCTTTAATCAGCGTCTGGTGTTCTGCCATCAATTTACGAACAGGTGTGCCGAGAACCCCATTGGCTGAGACGTCAACGTATCCAACCGCAATTTTTGCGTTCCCACTCAGGCGTATAGAAGGCGAGGGATAGCAACAGCTGCCGTCTGAATGTCAGAGCCGATTCACAATCTCCAATTGGGCCTTGACGCCACCGTACCCACCAACAATTCTCAAATTATAGGCCAGTGACGACCGCCGTCGTGAGAATTTCTCGGCCACCTCGCAATTCTCCCTCGGTGAGCCGAACTGGCCAGTGACGATGACACTGCCGATAAAAGCTCACCGCTAATACACCAATTCAGATAGAATGTGGCTTCACTTAGGCATTGACAATTCTCGCAGTCACTCAAGCGAACCTGCCAGTGAAGATTGCCGTACTGTCTGAAGCTCGTTCAGATTGCCTATACATGCGTAATAAGTCTAAAACTTCTCTCCACCCGCCGTGGTGGCTCAGTGGCTAAGGCGTTGCGCTGCTGAGCACGAGGTCGCGGGTTCGATTCCCGGCCGCGGCGGCCGCTTTTCTGATGGAGGCGAAACGCAAAACGCCCGCGTGTTCGAGCTTTCGGCGCACGATAAAGATCCCCAGGTGATCAAAATTACTCCGGAGCCCTCCACTACAGCGCGCCTCATAGCTGCGTTGCGTCGGCGCGTTAAACCCTACTACAATCAATCAAGACAGAAGGAAAAAGAAGGAGCAAAGCGTGGCGCAAGTGTGAGGGGGAGGGTGGTATGCCAAGGAGGCGTGAGATGCCACCCGGCGGTGACGTGCTACGTGCAGTGTCCCTTCATCCGTGTGCGCAGCATCTGCCTTCCAGGACGCTGAGAGAGAGAGAGAGAGAGAAAAGGACTTTATTTACAGTAGCCCTGCTCCAGGGGGATCACCGCACAGGGTTCCGCCCTGGTCGTGAAGGCAAGAGCTGGAGCACTATCTAGCCCCCGGAGCGTGACCGGGCGGGGCACGAGGGACGACCCGGCCATCACTAGGACGTTCGGCGCCCGTCTCGGCCCGCCGCTGTCTGCTCAGGGCTGTCACCAGCAGCTGGACCACCGTTCGTTGTTCGAGAAGGTTCGTGGACACCAACCCAGAGTTTATCCTCTCGGGTAGAGTCTGTGGGTACCCTCGACGTTCGTGTTCATTACACCCCCACAACACATGTGGCAGATCTGCCAGCACTGCACAACACACACTGCACGTTGCCGACGCGTAATGTCCGGGCCGCACATGTCTCGCCAGCGCGGGAGTAAGCACTGTGCCTGTCTGAAGCCTACGAAGATGGACTTCTTCTTCTCTGGAGAGACGGTGATGCGGCCGAGCCATGCTTCGACGCTGCTCTCTGTACCATACGAGCAAGTCACTATAATTAGTGATTGGGCAGGGATCTGTCGCCGGAAGTTGTCGAGACGGCGGAGTGCCGGCTGCACGGTGCGTGAGCTCGCGTGCAGTCGAGTCTGCCTCTTCGTTCCGGTTAGGCCTGCCGCCTACTGTGGCGCCCATGTGTGCTGGAAACCATCTGATGTAGATTTTCGGGCCAGCGACAGCGGTGGCTGATGACCTACTTCCTCCAGGTAGTAGGGCTCGCGCCGTCTGTCCGACATAACCCTTACCGAAGTTAGCCACGGCACTCATCGAGTCGCTCAAGATAGTGACCGTGTTGTGCTTGCTGCAGCCGATCGCAAGCGCAATTGCCGCCTCCTCCGCGCGGATGGCCTCTTGCGTTCGGACACTTGCCGCAGTAACGCATTCTCCATCGCTAGCGCGGATGACCGCCAGTGTGTATGCTCCACCCGGCGTTGAGTATCTTGCCGCATCGACGTAATACGCCTCTGCGTCCGTTTCGTGCGCCAGTGCCAAAGCTCTGGCCCTGGCCCGTCTGCGTTCCTTGTTTTCCTCCGGATGCATGTTTCGGGGTAACGGGTAGACTGTGACCCTCCAAGCCACCTCGCCCACGTGTTGTAGTCCGTCCTGCAAGGCCTCCGCCTCCAGCTGCGCGATGCGGGCTCTGTGCAACACGGCTCTGCCGGTTTTGGTCGTGCCAAGGCGGTTGATCTGGGATATTCGTTGCGCCTCCCCAATTTCCTCAAGTGTATTGCAGACGCCCAACTCGGCGAAGGCTGCATTGCTGGTTCCTGGGAAGAGTCCCATGATTGCTTTGTATGCTTTGCGTATGGCCGCGTTGATGCGTGCGGTCTCATGTTGGAGCCAGCGATGAAAGGCTCCCACGTAGGTGACGTGACTGACGATGAAAGAGTGGGCCAACTTGAGCAGGTTTTTCTCTCTCATACCCGTCCTGCTCGTGGTCACCTGCTTTACCAGTCGCGTGGCAATACCGATTTTGCTCACCAGGCGGCTAGTCGCTGTGGGATTGCCGGGTCCTCGATCTACGTGCATCCCGAGTATTCTTAGCTGTTTGACGTGCGGAATGATTCCCCCGTCTCTCGTCTTGATGGTTATCTCGGCGGCTTGTCTCTCTATATCCTTCCTCCAGTGCCCCGGCGGGGGCAACACCAGAAGCTCAGACTTCTGCGGCGCGCATTGTAACCCAGTGCCGTCCAGCTGGCGTTCTATGACCTTTACCGCTTCTTGCAGTCTGTCTTGAACGTGCCCAAGAGGTCCGCCTGCCGTCCATAGGGTAACATCATCCGCATATATCGTGTGGTGCACCTGCGGGAGTTTCGCGAGGCTTTCCGCAACCGGTATCATCACCAGATTAAAGAGTAGAGGTGAGATTACCGCCCCTTGCGGGGTCCCCTTGCTACCTAGCTTTCTTTCCGGAAGTTGTAGATGACCAGCCTGAAGCTGCGCCGTCCTGCCCGTAAGGAAGTCGCGAATGTAGTTGTATGTCCTTCTTCCCAGGTTGAGTCGTTCGACTTGCTTCAAGACGGCGGCGTGTGACACGTTATCGAACGCGCTCTTCACGTCCAGTCCCAGTATAGCGCGACAGTCGACTCTACTGGGATCGTCCAATATGTCTTTCTGGATTAGTAACATGGCATCCTGAGTGCACAGTCCGTTGCGGAACCCAATCATGGAGTCCGGATAGGTATTGGTCGTCTCGAGATGGCGCTGCCATCTATTGTTCAACACATGTTCAAGAACTTTTCCCACGCACGAGGTAAGGGAGATAGGCCTGAGGTTTTCCAAGTTAGGAGGCTTGCCCGGTTTGGGTATCAACACCGTCCGGGCCTGCTTCCATTGCCTCGGGATCTGACCGGCTCGCCAGCACTTATTGTAGTATGCAGTGAGCTTCGTTACCTCGTAATCTCCGAGGTTTCGGAGGGCCTTGTTGTGCACCCCGTCAGGGCCGGCCGCCGACTTGCAATTGAGCGCCGCCAGGGCACATCTGACCTCGTGCTCCTCAATGTCCGCGTCTAGCGCCGAGTTGTCCTCCCCCGCATACTCCGGATGATCTTGAGCCTGCGTCTCTGGGAGGTACTTGTCATTGAGGTAGTTGCAGACCTCTCGCTCCCCCTTCTGTTTGACGGCCGTCTGCAGGATTTGTGCCATTCTGTGGTGCTGGTACGATTTACTCTTCGTCTCATCTCTAAGATGCCGAAAGAGTTGCCAGGTGCGGCTGGTGTGTAGCCGCCCATCGGCTTCTCTGCATATTGCGTCCCACTGCTGTCTGCAAAGCTTCCGGCTGTACGACTCTATTTCTTTTCCAAGTCGTGCAACCCGTCTGCGCAGGTTTCTATTCGTTCTGTTCCTTCTCCACCGCCTCTGGATGGATTGCCGTGCCTCGATAAGATGAGCCAGCTTTGTATCGACGGTCGAGACCTCCGTGTCCGTTTCTATTTCAGTACTGGCTTCCTTGACCATGGTTACTATGTCTTTCGTCCAGTCTTCGACGTCTGTTATCTCTTCATTCCGCGTTCCCTTATTGCGAAAGGCATTCCAATCTATTAACTGGTGCTTGTTGCGTGATCGTTGTCCCGTTATTCCTCGAACTCGTAGCGTTACTTCTATAATAAAATGGTCGCTTCCTAAGTTGTCTCCGGTGTTCCTCCACCTCACTTCCTCCTCGACGGGGAGGTGTATAAAGGCGAGGTCCGGCGTTGTGTCCCGTGCAGTGGACGTTCCTAAGCGCGACGGATAGCATGGGTCTGTGAGGAGTTGGAAACCCGCTGCGGCGGCTTCGTCCAAAAGGTTGTCCCCTTTAGCCGTAGTACGCGGGTAGCCGAGTTCCTTGTGAGGTGCATTGAAATCTCCGGCCACGATGCAACGGGTTTGCGCTGCGCGCCTCGAGATATTCTGGAAGTAGGCTTTGAACCTCTGTCCTCTGTGTTGAGGATTACTGTACGTGTTAACAATGGTTACTGGAATTCGTTTGCTTTTTCCCAGGGACAATTCCACCGCACAAGCTTCTAATGCCGAATTCTGGTTGAACGATAGATCCACGGGGATGAAATTTATACCCTTTTTAACAAATATACACACTCCCTGCGCCGCTCACTTGCCCGCGGCTCTGCTGCTGGGCGGCGACGCGTGCGCCCGGTAGCCGAGGAGCTTGGGTACGTCCTCCGTATGAGTTTCCTGAATTAATATAACGTCTGGCGGGTCCGTCATGGCTTGAACGACTTGTTGCAGTACGGCTCGTCGGCAGCGGTAGCCGTTGGCATTCCAATGCCAGACCTTGAGCTGTTTATACTGTCTGGCCATGTTTGGTGCTCAATTCAGTGACTACTCGCGTGACCTGCGCGAGTTGGTCCTTGATGAATTGCTTGAATTCAGCAAATTCTTGCTGTAACTTAGTGAGTCCCTGCTCCATGCCGTTCATCCTCTCGCACAACGATCGGACTTGATTGGAGACTTTATCAATCCGTTTTCCTTGCTTGTGGATCCGCGTCCCGTAGTTGATGCCGTCGTCTTCGGGGCGGCGTTCGTCATCGGCGTTGCTCGTCACACTAGCGGCATCGTCCACCATGCCGGAGTCGTCTTCCACCGCCGCGGGAGTTTCGACGGCACGTTTACGCATCTTCTTGCTCAACGGTTGTAGGGGCTCCGTTGTTCCAACCCATGGCGGTGTAAGGCTGGCCGGTCGTGGAACGTTCCCGAGTTGCCAGCCCGTACCCTCCTTTGGCGCCGTGGTCGTCTGCTGTGTGGACGCTAGCCTGTATTGCTCGAGCATCTCTCCCTGTTTCTTCACCGTTTCGATGAGTTGCTTCACCATCCCGCGGAGTTCTGCGATCTCCTCGTTGTCCGTGTTCGACGACGCGGGGGGAGCCTTCCCGTTCCCGCCGTTCGCCATCTTATCTGCACCGTTTTCCGGAGTGATTCGCCGTCCTTTCCCCGCGGCCATCTGCGCCCAGGTGCTGCGGCCACGTGAATGGCTGCGCTCCCTCTCCCTGCTCTTTCCTCTGCTCTGACTGCGGCTGGCCTTTCGTGAACGGCCGAGCTGCTGCTCTTGCTTCTGTTGTTTATCGCCGAGCCTTGGAAATTCTCCTCCTCCGGGAAAGAAAAGTCGAACTTTCGATTTTGCTGTCTCCGCTTTTTGCTGCGTTATTTTGTGCTCGCGCTCCCGCTGCCTGACGACAAACGGGGTCTTGAATTTATTGGGGCAGCTGCCCGTGCCTGAAGCATGTGGCCCTCCACAAAGCTTGCAACGGGGCTTACAAGCGGCTTCATGATCCGGCTCCGGGTTTGCCGTCCCGCAGGCGAAACACACTTTAATCTCCGGTCGCGGACAGACGTCCTTTCTGTGTCCAACTTGGCCGCAGGTGTAGCACACTTCTCTGTGCTGTCGGTACAGGCGGCATCTTGTCATGTAACCGGCAAAGTTGACGTGTCTTGGTATCCGCTGACCTTCAAAGAGAACGACGACCGCTCTGGATTCTCCGATTCGGTGCGCCTCAATTGCTGTCGGATTGCCTCCGTGGATCACACATTCCTTGATGTCCGCTTGGGTATATGTGGGCGATATGTTATAAATTATGCCCTTGACGGTGTTGTCCGGCGCCGCACGATATGCAAACACCTCGTACTTCTTTCCACGCATGTTAAGTTCCCTGACGTTGGAATACGCCTGTGCCCTGACTAGGCACGGCGTGCTCACGACCAGGATGTTCTGCCCCGGATTGGGATACGTGATATCCTGCCTGAAGGCGCTCAGGTCTATATTGGCTGCCGTGGCTAGAGCCCTGTTAAACTCCAGCGGTTCCACTTCTCTTATGGCGAGGCCCCCGCGAGGCCTAATGATAATTTTCTCGGTTTCCGCCGGCATGCGCGGCATTCTTGCCGTTCTTGCGAAGGTACGATTAACTTTTTGGGCAAACTGGGCCCTGGTAAGGTTAGACCCTTTAGCTTGCTTACCGGCATTTGGCTTGACCTGCTGCTTGTCGGCTGCCGAGACCGGTGTTCGCTCCTTCGGACGACCCCGGCGAGTGACCACGGTCCACCCGGCGCACTGCACCGTCGATTCGTCGTCGCCCGCGGTCAGCGTCCCGCGTGCCCCTTGTTCACCATCGTCCGTAGACACTTCCATGTTCACCGACGCCCGAGGGGCCTCACCGTCGATGACCGACGCAGCGCCCGGCGTTCCGGCGAGGAGGGTGGTGTCCGTCGCGACTGCCGAGGCCGACGCTGGGCCTAACCGCCGGCCCGTTAGGGCCACACTCTAAGCTGGGTAACCCTTAATAGAGGTATACATTTTCGAATTTTTGTAACCTATAATTTATAAGGTACAAATGTAACCTATATTTTCGTAACCTTTATATACGTATACACGTAAGGGTTACGCAGTTATCGGTTACTTTGCAGCTTTCAGCATGTATACCTTTATATAAGTTACATCTACCGCCGTCCAAGGCCACAAAAATTGGAAGGTGTGATGTTGCGCGCCAGGCGCGCTTTCGCCGGCGCCGCTGTGGCGACACCCCGAAGGCGCCTTTCCCGCGTGGTAAACAAACACTGGGTTAGTGGAAGATATGTGCGACCATGCTGTCCATTGCACCGTCTAAACTTTTGCGTCGGGTGTCTTTTCTTCGTCCCTTGAATAAACTGCCGGCCACACGGCTGGGGCTAAAAGAGAAGTTACTTTTATAATTCCTAAAACAGCAGTGCCAAAAAGCTTGAAAATGTTGCCTTATATATATGCATTGCAATACTTGTTCGATAATCGTTACCCAGGTTGTCACCCAAAAATCTTCGTGAGTATTGGCAACGCTTAAGTCTTATAAACAGGCATAACTAAATTTGATGTTTGCATCAGCTTTGTGCCATTTAAGAAACCAGTATCAATTTCAAACATGCATGATAGGTCTTTTGGTAAATTGAGCTTTAGTTAAACAACATTAGGCTTTAGTAAAACCACGCTTGAGTGGAAACATGCACTTGATAGCATACTTCAAAAGGACGCCAAAGTTATGATAACATAGCCTTAAGCCAAAAATTCTTGTCTGACAACCTAGGCCATGATTATCAAAAGAGAATTGCAGTACATGCACACATATTTGCGCATTTAACAGGAGCACATTTCCAGAAGTTTGGCATCAGTAGTTTTGAACATTCACATTTATTATTATGAAACACCTGTGGGCTATTTATTAAAAAGCAAAGCTGCGAACCACCCCAACGTTATTATCGTTCCTTAATGAGTATTAGACGAGTGCGGGTTCCTGTGCGAATTGGTGTTTCCTATGTTGCTTTAGACTTCCAGGTATAATTCGGTTTATTCATATATCCTTATTAAACCTATTTAATAAATGTTGCGTGAACAGCTTCACAAACATGGCCAAATATACAAATTCTTTACCTCAATATTTGCACGGATGTATGCAAAGCATTTCAAATTGTTTGGAATCTTTGGATACTGCCATTGAACAATTTCAGACGAATTCGAGTTTGAGCTACATTTATAAGATGGTTCTCAGGGGTGCACTTTCCCAGTACAGCGTTCTTGTCATGGTTCCCCACAGAAAAAACGCAGAATGTGGGAAAGTAGAAAGAACATTTATTACAAATTCACTTTTTCATACAAAGCAGTGTTTATGGCTATGTTCCCTACATTCTCTGTTTCACTCAGTCTAATATTATAGGTTCCTCTTTACAGTTCCAACTGAGTTTTGATTCCCACGCCAAGTTATCGTTTTTTATGCAGCACTAACAAGTTCATATGCCGATTGCAATCTGTCTTTTGGACAAACTTTAAATGGGATCTATAATTTCCTGCATGAAAAAAGGCGCTTGGAAAAATTCAGAGATAAGCCTCGGAATTAACGTAGTACACAAGCAGGCACAAAATCAGGGCACGCTGAAGATTTCCCGTGGTCATCTTGTTCCCTGCTGCCGCAGATGGAGGTATATATGTGAGGGGCCGTCACTTGGATTTCCCCACCTTGAAGAGCCATCTACAGAAACTTTCAGAAAAAGAACAAAATCTAGTGCAACCATAAGCCCCTCACACCAAACCACAGGCATGTGAAGTACGAAAAATATATTGCACGGAAATGAAGACGGAGACCAGAGAATGAAATGAAAGGCCACACCAGAGGAGTGATTTACGGCCTTTCCTAATAATTTCACATCATTTCAGTAGTCGTTACACAGAGTAATTAGGCCGCAATGTTCAGAACAACGCGAAGCCACTATAGTCATACTGTCCAACCTTCCCGAATTTTAATCGTGCCGTGTTCCAGTGTATCTCGCGAAATGTTTCTGCATGCTCACCCAGAACAGACAGAAACTTTGGGCTACGAGATAAACTGACATACATTTGCAAAAAAGAAAACAAAAACGTTTCCGCGCCTTCATGTGGAATCGCTAGTACACGCAACATAGCGAACGTCGCACTTAACCCAGGAAACGTGCTTTCACGATGCTGACGCCACCTGCGTCACATTTTTGGCTGTACTTAAACATCCTCCTCCCCCCCCCCTTGTACTGGCAGTTTCATTTTGAACAAGGATCCCACGTGGAAGCCGAAACGTTTTTCGTTTAAGTAAAGTGTTCTAATCGGTGGTTTCTTCCTCGGCTATCAGTAAAAAGGAATCGCCAACTTACGTTTTTTCTTCGTCCAGATGTGTTGTGGGAGAGGATACATATAGAACTTGCACCGATCTTTAAGTGGCATTCCCAGGAGGTCTGTACGTGTAATGACTCGAAGGGTTCTTTGGGTTAAAATGTAATAGGCTTTAGAGCTGGGCAGTTGGTATACATTCATAATGAAAGAACACCTCAAACTTGACAAGACGAAGAAAAGAACACAGCACAAGCACTCACTAACAACTGGAGATTTCTTACAGAGCTATTTTAGAAAAAGAGTTCTTGTTGGCTCTGCAAAACCACGCATCTTATAGAATAGCTAGAGTTGCTGAAACACTACAAAGCTCCATGCTGAGGAAATCGTTATGTGAATTCATAACGTTCATGTAGTAGCGAACTGATAGAAAGAGTCACTAAACACGAGGCAAAATAAGATACGAAACATAACACCATAACACTTGAAGAAAGGCCTCGCATTTTTACAAGTGAATCATTCTTTTGTCTGTGCAGGCCTGGGTGCCATCTTTACAAAGAATATTGGAATGAATGTGTTTTAGTTATTGCATTTTCATACCGTTGTTTCCGCTGAAATCAGACTTCATTTCAACTTGTGTCATACGCAGGGGAGTCCTGGTTGTCAGCTCAAGGAACACTGCCTGCAAGAAAAAACAGTAGTACCGATAAGTCATAGCATAGGTAGCCAGATGCAACTACACTTTTTGAACAGCCAGGATCCGATGAGGGTGCAGAACCCATTTTTACACCTGCACCTGTCTCTGTGTAATTCGTCACAATTTCTGTACCATCAAAAAACAACAATCAAGCAGCCTGCATGCTGGCTCATACATACCACCATTTTTGTAAAGTCGCTTTACTGCACTACACTAGGATCACGCGAGACAATCATTTGCCCTGCAATACCACGCGAATAAATAAACGACTGATTTGTGCGAATTAGAATAATAAACCACTTAACATGGTGGAAATGGCCCGCTGTCTCAAAATGACTAACACCAAATTTACCAACTCAAGGAAAAGAATGAAAAAAATGAAGAGTGTTGTACATACGAAAACTTTTTATTGTGCCGTAAGGCAAACTTTCACAAAAAAGAGGCTTGTGGTGGACAAAAGTGAGTTAAGAAATTTCGGGCAGCATTTAGTGGACTACTTTTCTGCAGCACACACCTTGTGTTTATCCGGATATATTACTACAAGACCAATAAAATGGACACCATTTCGAATATATGCAACGAGAAAAATGAACATTTCCCGACGACTGAAACAAAATGATAATACCCAGAGAATAGCGCGATAATATAAGACTTTAATGGAAGCAATTATTCAAACAGAGCTACCTGACAATTACATGGGCCAATAACTGGTCAAGTGCGCCCGATGCAGCGAACAGCGTAAACAAAACGCTCAACACATGACGAAGGCGCGCAAACAGAGCAGAAAGCAGGTCACGGGCGCCGTTATTTGCGCTTTCGCGATCGTCCGCTCTAGTCTGACGCAACGAACGCAAGCCCGTGATTTCATTCAATTGCCGTCGCGGACAACAGAAAACGTCCAGCGAAGCAACCAGTCAGGTAACAAAAATCCCTATCGAATGCTGCAATTTTAAATTGAAAAGCCCCCAGCGAAAAGATACATCCAATGAAAATACGGAAACCGTTACGGGAATATACTCACCGAGTTCGCTTTCACTGGCGCCGGGGCATTGGTCCAACATGCGAACTTGCTGCTGGTCGTAGAAGAACGGGCCGTGAAGCACTGCCAGTCACAAATGGGCTCGCCGCAGCCTCCGCGACTCACGCCGACAAATAAGTCTTGTAACAGCAATCCTCGCTTCGTCGTAGGGGTATCACAGCGGTTAAAAGGCTCGAGTGGCGCGAAAACGCGGCCACCGGGCCTGCCGGCGCCGCCATTTCTCTATATCCCGTCATGCAACGGAGAAATGAACGGCCGCCAGGAGAGAAGGTGCGACGAGCATCTCTTAGAGGTTACAGGGCGTTTTATAGGTTACAACGTAGAGGTTACATGTCAGATTTTGTTGATGTAACCTATAAATCATTAATGTAACCTATAAACCGCTTTCAACTTCACGCTTGTAACCCTTAGAATGGACTGGGATGAAGAAAACATCAAAATGGATTCATTGTAACCTTTATTTTATAGGTTACTTCCTTTAGAAGTTACATTATGGGTTACCAGGATTAGAGTGTAGCTGCCGCTCGGCCACGTTGAAACTTCAGACTGGCGTAAAACACCGAAAATAGGGAAGATTCCCAAAATTCTTTCACCGGACGGTGCCGGTGATCGAACTGAAAAGGTACGTACACTTTTAGAAGAATGGGCGAATTTCTTCCGCATTAAATAGCAATATTTCACGGAGCCGAGGTGAAACACGTGCGCACTCGGCGACCGCTCGCAGCGCCCTCTCCAGGACGCTGACTACGTCATCCAAAGTTACTCGGGAACACAAGGAGACACTGCATGCAGACTCGCTACGCATCGCCAAGGCATACAGACTAACCATGTGGCCCGAACAAATAAACAGCGATTGATTTCTCAGAAAACATCTGCCTGACGTCATATAACGCGAGTTCACACAACTTCGCAAAAATAAACCGAGTAACGCAGATACAGATTGTCAAGCGGCTATTTCGCAAGCCAGAAACGCTCTTCTGGCTGCATGCAAAGTACCTTCAAAGAATGACGTAAAAGCAACAAGTATGGCCTTTTCTGCCTGAAGTGACCGCCAATAGCGTAAGACGGGAGCGGGGATATCCCAGATTGAAAAGCAACCGGAAATTTTTTGTTGTCGTTGCTGCTCTTGGCAAAGCGACACTTAGAGGGAGCAGAGCCACGAGAAGAGGAAGCCGGTGACGCACACGTCGGCTGGGTTCGATGCACCTTAGAAGCAGTCCGTATCAAGCATGGGCTCGTATTTCACGCTCAAATGGTGACAGCGCGGACCTCAAAATTTTTTATTATTTTTTCGACATTATGGCTCAACTCTTCTGGTGACTGCTTCCTAGAACTGCTCTCAGCGGTATGTTTCTCCCGCTTGACGCTGGACCTGCTACAATGTCTCTTTGTCGGGGAACGACAAAATATAAAAATTATTTTTGTTCGGATTTGTGCCGATTTTTTTTACTCTTGCATGTTAGTGACTCTTTCAGTGCTAGAATTTTTTCACAGGGAAACCGCAGTGAGGACAATTCTGGATTTTTGTCATTGCATTGTTTTAGGAAAAAAATAAAAGAAACGAGCCAACCAACTCAACAAACAAAATGAAGAAGCAAACAACCTAGCAAGCAAGCAAACGAAAGTTCTGAAGCAAACGGTTCCAGCAAAACCAACTTCATGCCGCGCTTTCCAAGCTTTACAAATTTTCCGCGAAACCGGGCGAGGTAGGCTAATAGTGCCTCTCCTTTAACAAGAACGTTCAGGTTTTCTTCTTCGACATTCATCTGTACTCCCACGTCTTGCATGCTTTGTGGTAAAGGACCACGCTTGATAAGTAGTACTGTACGCTCTTTTCTAACGATATTCGTAGATGGCACAGCCAAGCCGTCTGCGATTTTTTTTTTCATTAAGAGGAGCCGTGTGTTTCTACTTCATAATGACTCCGTCAGGTCTGGCGACCAACCACCAGAACGCCTTGCGGAGGCGCCAACTTTTCGTGCGAATACTCTTTAGCTTTTATGGTAACGTGTATACCTACGAACAAATCATATTGAAAGGAGTCACTAACACCACTACATCATTACGCCTTGTTTCCTTTACTTGCCATAACTAGCTCACCGGGGAGAATCAAGCAACTCGCAATTCCCGTTTGCTGTCAATACATAGGCTTCTTCCCGAGCAAAAGAATTAGGTAAAACTGCTGTCACTCATTGCACTCATAACTATTCCCGAACAAATATTGCACTTGGCCGCTCAGGCCGCTCTTTCGTGAAGTTACGTTTCATGGACTTGTCATAATAGTGGGTCCACCGTCGAGTTCAAGTAAGCAATCAGGAATTTATGTCTACTGTCAATTCATGTGCTCCTACAAAAATGGGCTTTTACCGGAGGAGTATGGTGACAAAACAGCAGTACCTTGTGTCTCATCAGAACTAATTCGAAACAAATGGTAAGGCGTTGTACTAACCAGACGGCAATATTACCGTGGGAAGTTTTATCCCAGCAGGTTTCATGGATAATAAAGTCACAGTTTTAACAAACATAACACGAAGCCGGTGCTCCAAAGCCACTCCAGACGCCTCACAAAGCCCCCGTGAAACGGACAGCCCAATGCACGGAGAAAGAAGTATTTTTGTGGCCCAATGTTTCCCTACTAGCATAATATCACCTTGAACGTTTGGTTGAGTTCAATAAATCTGAATTATGCTAAACTGCAAACGAGAAGCAATTGCTTTCTGTTTCTTCCACTCGTTTTGACTATGTCTCGGTCGAGTGGGCTTTGTGTCTGCCCACGCCTGGCTTCGCTGTCCGTACACGTTCGCGCCGTTGATTGGGGCACTTTTTCCCTTTGTTTAGGCTTTTGCGTGAGCCAAGCGCGGCTGAACCTATTGGGCATTCGTCCATCTCATTCCTCTGGCGCACTTCTTGCCGCTGGTTGTCGCCGAATTCTCGCGACACTCAATGTTTACCCACGTCATCAGACGCCTTGTTGCAATGGTGTGAGGGAAAATGCTGGCTGTCATCGTACGCCACGAACGTGACAAGCGTTTTCCATGTAGGATCAATACTCCGGTCATCGATAGGGAAGTGCTATGGTGGAGTCGATTGATAGGCGAAACAAGAATAACAACAGCGGCATCACAACGCCATTTCTAAACTTTATTAATAGCCCAAACCTTTAACGTCAACGGGAGACCGCGTTAATGGGAACCGGTTCAACGACGTACTCCAGTTACCACGTGGGCGGGGAACCCACGAAGTGCATTTGTGATTGAGTTGTTATTATTCCTTATTCGTGTGTACCAACTTCATACGTTGTTTTGCTCGAGACAGCAAGGTTGTTTAAAATGCTCTAGTGCTAAGACAAAGTTCAATGTTACAATGACACCTGTTCAATACAAACGCTTTAATCAGCAGAACGCTTCTTGATACCGGTTTCATTATGAGCCTTAAGTCAATAGAAATTATTTCAACTCGGGTTGAATAAAGTGTAACCATGCATTTCTAATAACAGCATTAAAATTGTAGCTCTGAGAGGGCGTCGTTTATCTGAACTTTACGATAGTCCCCCTTCAATTACTTATAATGCATCATTTATACGTCGCCACGCTGTTCCCTTTCCGCGCGGGTTCTCCGGATCTTAAGGGACACAAGCCTCAGTCACTACTGGGGATTTCCCACGCATAGCGGCAAAAGGGTGGAAATAGAAACTAAAAAAAGGTGGAAAGAAAACCTTCAGGCTTCAAAAAATTAAAGACACGGAAGTTAATATATATAAGCACCACTGTCAATGAACTGTGTGGGGCACTGAAGTTGTGCATTTTCTGGGAATTTAAACGCATGAATGGCTATATCGTCCTCAAATGTTAGCCTTTCTACATTCGTTTTCTATCTCTCCTTTGCTCTCTCTCACTCTCTCTCTCTATATATATATATGCATTATTTGTAAGGTTTAACATTATAAAATACCTGCAATTATCACAAGAAGGTGCCTGCTGGATGAAAAGTCGCTGCCCCAGTTTGACCATATAACAACTGTGGATTGGGGACGCTCCGACTCAGGTATACAGTTGATTGCCGCTTGTGGTGGAAGAGGGTTTTTTTCTCCGGGAACGCTTCCAGCGGCAGGAAAACTAGAGCCGTACCTCCCGACTTTCTCTGGCTGGTGTTTTGTAAATGGAAGACTTTGAGCTTGTGTGGTTTCTATGACAACCAGTGTAGAAAAGAAAATTAGAGGACCAGGTGCTTGTTCCTGCCCTTTTTTGGGAAGGTGCGCGAGAACAGCCTCGATTGTAGGGAGGGCTCGGAGAAGTTTCGTTCCGCGATTGTTATTACCGAGACACGTGTAATCTCTTCGAATAGCGAAAACGGTCGATGGAAGACCTCACACAATGCGCATTGCCAAACAACTCGACGCTGCACGTGCCGCTCTAACGAGCGCACGCCTACATTTGAATGAACACATAATAATTAGGGGGTGGAACCGCAATACATTGTCTTTGCTTTGACAGGACAGGAGGAACTACGACAACAAGCACTGTAAAACAAAACGTATTGGTAGCGCCGGGAACTAAGGGGTGAGGTGGTTTAATCTACTCTTATTGCTGTTGGTTACGTTTGTTAAATTGGTGTCTTATCAGTACGTGTAAGAAAAATCAAGAAACACACCTGACGGGATGAAAGCAACAGCCCCATTGTACATTCCACGCCAATAAATGAGTCTAAAACGGAAGACTGGGCGAGTTGGTACATGTTCATAATAACAGCGCTACCGACACAGACAGAAAGAAGAAGGCACAAACACGGCGCTGACTAACTAGGCTGAGGGAACACCATAACAACGTTTCAAAAACGTTCAGTGGTCACCTCGCCCAGCATTGCCGTGATTGCGTTAGCAAATGCCAGCCCCTTTTTGACCAGAGCGTAGTGATAGGCGAGCATGGCAGCCAAATCGTGCGAGAAATCTTAGAGGCCACAGAAATTAACAAGTTAGGTGATAAATGCATAAGCACCCCATCTATCGCCCTCACAGAAAAAGAGTGTAGATTTCTAGCGCAGTAAGCCCACCCTGGTAATCTTTGTCTTGTTTCCAAACTGATTACAAAATGGACTTGTGTTTTGTGTTGATCGTACTTCTTGCCCCGTAAGTAGATTAACTTGTGAATATACGTAAAGTCAACATGATGCCACGCTCACGCTCTCATATGGTCACGTGTTAATTTAGTGTTCCCTTCTCTTTTTTCCTTTTTGTTGTTTTTGCCCATGTGTGTATATAAACCACTGGCCTAAGCAATAAAACTCAGTTGTTAGTCAGCGCCGTGTTTGTGCCCTCTTCTTTCTGTCTGTGTCGGTAGCGCTGTTATTATGAATAAATGAGTGTTTAACGTTCTCTAGTTAGGTTCACGTACAGCGCTTTAATGAGCGATTGATGAAACGTCCCTGGGTGTTCTGGAAGATTTGGTTGCGCAGTTGACATGACATGTAAAACTTTGGCTTGCATTCAATATTACCTTGAGAAGGGGTTATACCTATTTTAACAGGTCCGGTACCATAAGCGTATCTAGTATGGGCAACAACATTTGACGACGAGGTTCTCAAAAGACACGAACATTATTACTACTTTCATATTTACTGAGATCCTGAGCAAAAAGCTTGTGGTTGGCATCGCACCCATATTGCGAAAGAACTGTACAAGGTTACTGGAGATATCGTTGTCGGCACAATCAGGTAATATACACATTTATTAGAGACTGATCATTCGTGCCTGGCGTCAAACGGAAGTTTGTACACTTGTACGTACGTTTGTCCGCGAGTACGACACGGCAGCCTCTCCCTCATTGTCTTAATGACACCTCACCCGCAGTTCCCTAATTTGGTCAGCGTAAGGACGAGTGAGATCTTCATCTCGATTACGAGGAGAGACAGAGGGTGGCTGTTAGCACCGCCTTGCCCTTTTCTTGGCAAGATGGAGAGGAGACATCGGCCGAAGAGTTGTAAGTGGAGAAGAATGACGTTCATTTTACCACTTGGAGGTCGCTATCGTAATTTGCGTTGATCACGAGATGGCATCGATAAATCACTCGACCCGATCACCCTCGGGAGGCACACCGGTAAGTTTCCGTCTTCGAATAACATGACAGCAAATTGAAGCAGAATGCGAATCCGCGCGTGCGTGTGTGTTATTCGCTAATCACATGTCATCATTTATCTTTTAGCAGTTTCTTCGAGAGACGGACCTGTCCTAAAATCTGGGCACTATCTTTTCCACAATTGTCTAGTGTAACAGGCATTCAAATGCATTCAAATGCACTCTTTCAAATGCATTCGCTTATCAATATCAGCCCCAATGGCCTAAGTAGACTCAGGGCCCTATCGCAGGTTTTCTGGTAATCTCCATGGCCGAACTAAAAGTTGAAACAGCTGTACAGGACTACTTGCAGTTTTATACGTTAGCGTTTAGTCGCCGCGTCCACTGCGCCCTGTTTTGGTCTGAGTAAAGGAAGGCAATAAAAAAAATTCCTTCTATATCAACCTTGTTTACGTCATCTGTAAAAAAAATCAGTTGTGTGTAGGAAAATATTCAGCAAATTAGGCAAAAGCTTCAGGCTGTAATTTTTTGTCCATCTCTAAGTTTTGCCTATGAGTGCTACCTGAATGTAATGATAATATTTTATATAATGCAGCTGATGGAAAAAACTTCGCCCACTGCTGATTACTTAAGAGAAGTTTCGTAATTTTTATACAGAACTTAGGAATTCGCGATTGTGTTCGTGCACACTGCGCTCACGAACGCTTGAAAGTTGGAAGAGACGACAACGACCGCCAGTTTTTCGCTTATGTCGCGAAAGGTAATGAAACGTGATGCTCTTCGTGATGTTATAAGAAAAACTGAACAAGTGCGTTTCTCTCTGGATTAACATTTTTGTGCCAAACAAGAATAAAATCCGCACACAGTTCTCGTTGGTCTTACAGAGTTTCTACCGCTGTAACGCATGTAACGCTGCAACACTGTTTGTAGAGCTTGTACCGCTTGAAGCAACCGCGTTAAAGCGCCCTAGACATTCTTCTTATGCGCGATAGCCAGCTGCCCGGAACGTCGGTTTTATTGATTTTAAGCAGACGTTTCACAGCTGCCTCTTATGCCAAAGAAGGGGCAAATTCAAAGCTGGTAGAATCTGCGAACATGCATCGTCATGAACACAAGACGTCAAAAGCAATTTTTTTCCTAAGAAAATGTTAAAAGCTCGAGCACCCACGCTCCTGCTATGTTGATTCTTGCGTGTCGGTCGATGGCTTCGAGCAGGTAACTTTGCAATCACCAATAAGGAACGAAATTTCTTTTGTAAGTAGAAATACGCTTTATAGCAAAGTTCTTCCATGCCCAGCAGTTGCGAAACTCTGCTTCAGAATCAGGGTGCACGGGTCCCTCCGGTTTGCTGATGCTGAGGGGCTAGTGTACGCGTGCGGCACCTGGGAGACGAACACTGGACTTTGCGAAAACACCTACTGAATAACAAAACTTAATATACTGAAGCTTGAGTCTGAAATCAGAACACATAACTCAGGTAATATTTATTTAGTTTTTCTTGGTTTTCGTTTTATTCTACTTACGGTTTCTTTTTGAGTCTTACGGCAGCAGCCACAAGCACTTCTTGAGTAATACTTGAACTTTCCGCCGACAGACAGAAAGTTCAAGTATTACTAGTTCAAGTATTACTAGTATTACTATTACTAGTTCAAGTTCAAGTATTATGTCTCCTCTCCATCTTGAGAAGGCTCGTCAACTTTCCCCGTGCTTGCCCCTGTTTGCCCCAGCGAAAGGGTCCGACCACGGACTGTCTTTTGGTACATGGGGATTACAGGGAGCTTCGCAATTGGTATATATCGATTCACTATGCTTTATAGCGTGCGCAAGGCTTACGTGGTTTTTTTCGGAATTGTAGTAACATATTGAGTCATCAGAGAGCACTATCCTAAGCTTAAACCGCCTTTTGATAGCCCAACTGAGGAAAGGTGGAAAAGTGTACAACTTGTGTCCGAACCTGTCTATGGGGGAATCGTGCGTTGCATTCATAGTTGAATCGTCTTTACAGCGCTTTCATTTCATTGATTGATTTGATTGATTTATTGTAGGGTTTAACGCGCCGACGCAACGCAGGCGATGAGGCGCGCCGTAGTGGAGGGCTCCGGATTAATTTTGACCACCTGGGGATCTTTAACGTGCGCCGAAATCTCGTACACACGGGCGTTTTTGCTTTTCGCCTCCATCAGAAAAGCGGCCGCCGCGGCCGGGAATCGAACCCGCGACCTCGTGCTCAGCAGCGCAACGCTTTCATTTCAAGGCGACCGGGAAGAGTTAACCGGATCTGTGTGGTTTAAACAATCCAGCCAGTGAAACGCAACCATCTGTTTTGTTTTTCTTTAATTGGCGCTGTTAGCGGGATCGTTATGGAGAATTTGTGTATTTATTTTTGAAAAAACGATCTGACGTGAATGTTTAATCGAAAGGTCCGCTATAATTTTCATTCATGCACTTCTGTTATAACTTAACTCCCACCAAGGCTACCTGCACGCTAAGCAGTGCGAACATGCATCAATAATGTCAACAGGGGTAGTTGTATGGAAAGATATGGTGCCCATGCGCTTTGTCTTTAGGTTTGCGCTCCAGAAAGGCAGGAGGATGGCGCTAGTGAATTTCAGAGAACAAAAAACGCGGATGTAAATTTGCTCTGAATCTCGCCATAACGCAGCTAGCTAGCCTAAGCATGCCAGGCATTCAAAAACATGTTCAGATTGTAAGATAACGACCTAAAAACAGGCGGCCGTTTTGCAATTTTAACGAGCAGTACAACTTCCGAATAATCAAGAACCTCACACTCTTACTTGATTCTCTATCGAGTAATTTGTCTGCCACTTCGTCTGTCCTCGTCTCATTCGCAGCCATAATCACTAAACCAAAATGGCCAATAAATACAAAAAAAATGTGAATAATGCCGTTGTCATAATGTGCTACCTGTTCGAACAGTGGCTAGGGTAAGAAAAAATCATTGCCCTTTGACTTT
The DNA here is from genome assembly GCF_048455015.1 of Haemaphysalis longicornis. Classification (NCBI taxonomy): domain Eukaryota; kingdom Metazoa; phylum Arthropoda; class Arachnida; order Ixodida; family Ixodidae; genus Haemaphysalis; species Haemaphysalis longicornis. The sequence continues at coordinate 59,916,574 of NW_027526335.1, read as the reverse complement.
GTGATGAATAACGACCAGCGGAGCTGGGCGCAATCGGAGGAGTTCCGGAAACGAAACACTTTTGCTTGAATTAGCGACTGAGCATACTTCCTAGCTAATAAAATGAATGAAACTTAGAATGACGAGAGTTTTACTCAAGGGGAAGACATGAGGCGGTCTGTTTTTCTCCGGGGTCAACCCACCAAGCGAAACCACTGGACCGTGAAGAACAGCAGTCAAGCTGCGTCGGGCCGTGTGATGTCCACGTTGAAATCTTCCCCCATCAGCCCGACGGGTATGTCAGTGGTGAGCTCATAGAGCGTGCCTGCGTGTGCGCCCCCCCCCCCCCCTTTTCGGCTGCACCCATAAAAATGGCAAAGGTAGATAGCCGCGCTCGTGGCTAGCAGTATACATGACTCGGGAAACAAGTGGTGTCGGTATACACGAGTGTAAGGTAGGGCTGTAACCATATGGAGTCCGTCGATGGTCTTGTTTCACTTCGCTACAGGTAATGCGGAAAAGCCAGGTTTCAAAAACCAAGCTTACACCTATGCTTTTTTAAACGCTTCGTACGCTGTGTCTAAAGGTACGTCGGACGTACCCGCAACATTTCTTAAAGATACGTCGGACGTACCCGCAAAATTTCTTAAAGATACGTCGGACGTATCCGCGAAACTTTTTTAAGTACATCGGTGTATTCGGTTTCACTCGGCCCAAACATGCAGCGTACGTTCAGCGTTTTCTCGCGTCGACATCGCGTGCATGGCAACGCGAGCTGAAACTCGAGCGACGCCGATGTCTACGCTCGCCAGATATCGGCGTCGACGCAGCGCGAGAGAGCATCGTTCCTTTCAGCAGAAAACAATCAATTTTTTTTTAACTTACGGTAATCGGTTGCCTTGAGACGAATTGCAAGCTATTTCTGTTCGCAAGCGCTCATCTATTTGTGGCTTGTTCGGCTTTCATCGGGGAGATCGGGGATCTGCGATAGCTTTGTGTGAGTTAAATGAGGGAGCTCTGGTTACATCGCATCCAGTATTAGCATAATGTGGCTTGTCAGCAAGATCGGTGCGTGACGAGCAAGCGTTATCAACGCCATAATTCTGGCGCATTCCATTCCATTCGTAGCTCCCTTGGCTTGCGCAGCGGAGATCGGGGATGTGCATAGCTTTTTTTTACTCAAATAAGGGAGCTGTGGTTACATCGCTTGTAGCACTAGCATTATTGTCCTCGGCTCCAAGATCGGTGCGCAAGAAGCAAGCGTTACCACTGCTCAGATCTCTCAAATACGACCAAAAGAAAGCACACCCGACACTATTCATGGGCAGCCTCATTTGGTACACCGAATTCTTCAAACCTCCTCGTCTTCTTCCGTGGTCGAGCGGTTGAGAGCTTTTTGAAAGTCCATGGTTCTAATCCTAGCAAAGACGGTTTCTTTTTCTTTTTTTTTTTTCGGCGAGGGTTTGATCAGTTTTTTTTACAGGGTACAGACAGGGTGCCAGAGTACCCTGCCTTTCAACCTACAAATGACGTTCGGCGGTAATCTCAGTATCAAGGCAGCGCTGAAATTTGTTTTGCTTACAATTTGAATTCATGAACGTGCAGTCGGTACGCAACATGAACGTTAAATCAAGTAGCAACTAAAGCAGTTGTGCGAGGTGCGTCTTCTTTTATCATTCTATCTTATTTTGTTCTGATTTGACCGTGATGGCTCGAGATACATTTCGCAGCATTTCAATATTTGCCCGCCAACATACTTAGCAATAAAGACGCCAAGTGATTTTTTTTTTTTGCTAAAGCTAAAGTCTTGATAATTGCAGTTCAAGAAGCGACTATAACTGCTCATAAACGACTTCAACAGGATGGCATACGTGTCAAGCAAAGCCCGCCGACGCAGCGACTGGCGCGCGACTTCGCCGGTCTCCTGCGGGCCCGCGAGTTGACGTCGAACGACGCCGACGCTCGCGCGACGCGTGATTTCGCGTCCATGTGGTTAGGGCTTTAAACAGAAACATATGAGGGGAAAAAAAGAAAGATACTCGCGTCGCACATGATTTTGTTTCCCTCTTGCGAGAACCCGTAGTGGTCCGCATTCGATCTCTGACCTCAGCGAAGGCTCTAACCGCCCCTTCAAATAAAATCCAACTAGAGAACACGAGGAAAAAAAATACATTCTGCGTCAGGTTAGGCATCGTTAGATTCTTGGCTTATATACAGCAAAACGCGTGATGGTTTTGCCGTCGATGGTTCGAGATAACCACGCTAGTTTCGAGCAACGCCGCTTTCGAGCCACTCTGCCAGGCCCTGTACGTCCGACGTATCTTTAAGAAATCTTGCGGGTACGTCCGACGTATCTTTAAGAAATTTTGCGAGTACGTCCGACGTATCTTTAATAAACATTGCGGGTACGTCCGACGTATCTTTAAGAAATTTTGCGGGTACGTCCGACGTACCTTTAGACACAGCGTTTTTTAAAAGGCGGCTTCGCCTCTAAATCCAAATGCATTGCTCAGCAGACATGTTGGGCGCAATACAAGACAGCAGAAGAGGGAGGCCTTAAGATCGTGTTTTTATTTGTTATGAATTTTTGTATTGCTAATATTCACTGGCGAGGCACGCATGCAGGCAACCCTGTGAGTGCGCGTCTCTGGTTACGTCGGGCTCCACGGGATGGCAGTACTTGTCCGTGCTAAGCACATGACTGCGTTGTACGTTACGAACACTACCTCACCGAACGCGCAGTATTGCCTCGAGTCCAATGTGAGTGCGATTAATAACATCTCAGTTGACTCCACCGTTGAGAATCAGGTTAAAACGGAGCAGACGACGCACGCCGGTGTTTTTTTTTTTTCTTCGGCGTGCGGGCGCAGTGGCCCAAGCCGCGTCATGTCCGTGGCGCATCGGCCATGTCTGTGGCAGTTTCCAGTGTTGCCAAGCGAAGAAATTGGCAGCTAAACTTTTCAATGAATACCATCTATACGCTCAACACAAAAACCGGAACGTTCGTCCAACGCCGAATTCAAGTTGCCCACGAGGCCATAACTAGGGGGAATAGACATGTAGAACCTCGCTGAAAAACTTGTATAGCAGGGAATGGCACACCGTAAACAATAGGGTGGTAGCGCCGTTAGTCAAGCTCTTGAATTCTTCCAAGTGTCACATTAAACCAAACGCGTTTTTCTGGGAAAAACATGGTTTGCATCACAACGTTTTCGTTCATTTACTTCTGGAAGTATCTATTGATTTGCTAGATATAAACACAATGTTCATACTGAAGACCTCCAGAACAAGAAGGGCACGCAAGCATCGCAGGTACGATGTTCAGCCTGTGAAAACAGTAGTAAAGCGGGATTTTATTTCCAAAGAACACCTTACCCTTTATGTTAACATCCCAGGCTACGGAATATAAAAATAAACAACTGAAAAGCTATCGGGCGTAAACGTTACGATATATACCGGTCCGCTAGATGGTGGGCTTTAGGCGGAGCATATCCCAGAATATCGAATGCTGAAGGCCAGCTCTGCGTACTAAGTCTAAACAAGCATCCACACAAACCTCACCATAGCTTTGTCAAAACTGGGTTTAGTTTGTTTTGTGCCAAGCAAGATTCGCGGAGCTGCAAGTCAGGGATCGTAGAAAGGAAAATAGGATGATTTTAGTGGTGGTTGAGATACTGGAGTTATGTTCGATAGCACCAACGCTCAATTGCAGCTCTGCGATGTTATTTGCGATAACAGAAAGAACACATAAACTTTGTTCAGCCAAACTTAAATTGGGAGTGCGAAGTCTGCCCACAAGATTTCCAATTAAGGACGGGTAAGACTTCTCCGGAAGAACTACCTCCCGGTCTCGACATTCCTCGGGGTGAAATCAGTAATCCACCCTTCAATCCTTTAAAATCAGATCTGGCAGGGCGGTAGGATTACCCGACCCACGCGGGCGAAACTTGTACGTGCCAATGGATTTGTTGAAAACATTTAAACTTCTAAAACATCTAGAGTACACCTCTCGGGAACTACACACTTGTGTTTTCTATTTAGGCATACCGATGTGAATCATGCAGGCTTTGTGGCGCCCTTTATTTGGTGTCGGATTCTCCGCGTCACTTTATTGGGTTTGCTTGTTCGGCTTCGCTTTCCTAAAGCGTGTTTCAACTCACGGGATCATTTCTTGCAAAAAAGTTGTGCAATTACAGTGAGTACGAGCGTAAGATCCTTATAGGAAGGCAATTTCCGAAATGACAACTGGAATCATGGTCTCTGCACGTAAAAACTGCTTATTACCTATGAAATAGTACAATTCCTTAAGGTAAAAACAGTTATTTAACTGTCTGTTATGTAGGTAAATTATAACAATCACCCACAGGACAAAAGAACAGCTCGGGGTACTTAAGTCCGTTTATGTTCTCTGAAGGAGGAAGACTTTCGGATTCCCCCGGCGATGCTTACTTCTTCTTTTGAGGCGAATTACTTCGGGAAACAGACTGGCAACACTTCACGCCATCGCTTCTACTGAACCACAGTTCCCCTTGGCTGGAGTACGCCTATTCCACTCACGTGCCGTCCCGTTCAACTGTCACGCCGCACTCGCTAGGCTGACTGTCATTCCGCCGCTGGGAACGGGTTGAGATAGTGCGGCGATAACGCACTCGTTCTCTATTTCCAAGACCCTTTGTCAATTCCCTTGGAAACTTCTGTGTGTGTTCTTTTTTTCATTTATTGGCGGCAGGGGTGGCCATTCTCTGTACTTGACGACAGCGGCCACAACAATCCCAGTTTTCGCGTTTAAAAAATTATAACGGAAAGGGAGGGGAGAACTACACAACGAAGGAGGCTGGCACACCGTATAGGCGTGAACGTTGATGTTCTGGTGATTTTGGCCTCGTGAATCTGGCCCAGTCCGCTTCACTGACGTTAAACTGAAAACTGAAAAAAAAAACAGCAAATAAAAAACGATGAGCCATGTAACCCTGGGAAAGTGGATGACCAGCGAAGTATTTTGGCATATGACGAAGAGGGGACACAGAATTTAGATTGAAGATATCTGCTAATTTTAACAGTCGAGTGCTACAGAGGTCATAGGGAAGCCTTATACATATACTCAAGCACATTTATTTTCTTGCCTACTTATGGTGCATATTCAAGGGTTCGTACGCATAAGGTTGATGTCCAAAAAATGTTTTGAACGGCGTGAGGCTATGGTGGTGAGCACGTGCTAATAGAAAAGAAACGGGGGCATTCGTTTTCCAACCCATCGCGCTGCAAAGACAGGTGGAGCTTCGGAAAGTGAGTTCAACAAGAAAATAAAATAAACCGAGATACAATATATCCCACAGAAAGTTATGACACCTGGTGGTTGCTTTAAGTAGTGACTGGGACATCAGAGCACCTGTATTCCTTAATATATGGCCTAATTACTCACTTTTTTTCTTTCAAATCGCGCACCTTTTATTTAGCAAAAGCAGTCTTTTGAATACGACATAATTGCATTGAGTTTTTGTCATCGCTTCAAACTATAAAACATTCTTATCTTCGCACTTCGCTAATAAATTACCTCACTGAACCGGTTCGCGGACCTGTTCAAGCTTGCGAAACGGTTCGCGGACCGGTTATGATTGCGATTTGGCCGAACCGAAACCTAACCGGAATTCACCCGAACTCGAACCGCTACCCAAGTGCTACTTTTTCCGCTTGGCACACTGATACGTACATACATACATACGTACGTACATACACACACATACATACATACATACATACATACATACATACATACATACATACATACATACATACATACATACATACATACATACATACATACATACATACATACATACATACATACATACATACATACATACATACATAAGCCAGATTGGCGGCGGATGATTTAAAAGTGGAGAAAAGGTCAATAAAACATAACTTGTATTTATTTGATGTTTCGGGCGTAAACTATAACTTTCGAGGTCGCGGGTTCGATTCCCGGCCGCAGCGGCCGCTTTTCTGGTGGAGGCGAAAAGCAAAAACGCCCGTGTGTACGAGATTTCGGCGCACGTTAAAGATCCCCAGGTGGTAAAAATTAATCCGGAGCCCTCCACTACGGCGCGCCTCATCGCCTGCGTTACGTCGACGCGTTAAACCCTACAATCAATCAATCAATCAATCAATCAATCAATCAATCAATCAATCAATCAATCAATCAATCAATCAATCAATCAATCAATAAATCAATCAATCAATCAATCAATCAATCAATCAAACTATAACTTTGCCATTTCTCCGATAGGCAATTTCTGAAGTACGTCTCTCTACAAATATTGTTATCGACAAATATTCATTATATGTAGTAGCGTTATCAACAATTATCCTCTTGTGTACATGAGCGTGGTCTAGGACGGCTAAAAAGGTTGTGGCCCAGGAAGTTTCGGACACGCTTTGTGCACCTTATGTTTATGAAATATGTACTCAAGTTCAGTTGTGATTTGTTTTCCGGGTCCCGAAATTACGAGATGCACCCATATTTATATATTTCTAATAATGTCCAAATTTGTCGCCATGTCTGTGCTCATTTTTAACGCACGATTGAGAGATTTAAAGTCACGGTTCACTCACCTTCCTGTGTGAACTTTCTACGTTATTATGAACACCGAGGAGACACCTTCAGTGGAATGTTCATTTCCAACTATTCCTTGTTTGTTTCCCATGGATTGGCCCAACCTTCAAGCCCTGCGAGGAGGCTTTAGGTAAAGCCTGCTCTCAAGACTCAACCTTTGTGTGGGCACGCTCACAGCACTTTCTCTAAATATATTTAGATAGCTGACGTTTTTACGCTATTTTCGGAAATATACTTAAGTCTTGCGGCTGTTCATCTTAACGAATTTTCTGCAAGAAAAATTACGACGGTTTTACGGGCCCGCCAAAAGTTCGCAATACATATGGGGATGGCATTCTTCCTTAGTAGCTCTGATGAAGCTCCTCTGTTTGTTTATCACACTCGCTCACATTTCTGTGACCGAATTTCCAGCCGTACCCTTAGATCTTCGAAAAGTTCCAACAAGTGCCTCATTCGTTCTTATCGTTGCAGTCTCTCTCTCTCTTCCTCTCACCCTCTCTCGGTGTCAGCGTTTACTTGCCGTAACAACCAGTGTAACCTTTTCGTACAACGCAGCCTGTAATTTCTTGTACTGATGCGCAAGAAATACGCACAGCCCGGATCCTCGATCTTTCGGCTGTTTCTGGAAATAACACAGCTTATTCAAAGGTGGGTTCCTATCTGGCTGAGCCGGTGCGGACAATATTATTTCCGACATAAGAATAGGGGCAGCAGCTCTCTACACTTTTAATATCTTGATAGCCACGCTCCAGCATCGGTTCTTTTCTCACCAGGATATTTCCTGTTCCGCCTTTTTAAAAATTCATTTCTTCCTCCCATGGCAGGGCAATCTGCCAGTAAGTTTTCTTCGCTGCAGAAATCCTCCGATTGACTTACATGTGTCCAGATCCACGTTCTTAGTCTCTCTTTACGCGGTTTCACTGGTTGCGTGGAGTCACTTGAGAACTCCCATCTGGCCTTCGCTTCCCGTATCGACCGATGTTTCTTTTGGGTGTTTCGACTGCAGGTATCGGTTTAGCGCTTTCGATTTCCGTGGTTCTGTCATTTGGGCCTATGTTTCCTTCAGCCGTTCTGCAAAGAGGCATATGCGGTCCTTGATGAGCTTGTTTACATCAAAGGCTGTCTTATCTGGCCAAACCAATCTTTTAGTTCTGTTTTCTCAGCTTTATTCTACTATTGTTTTTTTTGTATGCTTCGTTCGAAAGCGAATCTATATACGCTTAAGAATAAATGATACCTGCCCTCTTCGATGCCCCTACGTGGTTATGTTCCAATGAAAAAAAAAGGCGTCGGAGAAGGGGAGAAACGAAGAGATTCACTGTTTGATCTCATGTTTGTGATGATCCAGCCACAATCTCTATGACATCATCTTCATCTAGGCTGGGTAGCCGGAAAAGCTGTGTTTTGAAATTGACAGCGGTTCATACCCCGCTCGCAGTAGTGGCCTTGATGTGCGCTGCATATGAAGTCGCGACCAATCCTCTCCGCAGTACGGCGTATATCCCTTACTGCCAGCGTGGCCACCACTAGGCAATTAGCGCTGTGATCGTTCTGACGGCAAAGTTAGGATGACCGATTCCACCTGGGTGCCGGGCAGTGGCACACTACCTCTGTTATTATCGCGCTTTGTCGGCCTATCTTCGCCCTTTATTTTTCGCGTGTGAAGCGTATATTTTCACTACATTAGGCTTTCTTGAACTCGTGTAGGGTAACGGTACAGTGAAATAAGTGAAATGTTGTTGATACGTTGTTCAGGGGAAGTGGAAACTAAAACGTATTTTGCGAGAATTGTATTATCCTAACAGGTTAGAAAAGGCAAAAAAATATGCATACTCCGTCAGCAACTCATTTTTATTGAGAAACATTTGAAGTAGCTGCTAATTCGTGCTGCACTTTATTCCTTTCAACGTCTAGGAGTATATTCCTCTGAAACGCAAAAAAAAAAGTGTTTGTCGGTATTTTTTGCTTTGCCGGAAGTGTTTTGTTCGACAATCCGTGTTGTGCTTTAAACCCTGCAGTGAAGCCAGCCACGGATGCTTGGAAGTGTACAATTTCCTAGAAGACCGCTATGTTGTCGACTTTTTCGGTAGGACTGACCCGTCGACATTCACTTCTGCCGATCTAACTTCCTTGAATCATGCAAGAAGGACGTCTTCTATTTGCCGATGCTTCGCTCCCCGTGTTTGTTTTACACCGGGACTAAAAACGTGCTGCCTATTTGGAAGTTTTCCTTTTACAGTGGTAAACTGAGCTCACCTGCCAAGTCCAGGCGCTTCCTTTTCGGGTTCCCTTCAAGTATGCATACAATTTCGCCTTGTTCTTTACACTAACCTGCATTGTCAGAAGCCTGAAAGCGTCATAGCGCACAGCAACTAGGCACCAAGGGGAGTACCAAAAAAAGCCTCAGAATCACACAAGCAATACCAACACAGCAACAAGGAAATAAGAGAACGAAGAACAGCGTTGGAACCACGCTGTATGGCGAGAAGTCGGGGTTATGGTGTCTGGATGCACGCGCTCTCCGAGCGGCGGAGAGCGCGTACATCCAGGCGTTCTAGTCGGTCGGGAAGGAAGTCGCTCCGAAAGCACTGCGCACCTTCCAGGATTTTGGTACGTTTCGCTAAATAGCGTGGTGCATCCGCTGACGTATCATCATCATTAGATGGAGAGGTCACTTCTGGCAGCGGTGTTTTGGCCCCAAAACTGGCGCTGCAGTGGCCTCAGCGGCTCTGCAACGTGCAGATCGTGGCTTGTTGGAATGCCGGTCGAGCTAGTACTGCCAAGAATAAACGAAAGCTCTATAGAAGTGTCGGTAAAGATCTATTTTCACAGTTGTATTATGCAATTTCTGGCAGAAATGTGATTGCATTAAACGCACTAAAATTAATTATTTCCAAGAGACGTTGGCCGGGGATCAAAGGGAAAATGTATTAGGCCGACAATCGTATTAGGCCGAAAATCGTATTAGGCAGAGAAACGTATTGTGCCGAATCGTGACAACGAGATTACACGGATAATTCTGGCGCGGTTGAAAAAGCTTTCACCCAGTTTGTCGGGCAACAGCTCTGGTTTCGCGCTAAAAGCGCGCAGTGGAGTAAATGGGGATAACTGGTCGTGCTAAATTTAAAAAAAAAAACCCCGAAAAATAACAAAATATTAAAAATACGAAAACAGGCGAAACGTATAACGCCCTGAATTTCCACAATAATGCGGATTTCGCGAAAGTTCCACCTGCAGTCGTTAAAATAGCGTAAATGGACATTATCGGTAGAACTAAATTTTGAAAAAGTAAAAATATGAGAAAAATGTAAAATAAACACGGAAAATGGCGAACATTGAAATGCCCCGCATTTTCACAATATTGCAGGTTTCGGAAAAGTTCCAAATGTAATCGTTGTAACAACGTAAATGGGGATAATTGCTCGGGGAGAAATTTTGAAAACTAAGAAATACGAAAATTATGAAATAATTACGGAAAATGGCAAAACGTACACCGCATGGCACTTCCACAATAAAGGAGATTTCGCGAAAGTTCTACCTGTAAACGCTTTAATAGCGTCAATGGACGTATTTGGTCGGTCTAAATTCGAAAAACTAAAGAAATAATACAAATATAAAATAATTACGGAAAATGGCGAACCATGTAACACCGTGCATTTCCATAATAATGAAGATTTCGCAAAAAACTCAATTGCAATCGTTACAATAGCATAATTAGAGATAAATGGTCGGACAGGAGTTTAAAAAATAAAAGAATATGGATAAAGAAAACTCACACTCAAGACAGGCGGCATAATAATGCTCCGTATTTGTTGATAATTCCCTGGATTTCTGCAGAATTTTTTAAGTGCGTTGTCTCTATTTCTGTTCACGGTGGAGCAAACCAAACCCGGGATATCGTCGTACCTTGGGACAACAAGTCAATGTTTGCTTGTCCGGCACACATTGCTTCGGGGTCAGGATACAATTTTCTTTGGTCATGGGCATTATAACTGCGCGTGGGGCGCGTGTGGCCGAAAAGGTAAATCCCGGGGGTCGAACAAAGCGAAGGAACTGCGGAGCGCTAGCAAACAACAAAACCACTAATCTTACTAATGACGCAACAAGCAAGTGACGCCACGGGGTGTCTTCGAGGTCAAGAGCACACGTAGAGGAAGCTTGAGATGGCGTGGATAGAACACTGATGTACGTATGCTGTGTGGGAATGTGCAAACACTGGCGCTGCCGAGTCAGTTGTCTGTTTCTCAATAGGGAAACCTGAAATAGCACGTTTTATCTTTGATTTTGCGGCTGCGACAACGTTATTTCGTAGCTAGTGCTGCTACACCGCTGAAAGGTGACGTCCTACATAGACTTGTAAGGGGCAGCCCAATTGTTATCCCCCCCAATGTGTGTTTCGGTGCCTCAGTGAAACAGGAAGTCAAAGGTGTTGAAAATCGCGGTCAGCTAGAGGTTGGAGATTATAATTATCATCATCATCATCATCAGCAGCAGCAGCAGCAGCCTATTCAGGTCCACTGCAGGACGAATGCCTCTCCCATTGACGTCCAACCACTCTTGTCCTGCGGAGATCGAGTCCACAGTTTGGACCAGACTTTCTCTATTTCATCCCTCTATCAGGTTAATGGCCTTCCCCTTCTTCTCGACCCATCTCTTGGCATCCATAATATTACTCTAATTGTCCACCGGTTGTCGGTTCGTCTCACTGCTGGGCCAGGCCAAGTCAATTTCCTTTTGTTTATTTGAACTATGATATCTCCTACTGTAGTTTGTTCTCTGATCCAGGTAGCTTCTTTCCTGTCCTCCCTGAGGGTTACTCCTATCCTTATTCGTTCCGTGGCATGTTCGGCTGACCTAAGTTTGTTTTCTAGTTGTTTAGTAAGGGGCCCAGTTTCAGCTCCTGATGTCATCAGCGGCAGTATGCACTGGCTGTAGATTTTCCTTTCCTTTCGAGTGACAGAGGTAGCTTACTTTTGATTATTTTGAAGTGCTTGCCGAGTGATCCCCAGCCCATACCTATTCTCTGTCGGATTTCTCTCCCGTCGTTGGGGCCAGCACCAACCACTGGTCCGAAATAAAGTAACATCGACAGTAGGGATAGCTGCTGTTGATACATCGTTAAGCAGCGCTGAAACAGGACAAAACCAGAGACGACACTTCTCTTATAAGATATTTTCTAAGCTGAAAAGTATGCTTTTGGTATGCTTATTCCGCAATACTTTTGGATTTATTCATATTTATTTTCAGCCCAATGACTGTCTTTTTAAATTAGACTTTCAAGCATTGCATGCATGTGTTCTGCAGTCTCACTCAGCAAGACTATGTCATCCGCAAACATCAAATGGCTGAAGTATTCCCCCTTTAACATTAATCTATGTTTTCTCAGTCAAGCTTTATGAATACCCCCCACCACCCCCATACACACGCTGAGAATAGTACGAGCGAAATGGAATCTTCCTGTCTTAATCCTTTTTCGAATCGTAAATTAATCGCTTTACTTGTGGAGGGTTGTCCTGCCCGTGTATTTCTTATATATGTCTTCTAGAAGTCTTATGTAGGATTACTCTATTCCCTGGTCTTTTAGTGCTTCTAGCTCGGCTGTGGTGTGTAGGGAATCGAACGCTTTTTCGTAATCTATACATGCTATGCAAAGGGGTTTAGTGTACTCTGCGGATTTTTTTATCACATGATTGACGACATGGCTGTGATCCATGGTTGAGTACCTTTTCCTAAACCCAGCCTGCTCTCTGGGTTGTTTAGAATTCAGGCTGTCACCTATGCGGCTAACTTTAACTTTGGTAAACAGCTGGTAAATTACTAAGAGTAGGCTGATGGGTGTGTAATTCTTGATGTCTTTGGGGTCGCCCTTCGTCCGAATCAGAATAATGTGGGCATTTTTCCAGGCTAGTGGCGCTTTTTGAGTGTTCAAGCATTGCGAAAACAGTACAGCAACGTTTTCCAGTACAGTATCTTCCTCCTTCAAAAGATCCGCGGCTCTGCCGTCGCCACCTGCAGCTTTTCCTATTTTCATGCCTTTGAGAGGCTTTCCAACTTGTTCTTTATTTACTAGTGGGACATCACAAGTTGAGCTCGAATGCTAAGTAGTTTTTCCTGGTCTAACTTCGCTAGCATACAACCTGTTTCAGATTGTTCTGCTACCTTTGTTATCTCGTCGAAGTTGTGCGTAATGTCACCCTTCTTGTCTCTGAGTGCGTGCATCCTGGCTGACGACTGGTAGCTTTCTCTTAGTGGCTTCCAAGCTGTCCCCTCTTTGCAGCGTTTACCCGATAACTGCCATGTTATATGCACGAATGTCGTTTGTTCAACTTCTGTTAATTAGTTTCGAAAGCTCGGCTAATTCCACCCGATCCGCCGCACTTACGTTCTTACGTATGGCACTTAGTTCTTTTGTTCTCTTAGATTTCCAATTCGTTCTGTACATGTTGTTTCACCCGCAGCTGCTGCGGATTCACTGAGTTACGATGATAGATTGTCATTTAGCCTGTCTACACTGACAACGCTTTGCTGGTTTAGAAGCGCGAATTTGTTTTGAACAGTTATTTTAAACTCCTGCGATCTGGCTCCAACTGACTTTTCGTGGGTTTTCTTAGTTTTTGCGAGTTTTGTTTTCTATATTGAGATTAAACCAAACAGGCTAGCGATAGGCGATGTGTAAGAATGTGGGATAGGTGATGTCTAGCAATAGCAGGACCGAGAACCTCAGCAAGAACGAGAACATTTTGAGGGCTCGGTCCTGCTATTGTTAAGCATCGCAAATCGTTTTAGAGGGAAGGCACGTTAGGTGAATTTTATAGGGTGTTTGTTTGGCTATATCAGCGGTTCCTTACGCTACTGAACCCTTTCTCTTCAATATTTAAATACATCCGTGATTTCCCAGCTGATAAACACCCATAGTGTCCGCAATCATAGCTAAAGCCATAAAGTGCAAGAAATCAACTCCAACGAAGTTTTTCTTTACTGCTGCCTGCTTATTATTCGATAGCGTAATCTCATACTATTTTCGCTGCTGCATAGCTTATAATTTTTATCCATTCATAGTTAGGTTCCTAGAAGGACGTTTTTCACCAGCTCCTGTTAGACCAGCAAAGGCTGATTAGACAGAAGGGAGCCACGTAAACCTGCTGCCGTTTATTCTGAGAAAATTTAATGGGGAAGAACATGGTCATCAACGAAATAACAGAGCAAAAAGTGATCGGGCACTGCGGCGCAGTTGCAGAGTACATTCGCCCAGTTCAAGGGGTGGCATACGTGAATAAAATGGCATCTACTTTGCAATGCCCTCAACTTTACCGTTTACCTAAAATGCAACATTTCTGCAACCTTCGCGTTCTCCCAGCACCTTTTGAGGGCAGTAGAAATTGTCGTGGCGACTAGGTACTGATTGGAACTTCTTATTTGCGTACCTAATGATATAAACAACGAAAAGCAAGTGCATAGTTTGCAGAAAGCGGGAATTATGGAGGCCAGCGCCATCCGCCATTTTATCTCGCGGAGACCGCCATTACCGGAGCTACGCAGGTTGCATACGCGGGTTTCTACGCAGGGCCTGCATGACTTGAAAACGCCAGAGAGGCCGCACAGCCGTAAACGTTAATCTTCTCGGGAATTGAGCGACGCAAAAGAATTCAGCGTTAGTACCCATTTGAAGCTCATATTGTCTCGGAGTTCTACGGGACGTGATTGTATCTTGCACCGTCATTTCGTTAAAGGAACCCATTATCTCCTGGCATGTGCGTTCTGACACTTATGTTAAAATGAGACAAGTTCGCCAAAGGTGGAAAACGAGTGCTCTAAGAAGAAAAAATACAATGGGCTTAACTGCCTGCTCGAAAAAAACATTGATACAAAACTTATTTCCAGAGATGTTTACGTTTTAGGTTCTTCGGTTATCAACTTTTTACAAGCACCCCGTTGATTATTTGGCGGCGTGAATTTTCTATTATAAGAGTTCTATTGGAAGCGCACCCTGTGGTTCGGTTGCATGAAATGACCCTCTTAAAGTATCATTACCTGTATTTCATCCACCAAAACTGCAAACGATAGTTGTTATGTACTGCTTCAAGTGTAACAAATTCATTCACTGATTGATTTCGAATTTTACATACGGTACGAATGTCAACACTCACACAGAGTTGCACTCACACACAGCCGTATATACCCACCGGGGCGTATTGGCAAAAGCTTTCCTTGAGAATTTTCGTTTCGCGCGAGTCTCAAAACTTACACAACGTAACAAATATTTCACTGAAAAATTGGCACTGAGAACGTCATGATAAACAGATTCTCTTGGGCCAGGCAAGACGATCACTTACCAGTGGTCATTGTCGGCGACGGTAATGTTGACTAGCAGGAGTGGTGAGCTTGGCTTTCAGCAGTGGAAACTTGCAACTTGCCCGCTACGACGACAGTAATATTCTCATTTTTGCCCAGTCAGTCGTCTTGGGTAAAAGAATTGCCGCAGCTTGCCCTAGGGATGCACGCTGGAGAAACAGTGGCGCTGGCAGCCTCTTTCCCTTCGTCGGAGACCCGGCTGTTGCTCACATTTATTTTTGAACTTGCCGCCGAAAGTTCTGCATGACTGGCAGCCCCGGATAGATTTGTCCGCAGGCTTTCGCATCTCTCCCAAAGTTACCGCGTTAGCACGCGCTGGAACCCACGCTAACCAGTTTCGCAAACTGAGCTTCTCTAGCGTGAACTGTTCGTCTCTACTCCCCACTTCAGGCGCGAACACACATGAGCTGGCGAGAAGAACAGCACGCCAGAAATCCCACCACGAATCCTGGCAGAGTATTATCGAAGGTCGAGCTCGCCGACAACGGGAAAAACCCACGAGGCTCACGCTCACTTCGGTTCGGTCTTTTTTGGCGCGTGACCTACACTGGCCGAGGTTAGTTACAGCGATATTCAAGAACTTCACTTGAAATGAGTATATTTACTGTGTAGAATTGTAGGTTTGCCTGCGGAGCCCTGCTGACACCCCCCAGTCCCTCCCGTTTCCTTGCATAAGGGAAAGCGGGAGAGCTAACAGTTTTTTGTCGATTGAAACAACTGGAGCAACGACGTTCCCGGTGTACGCAGGACGGGGACTGAGGGGCACCGTCAACAATTCTGGTGTGAATCTATGACCGTCGGCCTCGGGGGAGGGATTATGCATGAGGCCAATACGTACCCAAAAATCAGAAAAGTAGACCAATTTTTGTTCTGTTGTCGCAAGCTGCGCTCCAACGACGATGATCGGCCATTTAACACTCTTCCTGAAAACCCAAAAAGGATCACAGCAACAACAATGTCATATAGAGACGCGCCCAAGGAGTTCTCGTATTTTGTGCTTACATTTAACTGCTATCATTTCTGGTTTTTTAAATTTTGTTTTTTTTTTAATTGTATTGTCGTATTTTTGTTCGGTTTCCACACCCTTTCCTCTCCTGAATGAAATATCTCATAGGCCACTGTACGACATTCCAGGCTACGCCGAAGAAAAAATATTACCGCGATCGCAAAATGCGCAAGGCGGAGTTGAGTTCATACGCGGCGAATAGGCGAATATTTTTATTTCGTTGATAACCCTTCACAGCGCGTAGCGAGTCTGGAGCTTTGCGAGCAATGAACCGTTAATTAACCCGGTTTCCAAGAAGTTGCGAAAAAAGCTTGTGCAGGAAGCCGTCACGAAAATTCATTAGCCATTTACAGAGCGCACGCACAAAAAGTGGATCTGCGAAACTGTGCTGTTTGTTTCCGACATAAACCGGATAAGTAGCGACATTCCTATGCTGCAACAGACACCATTAATCTGCATGGTCAACTCATTACGGCTAGGTTCTGAACGCCTGCGGGTACCGTGATGTCGCGATTTCAACAGTGTCCAGACCATCACCATTACGAGATAGAGTGGCGGTTATTGCTAAAAAGGGCTGGCGTTTGCCTGGAAAGCTTAGTACAAATGAAGACATAACGTCTACAAACAGATGTTGTATCCGTCGCAACGGCCATTGCATAAGCCAGCGGAGAATAAAAAAAAAACGAACTAAAGTTGACAAAGGGTAATGCAAGATGCAGTTGGAGATCTTTCCGTAGTTCTGCTTCGTCACAATGTGTCCGAACTTGGAAATCTTCAGAAAATGAAGTTGCCCAGCCAAACATTCGATTGAGAAATAAGATCTTCCTTCTGCTGTTGCGCAAAAGAAATTATGTTCGCATTCAGCAATGTGCGATTGTACAGCAACGTGAGGAAATAAAATGAAAAAATTGAAATATTGACCAGGACAGTAGAGACGTTGCCACATTACATTTTACTAAAAACAAATGCATGGCACCAATAGCGTCAAGTTTTAACTCTATTACTACACATCCATGTTAACGTTTCAACTTTTTAGGATTTATTTAGCACGTTTGAATCTTTACCATCAGCGGACAATCGCTCCTTGTACAATCGCAGCGTTAGCTAGAATCTTCAAGAACTGCTCATGCACAACATGCGCAAGCTATACACAATATTCGTTTTCATGAACGCACCTCAGCAGCAGCCAGTATGCTCGGGGTGTTTGCTCACTCACAAATTGCTCCCTCCAAGACTTAATCAAACTACATACTGAGACTTTCATGTACACAAGCCGACGACGCAACCTCTGGCGCTGCCCGCACACTGCAGAACGCAGCACTTCCACGCCTTCAACAATACGGACTGCATGCCTACAACGGAGTTTGAAAACTTGGACGCAGTGCGCAGTCTTCCAGGCCTGACTTATCAAGCCGTCGGGCCGGGTCTTGCGAACACGGGAATAATTTTAACATAACGCTGCGTTCTTTCCAAATCTTTTCGTGTTCTGCACGTTGCAACGTGGCCCAGTGAGTTAACACGGAAACCACCTTCTCTCTGGACTCATTACTACCATGACGACGTATTACGCGGGAGATTTAGGCATTCAAAAATGGAACAAAATATAGTAAGTGCCCCTTCTCGTCCCTATATTTTGATAATGTAGATGGATACAGAGCATTTACTGCCTACGTACCTCGACGTTGCTTTTTTCTTTTTTTTTTTGGAGGGGGGGGGGGTGTTGGGTAGAGACAAATGCACACAGGGCATAGCATCTTCCACAGGAGTGCGCCTGGACTCGGTCTAATTAGATCGGGATTTATAGCTACAGTACCCGAGTCAAAGCAGTTGGAGGTTTGCGTTGGGGGCAGCTACCCATCTGCGACCGTCAGCTGCATATGAATCACGGTTGCACGTTGGGTGCTCCGAACATGCCCACCTAATTTTAAGTACACACGTATTGAGCGGTTGCACAAGGCTTTATACTGTCATCTCGGTGCGTAGCGTTCCGTATGCGTGAAGGGACAGCTGGATTTAATAATGGCATGCTTGACAAGAAGATTACAGTGGCCTCAGGTTGTCCATCCGATTAGAATTTCCTAGATGAGGCTTTGAACACCCGCCTAAAACCTCCTCCAAATGCAAATATCTACCTATTACTGTGTCCTTTCACATAAAACAGGTCCAATAAAACCACCGCTTGGTCCACCGCTTTGCCGAGAAACAAGCGCACGGGGCGTAACGTGGAGTCACATGATGCACGGCGCTATGATAGGAAGGGGCCGAGTGGTTCCCTTTCGTTTGGATACCGCTGAAAGAGAAGCGTTAAGAGCGACAGCAGTTCTCGGTCCACAAAAACCGGAGAGTTTGTTTCTGGTTGTTTGTCACCAGAAGCATCCAGTAATGATGCTGGTGAGCTTGCTGACTACTGACCTGTTGGGAATGGGTTAATCAGTGATCGATTACCAATGACCGATCACTGATTAACCCATTCCCAACAGGTCAGTAGTCAGCAAGCTCACCAGCATCATTACTGGATGCTTCTGGTGACAAACAACCAGAAACAAACATACGTGTGACCGCCGGCCTGTGCTTGCAGTCGCTACGAAGCGAAGAAGGGCGATATGCATGCTTATCCCTTTGCCCACAACCACATTGCCCACCAGCCATAACGTCCTGCAGGAACGCCAGATGAGGGATTCGCAATTCTGCATGAAGAGCGCGCAACTGCTTTCTCTTGATAAAGTATTCTTTTCCAATCATGAGTTTCACCGCCTTAAATAGAGTACTGTTCACATTTACGTACCCCCCCGTAAGCAAAGTAGGCCCTGCCTTTTTTGTGTGTGTGCATGCAGCTAGTAGCCATGTGGTATAACAGATTGGTCGATAGCTTTATCATCGCTTACGTAATGGAAACCTGACGTCGCAATATACCTGTTGTTCTAAAAAATCGCTGGGTTTCCCAGCTTGGGACTGAAGTGGCGCGGGTTAGGACACCATGTCAGCGCACTTCAATATTTCGCAGGTTTTCGCGCTTGGGAACGCCCTTTTTTGCTTTTTGCCAGCACGAAATAGGCGTCTACAGCTTCGTACCAGCATCGGAGGAAACTCGGCCAGGTGTCACGGCTGAATCTTAGAATAAAGGCGACTTGAAAGGCGAGCGCTAGATGTGAATTATTGAGCATTAACCCCAACTCATTCAATTAACGCATGCGTTCGGTGGTGCGTTGAGAGCAAGCGGTGAGCTGAAAGCTTTCGTTCACACAACTTAATATTCCCCGAATTCAGCAGTGGGACTCTCAGTTAGTCCTTCAGTAACCGGCGAGCCCAGTGTGAATTACGCTCCTGAGGTTGTTGCGGGCCCCGTAGTCTTCAATACGCGTCCATCACGAAGGAGGAGTAGGATGCATGCAATGTCACGGATGTAATTATCTCATAAGTGGACTCGTGGAATGCAACGGTGGAACTGACCACTAGCTATCATAAAGACGCAAGTGGTAAACAACGTTTCAGCTCCTCGCCTTCTGTTTTCTCGAGTTAAATTCCCTCCAAATCGAATTCCCTGGAGCACAGGTGCAGCTCAGAGAAGAGAGGCCGTACACCAAAAACACCGTTTGACTATCACCATGTACAGGCTGGGTATGCGGTAGAAAAGGGCGGCAAAATAGCGTTGATTCGGACAGTCGTATTGTGGTTTTGTGGTTAGCTTATGTTAAAATGTTATGTTATGTTATGTTATGTTATGTTATGTTATGTTACGTTACGTTATGTTATGTTATGTTACGTTATGTTATGTTATGTTATGTTATGTTATGTTATGTTATGTTATGTTATGTTATGTTATGTTATGATACAAAGACAGTTCTATTATGGTGCTTTGCTTAGAGGTTGGTGAGCATGAAACGCTGTTATTTAAGTGGCGCTTCTCAAGTACTTCCCTTTCCCTCTCTATCGGCCCCATTCCGGAAAGGGATGAAATCAAGAGTGTTGGGACTCTTCATTCTCGGGAACAAACACATCGACACTACTCTTCACAACCTCCGCAAGGCAGAGGACCAAGTGGGCCGTATAGTCCGCAGGGTATCCAACAATCGGGGGGCCTCAGATGCAAGGACGCCCTACGTCTAGCAATAGCATCTGTGACCATCCGAACACACTGCTCGACGCCGCACCTACACTTGCATAAATGCGACGGCAACGAGCTGAAGTTCACGCTCTGCAAAGCCTAAGAGCGAGCTCTCGATTTCCCCATCTCCACCTCGAACCAACGCCTCGTCGAGTTGGGCATGACGAACACGTTCGAGGAACTTCGAGAGGCCCACTTGAACAACCAATACCATCGGTTGAGCAAAACAAAAGAAAGTAGGTGACTAATCGCCCGACTTCAAATCTCCTACGTTACACTTGCATCCCAGAAGTCTGGCGCCCGGCACTCAAAGGGCATCCTTTGCCCAAGAACATGGATAGAGACATTCGCGAAGGCCGACGTGAGGCGTGCGCTAATGCCTTTGAGGCTCGATACGGCCCTCACCCTGGGGTATTCTACACGGATGCTGCTGGCGCCCACCATGGGGAATGGTATACGGCCGCAGTTATCGACGAACACGAACAGGCGCAGGGACTCACATTCCGTGCCCCTGACGTTACACCCGCGGAAGAGGTCGCCATAGCTGTCGTCGGAGCAGATCACCGGTACCGAGTCATAATTACCGACTCCCAGGGAGCCCGTCAAAATTTGTTGGAAAAGGGTCGCATCGCCTACTGAGCAGCTTGTATCCTTAAAAACTATGACCACCGAGACTATCCGGAGACCCGTATGGTCTATGGACCCCAGTACACGCAGGCCCCCGCGGAAACGGGGAGGCCGATGCCTCCGCCTACGCCTACCGGGCACCGCGATACTACGCTGCTCGCCGAGGACCCTTCCTTTAATCCTGTTATTGCCTTTCGGGAACTAACTTCCCACTTCCTAACCTCGCTGGGTCCTTCACACATTGTGTGAAAGGTCTTTCCAAGGCGGGGGAGCGCTGGCTTCTCCGCCTCTACACTAACACAGAATTGTGCCCGGCAAAACTGCAATTCTTCAATCCAGCTATCTGTGGGGAGTGACGCTACTGTGTGTGCACGTCTTCCGACGTGTTTCCTATAGAGCGGGCATGCGCCTCTAACCCGGCTTACCCTCCTTGTCCTCCTCCACCCCCTCTCGAGAGAGAGCTGGGAGGCTGTCCTGCTCGGCTGCTCAACCTTAGAGAGCCAACGTGCTCTCGAAGCTAGTGCCTGTGCCACCGTGGAAACCACCGGAGCCCTGAACTAGGGACCCCTCATAGACATTGTAAAGGTTCAGCCCTTCAGGCCGTCCCTATCTCTCTTTTTTAATGGCGAAAAAAATTATTTGCACCACCACCACTACTACCACCACCACCACCACCACCACCACCACCACAGAGGCAATATACTCGTAAGAGCTCTTCATCCTCAACCGCAAGTGACTTGGTTTTCAATAATCAGCATACGTGGCTCATTGTGTGGGTAATTCTGTTGTGATCAGAACCCTGTGCTGAGGAAAGTGCACGCAAATAACAGTTGGCCGCTGCGCGTCTTGTTGCTCTGTAAGGCGCTGCTTCGGGGGGCGATTGCCTTGATGACGCAAGCAGCCGTGAGGCGTGTAGCATCACTCGCGTCTTCATCAACAGGTGAGCCAGTAAAGCAAGGCCGAAGGGGCCAATTCACTGCCGACAAAGTACGAGACCATCGCGGCGCACCGGAACGTAGCAGCAGAGTGACCCTCCGCAGCAAAACAAAGCCCACCCACCAAGTCTATGAGAACGTGAAAGACACATTGAGAACGGCCAACTGCAGCGGCTTCAAATACCCAGCGTGCGATCGCCAAGTCCCCAACGAGCACATTTGTGGAGAACACAACTATGCGGCGAACAACACAGAAGAGCAACAAACACTCACGGGAGCGACAAGCAGCGGAAAGACGGTAGCGGTAAGAAATAAAAGCACAACTTAACTAAGCGACATTTCGCCACAACACTACACTCAGTAACTTGACTCAACCACGCAATCAGCGACAAGTACGGCTTTCGAATTTGCACATGAAATAATTGTTTAAAAATTGTTTAAAAAATTGTTTAAATAAAAAATTGTTTAAATATCCTCACATAGCTACTCGGGACCTGTCATCTGGACATGTTACTGAGTCTAACAAAATGTCGGTTGAGTCGTGGCTACCCGACACGCTGTTCATAATGTCAGACAAACGGCGTTCATATGATTGACTGCGCTGCAAATCTTTTGCTGTGCGTACACCATATTTGCGGAGTGTTCTGATAATTTATTCCTTTGGGATAAGATATAATTAAAATGTGCCTTCGTTAGGCATTATGAAAGTAAAAGTATTTTGCAACAACTGGCTTGGCCCGTCAGAATTGCCGACAATCGCAGATTATCAATATTCACGCAGATGTTCATAAAGCAGAAGAAAATGCACTTTTTTTCGCTTCCTCTTGGAACAGCGTGTTTTTAATCTCTAAAAATACAAATTACCACTTTAATCGTCGATTTTGCTGCACTTGACACGTTTTCAAATTTGCTAAAATGTTACAAATCGAGCTAGTAACGAGGAAACGGAAACTTGCCCTCTTCCCATAGTTTTAACGATGACACAAGTGGGGTCTAACAAGGGGAATTACTAGGGACGGCGAGTGAAGCTCAGGGCGACATCGACTAAGGCGCCTCCCCTGGCGGGCGCCGCAGTGCTAACGATTGCTCCAAATAAAAGTTAATACCCTCTCTCTATCTCGCATTGACACTAAAGCAAAATTTATCTGCGGTATATATAAGACACTCTGGCGACCAACTTAGCGGACCGTGATTGGCTATTCCAATGAAGTGCGATCAATTACATAGATTCACCATTTATTAAGATGCATTTCTTGATCCTCTAGAATGCGTAAGCATTCATTCTCTCTTCTTTGTGAACTTGAGGCTCAGCCTTATAAACACGCGTTGCTCCGGCTCCAGAATAGAGTAACAGGGCTTCGCCAGCCCCCGAAAAGTGCACCAAGCGTGCTTGGCATCCAACCGTAACCACGTTTGCTGGCCTGAGATGCGGCACTGGCTCTCGGTCACTCCATTTTTTTTTGTCCCCTAGTATCGGCACTTATATCCCCTCATTCCCATTTTATTCTATTTTCACTCCCACTTCGCCCTCCACTGATTGCGTAAAAATGAGTTTTACAACGCCTTAAAACGGTGATTGAACGCTACGAGATGCCCTGCGACGAGTGCATCGGGCCGCCAGCGCTTCGACTTCACGTCTCTCTGAAAACTACTGGTGCAAACGCAGCGCCACCGCAGCCGGCGCTACGTTACCCCTCTGCGAACGCATTCTATTGTTCTCTGTTCTACTGCTGTTCAACGTCGACTCATCCCGGGCAAAAACGCTCGACAAAATTAGCCGTGGCTTAGCTCGGCTATGCCAGGATATACGTAGCGTGAGCTAAGGTTCAGCTGGTTATTCTTAGCTTTCCTGGTTGTCTAGTATTAGCTTGATTATCATGATTTCTGCTACTTCAATGACACACACACGGTATACGCATTATGCGACACATGTGTATTTATCAAGTGGCTCCGGCGACGCGTCACCAACCGCCCTAGAGCTAAGCTGGTTCCACATGCGCACACCGGTGTCGCTGTGACGCACGAGCCATCAGTTCCACAACCGGCCACCCCTCGCATGATCATCAAGTGGACCGGGCCGTTATGTGCGGAACGGAGGTCGGCGAAGACGCTGAGCGCGTGGGGTGTGTGAGAGACGCCGGGCAGCGAGCAGCGTTCTGTGCGCCGTGTGACGTCACTGCTGCTCGCGCATGCGCAGCACGGCTCTCCAGGAGCCACGCGAAACTGCGCAACCTCGGCCAGTCTAGCTCACGCTACAAAAATAGCAGTCGAACCGTCCAAACAAAACTCTCCACGGCATATCATGTCGAGACCTTCTGTCTGAGACAAAGGCATGGCCGAAAGTGTGTGAGTGTCACGTCGTCCTGCAGTGTCAGGCGCGAAGCGGCGCATGCCGGGCTAGTTGGCTATGCTTGTAAACAACCGCGTCATTTTAGATCTCGCTGCGGTTCTGCCACGTGGGTGCAGGTCATCGGATCCCACAAAACCCAAGCAGCAGAGAATGTCTAGAAAACGTCGTATTGATGAATTAAACGTCAAAAAGGGATTTCAGAGAGAAAATCCATTTCTTGGCTTCTAAAAGTCAAGAATTGCCAGAATAATATGCCCCAGAAAACTGCGTCTGCTTTTAGCCGTTGTTCCTCTAGCCTTCCTGAAGTTGCCCGTAAAATTCCTTGCCAATACTTTTGTGGGGGTATAGTGCCTTGACGCGCCATTTTTCGTAGCCTCCTGTGCCTGGGAAGACGGTGGGAGAGAATTCACGTAAAAGCCTTGCTCTGTGCCTCTACCTCCTCCACCACGTTGGCAGCGGTCGCATGCGTCTGGGAGCGCGCTGGGTAGAGAATAATCAGCTTTGGCGCTAATGGCCAGCGGGCGCGGATCTGTTACGCCGTGGAGGAGCCTCTTTGTGTATCGCTCTCGTAGTATGTACCCAGCACAGGGAAGGTTTTGGTAAGTATTTGAAGTTTGTGCAGTGTCCATACTTCACATTCTGTTTCGCCCGATGTGACCGCCGTGTTGTGACCCATAAATGTTTTCGCTATACTTTTGACAGCGATTCTGAAGAAAAGTTTTATTTTATTTCGAACCACAAGCGCCAGGTAAGTTGTCTTGGTATGTGTATGTGTAGTTTCGCGCTGTTGTTAAGAGTAAATGTGTTGTATACGTAATACCATGGTTAGTTATAGGCAGGAAATATTTGGGCAAGCAACTGCACCTCGAATATATTGTTCGCGTGGTAACATTTGTCAAATGTTTTGGTTTACCTGCGTGGTAACGTGTGCTCCCTCTAGGCATCCTAGGTCGGAAGCGCTAAGCAGCGCTTTCACCGTAATGTTTGCAAAAGCTGGCTGCAAAATTATGGAATATCCTTCGTAAGCATTAATTCCCCTTCAGTGTCCCAGCTAAAGGTCCGTAGGCGAACAAGCGGGTTCGTTTTCCTCTTTATGAGAGAATTCTGTCGTCCCACGACGCAGTGCCTGCATGACAGGGCATCGTGTCTTTTGACAGCCGCAGCGCCTCAGATGTCTCTGTTTTGATGCCGATACAGCTCTGCAAAGCGTCTCCAACGTGCTCTCTGCTCGAAGCGGCACTGCGCTGTCACTTGCGCCTGTTTATTGCTTTTTTTTTTGTAACAATTCAAAATCCACGCATTGCCGGGTGCTGCGTACCCAAATTCCAACCACGACCTGCTTTGTCTCATAACTGAGAACCCGACATTGGCATGGCGACATGCCGCCCAAGCCCGATGATGGATGGCGTAAGCGTTGCAACAATGTTAACACCTGGTTCGCGATAAGGCTAGTTGGGCAATATTACATTAAAGTATCGCGAAAATATCACGTGATTGGTGTTTTTTGATATTTGGAGAAATCTTTAAAAATATATCAACTCTAAATATTAATTCTTCCTTGAATGGCAGCGTTGTCTTTTTCTTTATTGTTGTTCTGTCCATTTACAACTGCTAAAAAGCTTCCATCATTGTAACTAGTCGTGCGAGCGCTTTTGTCTTTGATTTCAAAACCGGAGCTTACTTCCCGCTCAAATTATAGTTAACGCCAGTTTTCCTAAATGTGCGAAACGTTAAGGCTTCCGTGCTGCAAGGGCACTTTATGCAATGTGCCTGTTTGCAGCCTTTACAATTGTACGGCTCCTGAAGGCTGATGAAGCGGAGACTATTTTTTTTGTGATTATGCGGCACGGCTTACTTCTGCCCGGTGGACAACAGTACAACGCGGCCGAAAAAGGCAATTAATCCTTTGGGCAAACGGGCATTTCCTTCAAAAAGGAAGACGTATGGGTAACTGGCACATGCTTGCAGTGCTTGCACCTACCTCGTCGGGAGTGCAAGGTTCAATGACAGGGCAGGGAAAACTGACTACACTACTGTTTGCTATAATTCAAGTGAGCAGACTTTTTGAGGACGCTATTTATTCGGAAAAAAAAAAACCCAAGGTGATAGAGTCTGCAGAGGAATGAAGCTCATTTGTTCAGTTGCGGTGGCTGTCATCCGCATTTGACTTGTCGAGTTACTCCTTTATCTTTTCATTGCGTGCGTTTTTCGGCACTGTTTCACTACAGTGCCAAAATCCAGAGTCGAGAACAGTGATTGTTCCTTGTATGCTGGGTTGGCAAGTACTATTTACAGTAGTGCTTGCTAAGAATTGGGTTTAAAAAGTGCTTATTCTTATACTTATTCCAAGAATAAAAGTATATTCATGCTGCACATGTCTTTTTATTTGTTTAGAAGACTTTTTTTCGACATTACTGGTTCCAGTGGAGCACTGGCATTCTGTCTAGTCATTTCGTTATACGCTTTCTACGATGTGATATTTCAAATAAACTCAGTTTAATAGTCTCTCTTTCTTAAGTGCCTTTTATTTTTTGCAGATCATATTGTCTTCGCATTTTATTGTTTATGTTTAAAAAGCAAATCTACGAAGTTCTGGACCTGATGGTAAAATTTTCTCGTGTTGACCTTTTTTGTACAATTTTTTATTAGTGCTGCATTCTTGAGTTAAAATATCCTTAAGCAAGTGCACAGAGTTCTGGAACTGATGATACAATTTTCTTGCACTGGATTTTTGTTTTGAATGTTTTGTTAGCGCTCCATTCTCGCTTTCAAAATAAGAAAACGCACAAAGTTGTGGGCCTGCTGGTAAAGTTTCTTGCGTTGTCATTTTCAGCGATTTGTTTACCCTGAATTATTCCTTTCACAGACAAATTTAATGTTTTTATAAATCATGCTTCCGGCAGGTGCAGGGAATGATTGATTTTCCGCCGAATTGGGCTTTGATTGGTAATGGTATTTTAGATGCGAAGCAGCTCATGGTGCCGCCTGTTCCCTCCGCCGTTGTGTGGGCGCCATCGTGCGGCGTTCACCCCCCCCCCCCCCCCCCTGCACATGCCTGGCCAGGCACCGCTGATGATGATTGCTGCAAAATGCCCCTGGGAATTGGAAAACCAAAGAATCCGTCACGAGATAGCTTCGCGTTCAACCACCATCCTCATCTTCCCGTAGGGTAACCTCCTCCCGCAACGCCACGATGAGTGCCACGAGCAACGTCACCGGTAACGCCACATGCAACGCCAGGGTCAACACCAGTGTCAGCGCCACGGAGAGGAGGGCACAACAAGAAGAACAAGAAGAAGAAAGAGCAGCACCTCCTCCTGCCCTGATCGCCCACCCGGAACACGAAGATGCCGACCTTATCCCGAGCCAAGACTTGGAGCGCCTGATCAAACACGCGAGTCCGTGCCCGCCCGCGTATTCCCAAACCATATCCCGTAGGGGCCCAAGAGGACCACACCCCCCAAGCAGCGGCGCAGCCAATGAGGTTAAAAAATTGCAATTTTTTAACCTCCTTGGACGCAGCACCATGACGTCACTCCCTCTATGTGCGCGACTTCATGCGAGGTGGATTTTTTTCTTTTTTCCCCTCCCCTCGTTTAGGCGGCTTTGCGGGCGGCCGATGGTTTCGCTCCGTGGACGGAGCTGGGCTGCGGCGCTGGGGAAGGTGACGCACATGTGGTAGAAGTTAACCTTTTGTACATGAGCCCCTGATCTCTCCGCGCTCTTCTTGCGCGCCTGCAAGTTGACGCTGACCTCCGATCGTGTTCCTAGATAAGCGCTCGGCTCGGTGCTCGAAGTGCGCGCGCGCGGATGGACGCTTTCACGTACATGTGGCAATTATACAAGTTCCGGAAAGCAAACACTCTCATAAAAAGGAAGACAAAAATTTGTTTTGATCTTTTGTGATCGCGCTGCTTCGCGGCTGCCGATGGTTTCGCTCCTAGCTCAAGCCTGGCGTACGCGCTGGGAAGATGAAGCTCGCTCTCCGCGCTCTCTTGTGCGTTGTCAGTCGCTCGTCTCCCATGCTGTTCCTAGTTAAGCTAGCGCTCGGCGCGTTGCTCAAACTGCGCGCGCGGATGGATGCTTTTGCACGTACATATGTAGTTATTGTTTACGTTCCGGAAAGCAAGCACTCCCAATAAAGTGAAGGCAAAAAATGTTTTTTTTTTGGTCTTGGGTGGTCCTTTGGACTCCCTACCGAAGCGCAGAACGTTTGCTCTCATTCTGTCGAAACCACACGCGTACGTCGGTCGCTCGACTGCTGCAAACATCAGCGAGCGTGTTATTCGCCATACTTGTCTGTGCCTCGCACTCGCGCAGAACTGCCCATCACAAGGTCCGTCCTCATAATTGTGTGCGCCATGCGCGTCCCCCGCGCATGCACGCGATGGTCGCGAAGCTGATAACTTCTACTTCATGGATAAGCACGAGCAACCGCTCGAGGTCGTCAGAGATGACCTCGCGTCAACAAATCATGAGTCTGTGTTCCGCGCGAACCTGCCTGACGAAGTAACAGTCAACGCCTTCATGGAGACCTAGAGCGGGTGCACCTACACGACCTGGATTGTCCAAAAGGTCCAGAAACGGGGCGAAAGGTATGTTTTTCGATACGAAGCGTTGTAATACGCGAGGCGGCGTTTTGCAACTTGTGTTGTACTATTTATATTTTTATTCTTGCTATTTCTTGTTTATACATTTGTATACTTTTTTGCGTGTGTGTGGCTTACAGTTGAGGCGCGAGCTGTGACACAATGCACGCGAATTAAAAGGCCAGACACTACAGAAATCTATATATGTGGTAGCTAAAAATGCGTCGCAGGAAACAGACATGAACTGTTCATCTATACCCATCAGTGGATCTCAAAAAGTGACAATTTTTTGCCGCTATTTGGACTCCCAGATCACTATCGCAAAAATAGTGCGCCAAGGAGATAACTTTTTTTTACTTAGTTTTATCTCTGCTGCGACTACCGTGACTTCAACCTCACGCGCAACTACTCATTAGTCCCAGCGAAAAGAATATACGTATCTGAGTGAGTGTAACACTTTATTAAATGAGAGGCCATGGGGCCCTGGGGGAGCAAGGATGAGGGGAAAAGGGGAAGGCCACAACTCGCACAATGAACACAGTTGCAGTCTCGGGGTCCTAATCGCAAAATGAACACATTAAAGTCAGTCAGTGGCAGCAAAACGCACATTTCACACTTTAATGTACAGTTCACACTGTAGAAAACGCGGTTCACACTGAAAACAGTGCCCGCTGCAAACAGTTCACATTGTAGACCGAACGGGGAAGTCAGCAAAGCTGCTACACCAATTTGTAGAGTCCGTTTTCAAGGGCGTACTCGGTAATTGCTTCTAGTGCGGTGGGATCATCACGGACCCGACTAACATGTTCCTGTTCAGTCGCAGGGGCGGGAGCTAGAGTTAAGAGCTGGTGGCGATTACGGTCGAATAATGGACAGAGCCAAATTAAGTGGTAACGATTTGGTGTGCCTTCCCGATTACAGGGAGGGCATCAGCGCCATTCGGATCCTGCTGGAGCTGTCTATTTATAAATAACGTATCTTATGCCGCAATATCTGTGTGTGCATGAAGCACAAATTGTTAAAAATAATTAATCGACATTGGCAACAGTGTGAGGGGTAGCACGCATGATTACTGATATCAAACTGCGCCCTGATGGCTTCAGTGAAGACTCGGAACATTGCTGGCGCTAGGCGGGACAAGGATGACGAATTACACACAACTGGAGCGCACACTACCAACTCATTTATTAATCACAACAAACACAACTTATAAAGGAAAAATTCAGATTACGTGAAAGGTGGAGTTAATCAATCTCGATGAAAATGAATACAATATTTGTCATGCGCATGCGCTTGCCTACGAACTGTCAAGTAGTGCCATCTCAGTGCCATTTCGTGTGCTTAATGCCACATCCTGTTTGTTTAGCATCTCTGGTTTTGTTAGTCATCTTGCACAGCATTTTTAGTTTTTTTGGGAGCAGATTTTGCAAGATGACTAACAAAACCAGAGATGCTAAACAAACAGGATGTGGCATTAAGCACACGAGTAAGTTTGTCGCATGCTGCTCGGGGGTTGTCTATAGGATACCTTTGTCATGCAAGAAGGCTTAGATTGGCCAAACTGGACGCTGCGTTAACGAACGACTCAGAGAACACAAAAATATGTGCAAGCAAGTCTCAGCCCCAGGGCACTTGGCTGCCCACTGCGCCAGACATGGGTGCTCTGCGAAATTCGAAAGCACCACGATCCTCTTTGAATCTTCAGAAACGATCACCCGCGAGATATGGGAAGCTTACGCCATCCGAAAAGAAAAAGACTGTATCAGTTCGCCATCGATTGCACTGTCGACAACTGAGATGGCACTACTTGACAGTTCCTAGGCAAGCGCATGCACATGACAAATATTGTATTCATTTTCAGCGAGATTGATTAACTCCACCTTTCACGTCATCTGAATTTTTCCTTTATAAGTTGTGTTTGTTGTGATTAATAAATGAGTTGGTAGTGTGCGCTCCAGTTGTGTGTAATTCGTCGTCCTTGTCCCGCCTAGCGCCAGCAATGTTCCGAGTAAGAAACCAACTAGCCCCATTTTAAGCTCTGGTTCAGTGAAGAGACTGTGGTCAATAGCCCTCTACAGAAGACAGATATCAAACTCCTCGAGTACTTCAGTAGCTGTACAATCCAACTATTACTTAGCCCTTGGTTGGTATATATTTTCGATATTGTTTCCCTAAATTGTTATGACCAGCAGTGCAAATTATGCAGCATTCATGACCGAGTGTAAAACGTGTACGTTTGAGCTGGTGTCTTTCTTATCAACGTATCACCCTTGCAAGAACGATTCACACCTTCCATTGCTGTTAACAAAATGTCAATGTTTTCCTTAGTGGCACTGTTCCTGATAAAGAATTAATGCAAGGAAGTTAATGTTAACAAAATTCAATGTAATAGTGCTAATGAAAGTGCCAAAATGTAGCAGCTCATGCAGCTGTAATATTTCGCAAGCGTAGGACAGTTTGTAAATGTAGTCATGGGTAATTGGCAGCTTTTCTTGTAATCCTTACCTGCAGCACCGAATCGTGTTTTGAGGTGTGTATATAGTGAATGAGCACCCAACTCATTTGTATACCCTTCTGTGTGTTGTAGAATGAGCTTTCAATGAGAGTGTTTGCTTTCCAGAACGTGTATAATTGCCTAATGTGCGTGAAAGCGTCCATCCGCGCGCGCGCAATTCGAGCACCGAGCCGAGCGCTTATCTAGGAACACGATCGGAGATCAGCGTCAACTTGCAGGCGCGCAAGAAGAGCGCGGAGAGATCAGGGGTTCAGGTACAAAAGGTTAACTTCTACCACATGTGCGTCAGCTTCCCCAGCGCCGCAGCCCAGCCCCGCCCACAGAGCGAAACCATCGGCCGCCCGCAAAGCAGCCGAAACGAGGGGAGGGGGAAAAAAGAAAAAAATCCACCTCGCATGAAGTCGCGCACATAGAGGGAGTGACGTCATGGTGCTGCGTCCAAGGAGGTTAAAAAATTGCAATTTTTTAACCTCATTGGCTGCGCCGCTGCTTGGGGGGTGTGGTCGGCCTGGGCCCCTACGGGATATGGTTTGGGAATACGCTGCTCGGCCGTGCGCAAGCGCCAGGACATCATGGGGCGGGGCGAATACTACAACTTGATAAGGATGACAAACGCGGAACAACATGAGCTACTGCGCGAGATCACCCACCGGCAAACGACGCCGTCAGCAGCTCCGTTACAGGTCTTCTTCACCGGACCGGCCGGTTGCGGCAAGACGTTCGTCCTCCAGCTTGCCATGGACCTCTACAACCGGTACAGCAACACCGGCAACAAAACCGCCTACAACGCGTTCGTCATCTGCGCGAGCACCGGAAAGGCGGCTGTGGCAGTGGGAGGAACCACGGTGCACGCGGCTTTCAAGCTCTCTCGGAAGACCACCGGCCCCAACAAGGACGGAAGCCTCAGCGCCAGCGAGTTGAACACCTTCCGCGTGGCCTTCCGCAACGTGAAATGCGTGATCATAGACGAGGTAAGCACGATGTCTGCGGACAACCTAAACGCAATCGACTTGAGTCGACCCCATGGCTGCTTTGCATACTACTCAGGGTTCCCCTACGGGAAGATGGTGAAATTTTTTGCGCTCAGCACTTATCCTCATTGCTTCGTCTCAAATAAAATGTTTTCTCAAGCCAAAGGGCTTCTAATTGCGAATGTATACAGCAAACCGGCTGCATTCGCACTCAGCCCCACATCGGGGGGAGGTAGGTGAGAAGAAGGGTAATGAAGCCGTATTTTATACGTCTAAAATTTGACTCTAGATATACCAAGCAACGGATTCTTAGCATCTTTCCAAAGCCCTTTTCTAGACCGCAATTATCATGACGTCTTGTAATCATATAAAATACGGATGGAAAGGTCACATTGAGAGACTCACTCAGCTCTTGCAAAATCCCACTTTTAGACCAATTTTTGAAATGGTAAGCCCTCTACACATGAGACGTGATTTAAGACCTCTTTAAAACGTCGCGAATTCGTTATCAGATTGTCTGGGATGTTTTTATGCGGTTTATTTGTTTTAAAAAATAGGGATAGTAGACGTCTTTCATCTCTTTGTGCTAAAGGGGAAGTTTGAGTAGCCGCGCGGTCCCTCGAAGCGATTTCGTCACGTGCGATTTCGTCACGTGCAAGTCTCTCGAGCCCGAGCCTCGCACCAGAGAAGTAGGCTGTAATACTGACGTCTCCTGCGACAAAGTCAAATAAATACGAGAATGGTGGGCTTAGCTTCCAGGGTGGACGTTACAGGGACACTGTGGGCTTGAAAATAGATACGTGCGACGCCTTGTAGTAAAAGAAAAAAAATGTGTTCAAATGTCAACCATGGCATTATCCCCAAAAGAGAAAGAATACCCTGCTTATATAAACAGGCCCACGCATTAATAAAGCCACCCGGCCGAATTAGCGCATATTCCAATTACGGTGCACGTCGTTGCGCTATCTTGAGCAACTCGTTGCCCTCTTGCGTCAAAGGTGTGTAAGCGGCGAGGCTAATTACTGCATGGGCGGGCAGAAATGCAGCAAGGATGCGAAACGCCAGAAAGCAGCCGTGCAAAAACATGTGAAAAAGTGAAAATAATCCAATCCCGAATGTTTTTTCTGTGCTTCGGGTACAAGTAAAATCCACGCATGTGTTATTCAAACAGTTTGATTCTCATCCGCACTGCGTCTCCTTTATTCATGTAGCTTTCTCGCCGTTTTTTTTTTTCCTTAATTAAAAAAAAATGTTTAGTAGTATTCCGCCCGTTACTCGTTTGAGGCGTCTCTCCCTCTCCCCCTCGCTAAAGTACTTGCGAGTGTCATTACGTAAGGAACATTTTAATTTAATCTAAACAGCCAGCAGCTTAGGGATACGTTCAAGACAGACACAACGGCTCGTTCGGCAGACGGCTGCAAGCCTTATGCTATGTTTAGGCTTTTGACGCAGCAGGCTTAGGCTTAGTGTAACCAATAGCCGTAACAAACGCCATTTTACTTAATTTGGTTGGCTAGGACGCGAGATGTCGCCGTGGTGACAAATACTAATACTTTTGCGACAGCAGCCTGAACCAGCGGAAGCTTTTTTTTTTAATTGCGTGCGTTAGTACGTTTACAAGAGTGCCAATGAAAGAAAAATTCTCACGCTCAGTGCTGACAGGGACGTCCTCGCTTAGCATTTCCATTTGCTCGAACAGAAATAGGATGCAAGGTCGCTCAAAAGGATCGCGAAACATTTTGCAAAACTAGACTGAAGCAAGTGGTGCTTCAATCTCGTACATGCTCGCAGCGAACTGGTATTGCTGTTGTGGAGGAACATTTCTACATGTACTCCTAATGTGGGCGCATTCAGATGGGGAGAGAATACGGCACCTTTAACATTTCATGCACTCATTTTCAGAAAAAAACCCACAGGTATTTCACCTCAACTAAAAAACGACGTGCAGCACGCGTGGAGAGTTCGGGGAACCGTTTTTTGTGCGTGAAGCAAGAGATGCCGGTGCACTGTCGTCGTGCGACATTAAGAGACAGGTTTTACAAAGTGCTTGTTACGCGGAGTGTGCACAAAATATAATGTTCCTGACTAAGGTCTTACGCTTTCACAAGCGATGCGTGTGGTCTCCAAAGAAGTGAAAGTACTTGTTAGGCTGAGTGAGCAAAAGAAATGATACGTTGTAACTCAGGTCTTGCCTCTAAGAAGCGATACGTTTGGTCTCCAAAAAAAAAACTTTCCACAGTGGCGAGGTACTTTCAGATGCTTAGGCCATGGGCTAGTTTTCACGGCACCTCAGGAAGCTGCTGATGGAGAGAAAATTGTTCTGGCGCGTTTCGTTCCCCGAAAATTAATTCTGGTGATATGAAAGACGGACGAGACCACATTCTTTATGCGGGAACAAATGCAGAGAACAGTGCGCAATTCTGCCATGTAATCACCTCGTTAGAGAGAACTCGCGCCCGAGGGAGACCTTCCAGTGCACAGCTAACACAGAAATTTTAGCAGTATTTACTCTTGACGTGCCTATAGCACAGTACCTCTCACTGTCCACGTCACAAGGAATCATGGCATAGTTTACAACTTATTATAATACAAAATTTATGGCATCCTGTTGTCGAACACTGCATAAAATTTGCGAAGTGACACCAACCTTTTACGGCGAAGCAGTGTATGTTTAACTCCGCACTGTTAATTTCGATGAAGCCGATTTACACGGTGCCGCTCCGAATCTCCTCCTCGCAACCGCCGACCGCTCTAACTGCTATTCCCTTCACCACTACCGATGCCTCTTTCAAACGTTGCGCTATCGGCTGACAACGGCGGTAGAGATGTTATCAGATGATTACTGAGAACACACAGAACGGCGAATCGGGGTAAAACGACCGAAAGCCGCCATCGCCATTGCCGCCACAAATTCGACCTCGCTGAGTAGGCGTAAACTGAAGAGTAACTTGCCCTGTTGGAACGCCGGCGTGAGACCATAATTCTTCAACTTGAAAGGCATCGCGACCTACGGGTTCGCCGGTGTATTTCGCGACTAAGTATGCGCCCATCACCGGTTGCCGATTTATGTGCGAACGTGTTGCGAGGAGGGGGGGGGGAGGGGGGGAGAGAAGTGGGCTGTGAGCGCACAGCTGTGTTCCATTCAGCTATCGATAATGCCCGCTCCGCTGGTTCGAGGCTGAAACGTGGAAGTCTCACGGCTCAGCGCGTCCTGTCAGCTGCACTCCGTAATCGAGTGGTTTCGGTTTGAGTTGCAGTGTTACCCCGACGATAAGAAGCCTACGACGGGGGAGGGAAAGGGACAGTAATATGTTTGTCCGCTGGAATAAAGCTCGAGACCTTCCAGTTTTAATTCGCTATGGGACGGCTCAACCTCATCCTCAGTAATGTTTTTCGAGCAGGGTGCTCCCTCTAAAATGCCTGAAGCAGTTTTGAAGGTTGTGCCCCGCGCTCAACCTGCGCTTCCAGACTGCGTACAAGGGCTCCCCATTAGCACCGCTCCAGCTCGTTCCTTAATTCTTGGTTTACGAATGTATTCGGGCACTTAGCATCTCCTTTTGTTCTGTAGCGCGGGCGTTGGCTTTGGACGTTGACTGATTTGAAGTGGTTGAACTTTAGCAGGATGAATTGTGAATTTTGGTTTGACTGAGCTTACATAAAGAGATCTTCCCTTTTTAACCATGTTTCTCTTAAGAAATGGGCTTTCTTTTAACCGCGGAGCCTTTTAAGCTTGATCTCCACTTGTGCTCGGCGTCGCTCAAAACTCGGCGCAGCAAATTGGAGAGGGAGAAAATGGTAGGCCACGAAGTGTGATGGAAAGTGACGAGGAAGCAAGGACCCGAAGAACAGGGGTAGAGAGCGCGTGTCACGGCACAGATGTTCGGGTGGGGAGGCACGCATCCGGGATTTGCTGCGCCTAGCGATAATGTAAGCTCTGACGTGCAGGTGTTCTCTTAGATGAGAGAAACAGCGTGCGCTCGGCGGCGTCAGTGTCCGATCTACCGATAAGATGGGGAGACCCAAGAAAAGCCAAGTTAAAGAAGAAGACTCCCAGCTCCATTGTTACATCAGCCTCCGCATTTTCTTTTCGTGAAGCTCTACAAGGACGCCAGAAACATATTGCGTTGTACAGTTATTACCCAAAACAGAGTTCCATTTACGCGTTCGCAAGAAGGTGACACATTTGCTTTCTCTTTAAAATCGACCTTGTGCCGCTGAAAACACAGTCATTAAAAAAACAGGGGATTATAATTTTAAAATTTTTTTCTACTTATTTTTGGCAGGCACAAGTCGGAAATTTCGTCCTTTGAGGGGATTATTTCTATAGGAACATGAAAACATAAACCACCTACTCGTGAAGGATTAAGGTGATCCTGGAAAGCAACAGCTAGCAAAATTTCCTGTTGTTGCCCTTGAACAGCCCTCTACAAGGTTTCGAATCCTGAGATAAAGAATTTTATACTGTATTCAAGTGTTTAAGTGGATCTTAAGTCTACGATTATGCAACTTTATTTTGAAAAAAAAGTTTAGCTACTTGGTATTTTTGTGCCTTATGATTTTCAAAAAGCTACGTCGTTCGTGGCCAACTTTGAAACTACGCGGACTGACAGGGGCTTGCGTTTGCAGATTTAAATACCCGAGAATATTTTTACTCATTTTTCACTTGAGGAAGTTTTGATGCATGGACTCGTGCTGCAGGAAAATACTTTTGCGCCGGGAACGAGATTTGCCTGTTATAGTAAGCGTTGAATTCTTTTTGCCCCATAACTGCGAAAAAAATCTAAAAAGGACCACTGGTATTTATGGTGTAACAAAAATTCAGGTAAAGGTTTTTTAATGTTTGCGTTTTTATCTGAAGATTTGGAAATAACTCAAGAACCGAATTTTATATACACGCAAACAGTCGAAAATACTTTAAACGACTTCAACCAACGATTTGCTGGGGTTTTCAGCATAAATATGTTGATTTTTTTTTTACGTAGACGTCAATGCCAACGGGAAGTTAATCGGCCTTAAGCCTCTGACGACTGCGGTCGTCATCGATTTGACAATCACCTGAAACGGTATGTGAGAATTATGACTTGGTAGATCGACGCCGTATTCCGCAAGTTGTAAGCGCTAAATCCGTCGCAAGCTTCTCATGGCAGATGTCATTCAGCCTGGTGAATAAGCCAATTGAAATTTTGGTGACAAGTTCCTGGCTACATGCATCGAATGGGAACGTTTTTCGTAACTCCGCATTTTAAGGAGAAAGCCTCAGATCTGTCATTGTTGGATGGAACGCGTGAGGTACAGGAAATCGTTGTGAGGTATGCAGATTCGCACAGAAAATCAGAGCGTGTGCCCGAAAAATGAAACAGCTGCGTCGGAAAAGCGTTCCGAGTAAAGGTGACGTAGAGCGCGTGGTGAGAGACGCCACTGCCGAACATGCAATACAGCCGCCTTGGGAGGTGATACTATCAAGGGGGATAAGCAGGGGTATCCTGGCGATGGATGGCGAGTAGAATGAACTAGCGAGAGCGCTTTCTAGGGGGCTGGTCAAGTGATGCTAAGTGCGGCCGCAAAGTACAATAGAAAGCTCAACAGCAGGCTAACAGAAGCTTTTCTGCACTCTAGATAGCTGCACTCTGGGATTCTGTTAAATGTATGCGTCGCTTTCACTTTTTTCAGGTTTAAACATGAATCATAACTTTTTGCCGGAGAAACGAAATAATGCGTGAACGATGCTCACGCATAACCAGAAATTATACAGCACTAATATACGGCCTATTTTGCACGCCAAGGTAATTTTTTTTAATAAAATTAAAGGAATGGAAGTAGCGGTAGCAAAGCCATTGCCAGCGTCTTGCTCTCGAACGGTGAAGGTGTCGACTATAGCGAGACAGCGGTTGTGGCAATGGTACCATTGATATAGCTCTACCCATTCAGGGGGATTGGCAAAGAAATGGGTGTCTTACCGACAGAAACTATGTAGGTTTGGGGGTAAAATAAAAATATTTAAATAATAGAATAGATTAGGAGTAGATGACAAGAGAAATAAAAGTTAGGAGATTATAAAGAGAAGTAAAAAGGTAAAAATGAAAGAAGCTCACACTAACGCGCAAGACTTGAAGGCAGCGAAGCTGTGCTCAACCTTCACGACCATAACGATGGCTTAAGTCCACGATTGCAGCCGATTTGCTTCTTCCTCGCTGCTGCAACAACCCTTACGCTATCATTATTGCTATAAGTGTGAGCTTCCTTCATTCTTTTTGGAAGTGATAATCATTGGACACCACCTTAGACGGGCGTACGCTAAGACGTGTCTTTTTCGTTCCGAGCAAGTAGTGCCACGATTACGGCGAACGGTGGCGTATTCTTTTTTTTTTTTTTGCCAATCTTGGTCAATCACCCTAAGTGGATGTACGTGGCTCAGAAACGGGGGCTGGGGACCCTTGGTTGTCACCACGAGGCCCACACAAACGAGAGCTCTGGATTTCTGTGCTTTTTTTTTTTAACTGCCTGGCGGCCGCCGCAATCTTTGCCAATCTCCCTAAGCTGGTATGCTTGGCTTGACAGACATGCGCTGAGGACGCTGGGCCGTCGTCGCGAGGTACGCGCACACTAGCGCTTGGCATTTTTTTGGTTTTGCTATCAGCCGAGCTGTTGCCCTGAGGACACCCTCACGTGCACGCTTTCGGCAATATCCTGGTATTTCTAACTGCGGACAAAAAATTACGATTTGTTGAACAGCTTGGCTGTTAAAAAAACACAACTACATGAAAATTTTGAAGTAAGTATAACGAAGAGAGAATGTGGATGTGATACAGGCTGAGCAGTGGGCGAGGCGCGCGTAGGTTTGACCGGGGGATCCAGCAGGGTGACATCATAGCTAACACGGGAGACGGCCTGATTCTAGAATGAATGAATTTAACACACGGTAAATCTCAGTACTTTCGCCCCGAATGATAAATTAGTGTAGCAGACAGTGGAAGGTTTAGGCGGTTACAAGTGCATTTTAAGTACCTCCGTCTTATGGAGGAGAACCGTTGGCACACGAAGATGCAAAGGCCGATCGTTTCTGTTTCGTTGCAGAATGCGCATAGCGGTTACTGGGCCAGATTACAGCTGTCCAAATAAAAATTTAAATTTTGCATGCGACAGGGAAAGCTAGTGAGGTTGACTTCGCAAGCTCGTGATTGGCTTATATTGCGCTTCCAAGAATACCGGAGGTGCTCGAGCTCAGAGTCTTCGTATACACAATCAGGCATGCTTCGAAGTCAGGCACAATCAGGCATGCCTCAGTTGTACCTTCGGCGTGTTTACCCCCATAACTTAATAATTTCAACTACTTTACTTGCGGATAGAACACAACGTCTTCAAAACCTATAGTCTGAGCTGGAGGATACGATTACATATACCTTTATTCAATCATACAGCTTCGTTCTAACTTTGAGTTCATTCAATGGTGGAAAAACGTTTTTTTATAATAAGCGACGCTGATGTGGAAAGGGTATTACCCTGGACTGTAAAAACAATCCGTAATTTTACGGACAAATTACGGAACAGATGGCCGTAATAAAAGAGAGCCGTGTTAAGTTTGATGCAGAAAAAAGAAAACACCCGTAATTTAACGGAAGTGCGCTCCGTCCCTCAGTATACGGATGCTCTCTCCGTTAGACGTCAAACGGAATCTTATTCTGCTTTGCAAAATGCGGGCGTTTCGTCTGTGTGATGCAGAACAGAAACAGATCAAATAACTGCAAGAAATATATTGTCGTGTCGATCGTCGGGAATCGATCGAGAAGCGAAAACTGCACCCCGACAACATTCGTGGCGTAATGAATGCGGCTCTGTTTCGTTAGTGTCTAAAGTGTAGTAAACTTAGTGAGGACCATGAGGCCCATACCGCTCAACACGAGCGCTGTATTTTGTCTTTACGACGCTCCGGCGACGTCGCTGCCCCGGACCTGCAAACTGAACATGCGTGTGTGACCGGCACACATGTAAAAAATATAAGGTCATTTGCGTGCAGAAGCAGAGTTGCGGAAGGTAATTTAGTTCTTAAAGGAGCCATGAAGAGAAAACACAAGTTTGGTTCATTCAAAAGATTGTCTCGTTAGAATCATACTGACACCACTAGACGAACGAGCGATTTGCGCTTAAATTTAGGGCACATTCTTTACAAAGCAATAAGAATGATGGGACAAACAGTGGAAGTTACGAAAGCACATGTAAACATAGAAGTACTGATGCGTTCTGCTGTTCGTACTGCGCACAGCATGCTTGGTTTAGCTGCACAGCACTACGGGGCTTGGGGTTGCCTCAGACGACACTGGCCGATTGACGCAAGCAACGGTGTCTTACGTGACCCCATTTGTCGAGCGAGCACTGTTTCAGGGAACGAATATTTTCTCCCAGAACAAAAACAAGCCAGGTTTAAATGCGGGCAAAAACAAACCAAACGCTTGCCACGGTATGGTGGCGCCATCTAGGTTACGGAACGTAAAGAAACGCGGGAACAAACCAACACCGCTGTACAGGGTGGAGACAACCTTTGAACGGTCCCGTGCCGCCGCAATTGGGCCAACGGGCTCAACGCGTTATTCTTTTCGTTTCCCACGGGACCTAGCAACGCGAAACAGACAATATGATTCAAACTTCTTCAGTAAACCGCGTTGCGGCGATAATTTTAGCGTGGTTTTGACACAATGACTTGCTTCGGCGGTGAGCGAGCAACCGAAAATGGCGGCGCCAGCGTATACGTGTCTCTACCCTGTACGGCGGATGCGTGAATGAAGGTATTCTAGGCTGCAGAGCGGTCGGTTCCTGTGATGTCATTTGGGACCACGAAAACGCACGATTGAGCGGGAAAATCAAAATTTTAACCTAAATTGTTTAATTTCTCAGTGAATAAAGCACCGTTTGTATCCGGACAAGCGCTGGGGGCACTATAAAACACGAAATCTTTCGAATAAAACCATTCTTGCATTTTCTCTTCATGGCTCCTTTAAGGAATCAATATCGGCAGAAGTATTTAGCCTAAGGCTTAAAACCAAAGCACAGCAAGCACGATTCATGCAGTGCGAAATCGCAGTCGCAGCCAGTCACACACATTTTTGCGAGCGCTTTTAAGAAATCGCACTTTATCAGCCATAAATCTGTAAGCCAGCTAGCAAACACCCATGCATGGCACACGCAGGGTGGGCATCCATGTAGTATACAGGTTGTTCGGCACAGGTCCAGCCTTCGTGTGGTGGTGCAGTGGTCTCGAGCGTCGTTCCCATTCGATCAACGTCACGGGTTCGATTCCTCGTCGAAGTATTTTTTTCCTTTTAAGAAGGTTCTATCAAACGCGGAAAGACGTGCTTTTTGAAACGAAGTGTTTGTTTTGTTACGGCCTATCTGTACTACGGAATGCCCGTTCTTAAAATTCTTTCCGTTGTTTAAAGTACGGAAATGTGTCCGGCAACATTTTACCATCAGCTTTCTCCGTAAAATTGGCCATTTTTGTTACAGTGTGGATGAATCTATAATGTTTTCGTCACAAGTAAAAAAACAACTTGAAAAGAACGTATATCTGTTTTGAAATCGCAGTTACACGAATATCTTTTTTCCTTTGCGAAGCTTGCCGGAGACTTTGCATGAGGGAGCTTTTCAAAGCGGTATCTCCAATGTGATCAGTTCCCTGCTACATTTGGACGCTGTGGCCCACTTAATGGATCTCAGATGTACGCGCCACTCTCACATGCTTGTACACATTGAAACCAACGTAAGGACGTGGCACCCTCTAAAAGGTTGCCTGCTATTCAAGTATTAAAAGTTTCTGTGCCACCAACTAAATTATGCCTAAAGTTTTTCCGTTACTTTCGAGGTTGAGTTTCTAGCTTGTAGCAGAGCGTTCAGTTCTTTTTTTTACTTGTCCTAAATGTTATACGCACAAATTCAAATATTTATACGTACGCCCGCACCAACATGCAGACGGTTTCACCACCAGGACAAAACAACCCTGGAAAGTCTTTTTAGCGCGGAATCATAAAAAGTTTGCGTAGCCCGGGCTCAAAAACGGGTAATGCACATACATGTACTGAAAGGTGAAGCCGGGCTAGTTGGTTCATGCTTGGGAAAAAACGTGGTTAAGAACAGGACGGAAGAACGACCGACAAAAGCGACAAACACGGGGCTGTCTTACAACTAACAGTGATTTATTACGTGCTGGAAATATAAGAAAAACGCAAAAAACACAAGAATACAAAATGATAACTGTGTTGATACCCTATCTTCCCCGATGGCATGCCAACGCGTACGCCTGTAAACTCATGCCAAGAAAGCACTTCAGAAATCTTGCGCGTTCTGTGGTCGTGGCATCGTTTCAAGTTGTTGCTCTGTTAGAACAAAGGATCTCCCCCGCATAAGAGAACATGCGCAGCAAGTGTGATGCTGGTAGATGGTTCGTTAGAGAAAGCGTGCTCGCGAGAAGGTCGTTGACACAACGTCCCATTTCTCCCACATTCTATACTTGCCACCGGAGAGGAAGAGTCTCGAACGGCCTAAACCGTCTGGTGTGCTTCTTGTCGCAGATTTTTTGCAAGGCTCTTCGGAATTTGCTTTTTTGCACAAGCTCCTGAGCTTTTTGCTGGCTGAAAATGCTAATCGCAGTCTGTCTTCAGCCAGTGAACGACCTCATTAACATACGGCCAACCGTCGTGGCCTGTAAGACTTTGCAAGCCGCTGGTCTAATTCCTACCCTTTCCTCTGTCAGGAGCTTCATAGACAGTCTGCGAAGGAGGTGTTCCGGGTATATCGATACTTAGAAGCGCTGAACTTGATCCCAGAACATGGTCTCAACCCTGTGGTGGAATGACCTTGTGGGCGCACAAGCGGAGTTGTGGGCGCACAAAACGGGGACGATGGCTGTCGCTATCACCGACTCCCCTCACCCCGTGCGTGGAGTATAAATGTGTGTAGTGCGGGGAAAGGGGGGCGGTTCGGCGTGACCACGAAGACGGACGGGGACTTGCCGCCGCTCGAGTGAGATGTATTAAATATCTTTTTGTTCCTTGCCCTTTCGGGTGTCGTTTTGTGCACTGCCGTGCATGCCAGCAAGGCACGAATTCCCATAACCTTTACAAGGCATTCTTCAAATCTCCTGCGTCCACTGCGCGCTTAACGAGCTTCGACTAGGCCGAGGAATAAGACAGCAGTGCCTTCCGAGAC
This sequence comes from Haemaphysalis longicornis, assembly GCF_048455015.1. Taxonomy (NCBI): domain Eukaryota; kingdom Metazoa; phylum Arthropoda; class Arachnida; order Ixodida; family Ixodidae; genus Haemaphysalis; species Haemaphysalis longicornis. Next base: position 59,873,333 of record NW_027526335.1, on the reverse strand, counting down.
CTGAAAGCCACCTACCACTAAAACACGTGGTTTCGACTGATAAACAGCCTCAAGATAAGTGACCTGAACGGGCCGTCAAGCGCCAACTCTCTGGGGAGAACCAAATTCCGCATTATAGGGACCGGTCACTGCTCAGAGGGCGCGACGAAAAAGTACACCCAGCGCCGCCAAGCGGAAGCTTGAGCTAACTTTGGGTCGGTGAGAGCCAGACGGGGGGGCGCGTTCATATATTCGGCACCTCTCGGCAATTGTTTGTTTTTGCGATTTTGTGACTGTTTTTGAAAGGCGCCTCGTGCTTGAAAACTGTTCTGGCAAATAGTTTCCCCATGTCTCAAGTGTTTCTGTGCGATTTACGGACAATTACGGGGATGAACTACTGTCGGCCTCGCGTGCGCGAGAAGTTACAGTGATTGTACGTTTCCGCGCGCGTGTACGCCGTGAAAGAAATTGGTGGGGCAGACATCGTTGCGAAGTCCCATTCTCAGCAAGAGAAGCTTATGTACAGCGACAATTCAGGTCAGTGTTAATTTTTTCTTGTATTACAGCCTAATAAAGTGATCCCAGCGTATAATACGGCGCTCCATGACAGAAGCGTGTTTGTGTTGTTTCCTCTCTTCGCGCAACCACACCACAGTTACTTTTTCGTTTGGCCTTCTTCAGCTCGGTTGGTGTTGTCACTAATTAACAACGCATACCAAACGTTATTAGCTGATGACAAAGTAAACGCAGTTCCACACAGTTGGAAATCTGCTTCGGAGCTGCAGTTGTCTTTACGAAGATTCCGTTTAGTTTCGGCTGCTATCTTGGGAGTAATGTTATAGTCGTCTCAGCGGCTAATTGGGATACGGTTTGTTCAGGCCATTCAGAATTCTCCAAAAAAGTATTTCCTCCTCCTCCCCATCCTCTGCTTAAACTATAATGACCTCAACTTTCAGAGTACGCAAAACGCATTAAAGAAGTCAGCGCGAGTGAATGCAACCTCGCCTTTAATAGCTGGCCACGATCTCGCTTGGAATGCGTGGCCGAACTCTGTACACTTCGGGGAACAAAGTATGGCAGTAAGCGGGATGCGTATTGACCGTCTTGACATTCCTTTTGGCATCACCCGCGAAGTGCTGTGAGCATATTCTTGTGCAGCCTTTTGGCATCCATTCGCTGCCGTGAATGTCGCTAAAAAAATGTTACTGCTCATAAAACAATAGTGGCGGAAGCCCTAATACCTTGTGTTATGCAAATACTACGACGGCATGCGATTCATCGCAGCGCGCGATCTGTATGGAACACTGAAAGCAAACGTTTTAGTTTTACTGCCCTTTGTGTCTGCGCTGCGCATAAGCAGTCATCGAACTCATAATTTTACTCCTTCCACTGACAAAAAATGTCATGGCTTTTTTACTGCTGAAATCTATTTCTTGCGACGCTTATTCTCCACGGCTGCCCGAGAAACCTCTACCGAACGATGGCAGGCTGCCTTTCGCGATTTTGGAGTCCTTCACGCAGCAGTAGCGGCATCGCCACTAATTCTTTCCTGCAGCATTTTGATCCTTTCGGACCCTGCAAGTTGCAATTATAACTATGTTTCTTAAAAAAACTTCCGCCACACAACGTCGAACCGCACGCAGCGCGCGTGTTTTTACGTGCGCTGAAACGGCCGGTCGCGACATCCACCGACCCAGAGTTGCGAAGCGGCGGTGAGAGCTGGCGCTGTAGTCAACTTCAGTGTCCGGTGCCTATAAAGGAGAAGACACCAAAATTGCAACTACGCATTCTGTCACGCTGCCATAACCTCATGAAATATCAAGTAGGCATCTACGTAGCGGAAGGCCTTCAATATGCAGCCGCTCTTCAACGCATCCTGCAGACTTCGGACAAGAATAACCAGAAGCAAATCGAGTGCAATAATTTTCGTGGTTTGAACAAGGCTGCATTTGCAATTTGGTTTTTTTATATTAAATAGGCCGCTGTTACTACACGGTTTTTTTTCCCGGGATGAAGTTATTGTTTACCACATACCACTGCCCTCTCGCTCTACTATTTTTCCCTTTCTCACTGCTAGAATTCCCCAGATTCGGATACCTTGGGCCAGTGAATGCGAACAATTTGGTCGCTTACATCTACAGGTCCGAAAGTAACGTCAAATCGTGGCTATAACTATCGTTTTAAGTGAATCTAAGTGCTTATTCGTATTTGCAACAACACTATATAGGGGACTAATAAATATTAACCTTATTCAACTATTTTATAACGTCCCTGGCGAAAATAATTTTGGACAAATATTTTTCCTAAGAGAAAAAGTCATCTACGTATGTGCTGCTATAGCATAAAGTGGCAAATCCTTACTAAAGATTCCGATCGTGTCGTGCTCAGTAACTGTTTCGCAAGAAATTTTTGTCAGAATTTTGTCGCACGATCGCCGGATTCCGAGCGAGATTATGGAGGTATGGAAATAGCACAAGAGAAAAAATTGCATTTGTTAGTAGGTTTTTGGTACGACAGCAAAAATGTGCATACTGTGCAGTGGGAACCAAAGTCTCAGGAGATTGCAGGGCCATAAGGACAAAAATTGTTTCCCTCTTTTTCATGATTTCTGTGGAACAATTATGCTTTATTTGTTTTTCTTCTTGAGTCGTTGACAGCCCGATTCTGTTTTCTCCAACTGAGACACTCAGAAAACGACGGAAACCGACAACGCAAGCCCGTCGCCGTTAAGTGGCCATTAGAGACGGCTCAGGATTCGGCTCATCATGAGATAAGTTTTCTCCTCACCAGGTCTTCGAACACCTATAGTACTCGCTTTGTGGGTCTACAGGCTTGGCCTTGCCGTCTCTCAGGCATCGTCCCAGGATACGCAAAAGGAGGGTGATTGGGTTGCATGGCCTGAGACTGTATGGCTGGGATCAGATCTAGTGCCCGAGTACTCACTTAGAGCGGGATTTTGCGAATGGATGGGGCCACGTAGAACAGAGAATGTATGCGCTTTCCTCAGAACAAGTGGCAATCGATGGCAATGGAATTCTTCCCTACCTCTTCCGAGAATTCTACGACGTGTGCGAAAGAGGGATATGCAATGGAGTTCTTCTGTACCTCTTCCGAGAATTCTACCGAGTGTGCGAACGAGGGATATGATGTTCATTGCGTTCCTGCAGTGCACATATAAACAATAGCCACGCGATAGTTACCATCTGTAACGGTCTCTTCCGGGTAAGCTGTGCGCGGTAACACCGGCAGGTCAGTGCCCATCTTTGCAACGAGTAGGAAGCGCTGGTTAGTGTCAGAGGGTGGTGCAAGTTAGTGCATTTGGAGATTCTAGAATGTCATCAAAATGTTTCCCATAAATACCCCCGATAGTAAGTCACCCTGTATAAAACCAAATTCTTCATTTCTAGGTTCATTAAAAATCAGCGACAACTTTGCAACCCCACAGCAACGTGTAACTGGTTGTGTAACTGCAAAGCGTTGTCCGCGTGGGTTTGTGTGCATTCTATCTTACACAAACACGCGTACATGCGCGCACATATGCACGCGCACCCACACACACACACATGCACGCAAGCGCTCATGCACACACACGCGCGCGCCCGCAAATTGTTGTTGTGGTTCCTCATGCCATGGCACATACCCACGTGGGTAATTGGCCAGGAATCGGGCGAAATTAGAAGGAGTGCGCCCGCGTCAAACCACTGTATAGTAGAAACCTGACAATTTACATGCAAAAAAGGACATTAATTAGTACAAGAGAGAAGGGATTAAAAATTTAAACTAGAGGTTGGAATAGAGAAAGGAGCTTTTTGTGCCGAAAAAGTACGCGCACAACTCAAGGCTAACAAGGCAGGCGCCTGGTCTAGGACATGTGTGCGCAAATGGAAGCAGCCATCCCTGGGTGGAAATATCTCAGTGATATGGCCGCCCCAAGCGATAGTAGTACGGCCATTGAAATAGGAAGTTCGATTTGTAGTAATAACGTAGCGAGGTGACGTTTCCTCATTGTAAAAAAACCGCGGTGATGCGGACATGAAAGCTCGCGCGCGTACGCACGAACGTACACACGCCAGCACACACACACACACACACACACACACACATACACACACACACACATATACATGCCCACACCTTTATATTGACTCTACGGACCTCTAAAATGCTTCCATTGATAATTAATCTACGAACAATGGATATTTTTGTCACTAAACGTATAATCTTGAGGTCTTAAAACATGTTTTTATCTACGAATATAAAATCGTGGTCACTGACCAAGTCAAAAAAGGAAACAATTCGACGTTTCGGAGCCCATACGACACCTTGGGACGACACCGCTATCATAGCAAAAGAAAGAAATTTAGCCTCCCGTCTTTTCCTCGAGTCACTCATCATCCAAACCACACCTCATACTGTCAACCGGACTGATGGCAACATGCCTGCAATCTACACGAAGTCATTGCGCCATATCTTGCATATAAATTGACGACGGCCTCTTGCCCGCTTTATTGTGAACAAGGAACCCGTATGGACTCCGAAACGTCAAATTGTTTCCTTTTTTGACTTGGCCAGTGACCACGATTTTATATTCGCAAATATGACCCCTGACCAGACGAAGTTTCGTCGAACACTCGACTATGTTTTTATCTAGCATATACTTCCTGTTGTTTACTAATCTGTTCACAATACATATCCAAGTCGTGCCACTATCACTTTGACGTCTGAATTATGCTTTGCACGGTGTGAAACTATGGTGGTGACCTCATGCTTATAATATATAGCTCGCACTGCGCCTTTCAAGTTCCAGCGCCTCGCACTACAGGACACCTCTAACTTCAAATGATACACGCCGCCTCGGAAGCCTTTGTTATGGGAAGTTTGGTTGTTTTCTGTTATATGTATTAAATATCATCCAATTTTAAGGCAAACTTTCTGAACAGTGCCACATAGAAGGCGGAGCAGCAACTTAGATTTAGCTTAACTTAGCTTACTGGCTGGAGCAAGTGTTGACAAAACTGCCTTTCTCCCACAGAATTTCGTTGGAGAAACGGTGAAAGAAGCGTTATTATCACCATATTACACAAAAAAAAATATTCCATCGGTGAGCCTGGCTCCCTACCCCACACTCCTTCTTTTCTTCCTCTTCCCAAGTGCAGGATTCAATACCGCGGTATCCCATTAAATGAAAAGCAAGCGCTAGCAACTGCGAGAAGATTGTGCCTGCCGCCAACTGGCTTCCTGACGGTTGACCGCCTTCGTTTGGCGAGCCTAAAAGAGACTATGACCGCCTATGAGCTACCAAGATTAGAGCATTGGCTCAGGCTTCTGTAAAAAAATAAACACGAGAAATTCGTGAAACCTAGTGACAACTGCAGTCGCGGAAAGGTGCCAACGATGCGACGGTGGCCGTTTTAATTAGTTCACACTAGGTGCAGCAAGGAGGGAGAAAATTAAATTGGGAAAACTTCCACTCTAATTTAAGTAGCATTCTTTAAAATATTTCGGCGTCAGTACGATCTGGGAAGGCGTTCTTAGCAGTTTTTCTATCTCTTTATAATTCGCTGCGCTGCTAACCGTATTTCGTTCAAACTACTCCTCAAGTTGTGCGCGTAGGAAAATTGGCTTTTCTGGGAAGTGAGAAAGCATCGAGGTGCAGCATTCTTCCCGATCCGCGTCGATACGCAATTTTTTGTATTAGCGGCACAAGTAGCGGATCACTTTCTGCGCTGAGAAAGACCGAGCGTCTTTTGTCGCGTCTCAAGGTTGTACTCCAGCTGCTTCTTATTGCCGGCCGTCAGCCACTCTCTCACTTTTTGCGGCACTAAAATTTCTGTCTTACTTTCTGGTCTGCACTTCAATGTGTTAAACTGGGGCCCCTTTCGCCTTCTTTCCGAGCCAGATGTTAGGAGGGGGGATGTGGTCGTTACCTTGTCAGCCGAAAACTTTTTCAAGTATCGTACTGAGAAGATATATCCGGAAGCAGCAGCCACGTATATTCTAATGTAATTATTATTTTCATAAAAATATATTTGTGCTTGCGAAATTAAAACGAATAATAAGGCACAATTTTTTTCAGGGTCGTAAAATAACACTTTTCATCAAAGGTGAAGGCAGAAAAGCAGCGGTAGTAGCACGGCACACGGCACGGATACGCGCGTCGAACGGATTGTTCCAGCAGCTTGCGACATCGGTACAAACAAAAAACCCCACAAATTCAAAGAATCGTCTACTAATGCGTAGCACTCTTACGCCGATTATCCAGAGTTTGAGTTCTTTAAAGCGAATTCTTTTCTAATTCTGTTCGACGAGATATCGCCATTTTAGCGCGAGACACATGGACGATTGGTGCATGCGAATCGCATGCGACTGATCCTTACGACTGTCGCCCCGACTAGTCGTACGCGTGAATTTGAGGCACATAGCCCGGTGCGCGCGTGCGATGCGTCGTCGGCGCCGCTCCGCCCACTGTTTTTGCTCCATGGTTACGTCCCTGTTTAGGCGCGCTCAGGCCGATTTGGATATGAGCAAGAGAAATCCGAGCAGGACAATAAACATTTATCAACTTGAAGTGATAATGAAAGGTGCTATTACGTTATACATTGCATTTTTTTATGTTCAGTACAGCGGTGTGGAAACATTTTAGCACCCATGAATTCGCTCGTCCATGTACTGCTGGCAGCATGTGTCTGCCAGGCGGAGAGCGCACGGGTCGGCGGCGGCGGTGGCGTCCCAGAGCTGCTCCGCACCAAATACTCGGAATTGATTGATTGATTGATTGTGGGGTTTAACGCGCCGACGCAACGCAGGCGATGAGGCACGCCGTAGTGGAGGGCTCCGGATTAATTTTGACCACCTGGGGATCTTTATCGTGCGCCGAAATCTCGTACACACGGGCGTTTTTGCTTTTCGCCTCCATCAGAAAAGCTGCCGCCGCGGCCGGGAATCGAACCCGCGACCTCGTGCTCAGCAGCGCAACGCCTTAGCCACTGAGCCACCGCGGCGGGTACTCGGAATTACCACTGGCGCCTCCTCGGTCCTTCGAAAGAAACTTTCTCAGCGGGCTCTCATTGTCTGTGGCCTCACAACGATCACAAGGATGGCACGACTGCATCTGGCTTGCCGGTCGCACGTCGTGAGCCTCCTCTGTCCGGTGAACGACGCCAAAATCGGTCCTAATGATCAGTCGTAACGATCAGTAGCATGCGAATCGCGTGCACCAGTCGCCCATGTGTCTCGCGCTTTCCGCTATTCGAACGATTGAAGGTGGAACTTCTGCATTTTATGTGGAAATGCAGGGGGTTACAGAGTTAACAATTTTCAGTATTTTTATATTTTTCTTATTTTTTTGGTTTTCCAATTCTGTTCTATTAATTATCTGCATTTAAGCTGTTATATGATTTAAAGTGGAACAACCGCAAAATCTGCATTTCTGGAGTAATGCAGGGTGTTACACGGTTCACTAATTTCGCTATTTTTATTATTATTTTTGATTTTGTTTTTGATCGTGATCGACCAATGATATTTCCACGTACGCTACTATCCCGATTAAAGGTAGAACTTTTGCGAAATCTGCATTATTCTAGAAATGCAGGGTGTTGTTTTATATTTTATATATATTTTTATATATTTCTTTTTTTGTTTTTCAAAGCTCCATTCGACCAATAATGTCCACTTACACTATTATAACGATTAAAGGTGCAACTTTTGTGAAACCTGCATTACTGTGGAAATGCAGGGCGTTATACGGTCCTGGTTGTGCGGGTACTCCGCAAAGAACGCTATGAATTATAGTAATGCAGCATGTTTTGCAGAAGTGTTGTTGGCCCTCTTGAGGAGTCTCGTTTCCCCACTTTTAAAATAAATTGATACCGGATTTGGTTTTATCTTTATTTTTAAAGTTGCGCGTTTTAGAAAGGGAACAGCAGTCAGCCTTTTTTTGGGCACATTTGTACATTTTCAAGACCAGGGATATTTTACATACATACTTGAAATGTGTGGCTGACATTACCTGTCACTTACACTTTGTTTACAATTGCGACTACGAGGATAGGGGGCGTCAAAATAAGCGCCAATCTTCCGTCTGTCTGATTTCACGATGTTTTTCTAAATTTTTTGTTGACGGCAGAAAGAAAATTTCGCTTTAAACTGTTTCTCGTTTTGGTGTAGTGTTCGAAATCATGCAAATTTTAGTCAGACCGATTACACCTTACAATGCACAAAGTTGCTGTGCACAAAGTTGAAAAAAATAATGCAGCCGTCTGAAACCGCGCGTCACCCACACCGCCATTGTAAACCCTTTTTTCTTTAAGTAGGCGGGCTAGAAAAAACCAGATTGCAGTTTTTTGCTGTTCCATGGTTTGCGCATAACATGAAAATATGAGAAAAAAATGCGCGTGCAAACTTAATTAGACCTCTCGTAGAATCAGCCTACACTCGACAGCCATGAAGGGACTGTAATTTTTTTACGCTGACAGAAAAAGTGAAACAAGGGCAGGCTCACTCCTGTGCACACAAACGAGCGTTGTAGTTAGTTTGCTGGTTAATTATGGCAGTTTCCACATTCAAAGGAAAAGGGGGCAGGGTGAAGCTAAAGAGCATGCTGGTTAGTTGCGGCTTCTTTATATACGAACTTCTAACAGCTTGGGGTAAAGATAACGAGGCTGCTGAGAAAATTAGAGGCGTCTAGAACGTCACTGCAAACAAAATGAAGCGCTAATTTACTATTTGTCTGGGCTGAGTCGTTACTCAACCTTTATTAATATTTCAGAGCCAAAAAAAGGAAGGGTCAGGAGGGGGACAGGTGACAGCAACCCGCCACTCGTGAAACTGTATTCAGCCCCAAAAACCTCGTTTAAACGGCAGCTCCTTGCGCAATTCGCATATCTTATGAGACCAGCTGCAGTTTCTTCAGTTCCCCCCTTTCTCCTTCTTTGTTTGTTTGACTATTCCTTTCTTTCCTTCTTACCTTCTTTCATTCCTTCCTTTATTCTCTCTCTCTCTCTCTCTCTCTCTCTCTCTCTCTCTCTCTCTCTCTCTCTCTCTCTCTTTCTCTCTCTCTCTCTCTTTCTCTCTCTCTCTCTTTCCTTCCTTCATACATTCTTCCTTTCTTTCCTTCCTTCTTTCCTTTTTCATTCCTTCTATCATTCTTTCTTTCTTCCTCTCTCTCTCTAGCTTTCTTTCTTTCATTCAGCCATTCTTCCTTTCTGTCCTTTTTTCCTTCCTTCCTTCATTCTTTCTTCCTCTTCCTCTCTCTCTTTCATTCATTCATTCATTCATTCATTCATTCATTCATTCATTCATTCATTCATTCTTCCTTCCTTCCTCCCTTTCTTTCTGTCTTTCTTTATTTCGTTCTTTCTTTCTTTCTTTCTTTCTTTCTTTCTTTTTTTTTTTTCTTTCTTTGACTGCTCCCCTTTTGCAGGCGCGATGATGCTTTCGGGCTGCCGGTTACCACCTGACTTGATCACAGGTTATGAACGGAGTTACTGCTCAATGGTCCTCTCTTTGTGTGGCTCTGTCAATCTTGCTTCCTCCTCACGCGAAACATGAACCTCTTGAAGGCATGGTTTCACGAATTGCATTTGCTAAGTAGTGATATCTAAAAGCGGAAACTGGGGCATGGTATTTGTCAAAGCGTACGAACGACGTTTCCTCCAACGTATGCCTTTACCAGGGGTGCAGTCTGCTTTTTATTCGGTTTCCGGTGAATTATTCGTCTTTACCGGAGGGTTTCTGATGGGCATTCAGTAGTACTTGCTAGCAGCTTGAAAACTAGGTATGTGAGCCTTCAAAAGAGTAGCATTCTATGACGTTTGGTGGCCGCAGTTTTAGGGTCTAGGTTGTTTTCTTGGCATCTCATTGCATCGAATGCATGACTGGCGTTGAAACACCTGGTGAACAAGAACAAAGATTACAATGTACTTTTCATTTGCTTTAAAATAAATGCAATATTGCAGTAGAGTTAAAACACTTTATTTTTCAATCAAATATTTCGAATTTTTCTTTATATCGAAGGATATTAAGAATCCCGGAGAAAATTCAATACAAAATTAAGCCAGCGTTCAGCACCAATGTAAATTCGCTCGACCCTCACTCTCCATACATTTGACATCAAGAAGCAACGTCCGACCGCATCCGGCCCCTCAGGAAAATCCTGTTCTAAGCCCAAGCCAGCCTATTCGGGTAAATATTTGACTTTGGTGCTGGGGCCTTCCGTCGTACTGGAAGTATTGTAATTTCGATGATATGCTGCTTAGGGTAGAACACGCTTTCACAAAAATACGGTTCTTCTTATTGTGATTGGGAAGAGCCCCTATTCCTAGTCCCCCGTAGCTCAGGCTGCACTCGCGGCTCGCACTATATCAGCTGTCGCTCATTTTCTGGGTCCGGGATGAGCAGCGCCGCCTCCCATTGCTCAACGGCTGGGTTGAGTGAAAATTAAAAATGCAACTGCAGCGATACGCGCAGGTGATTCACCCTTTCTTTCCGGGTGCCGAATTCTGCACCTGGCTGCTTTGTATCTGGTAGGCCCACTTTAAAATTGAAGGCCACCCGGACCACTGCATTTAAAAGGACCAAGAGGCACACAGATTTTGCTCGGGTCACTCAAGTCTGCATATGTTCTTTCGAAAGGAAAGCCTAATGGCTTCCCTGTGCCATTCTTGTCAAAGATTTCTTTACTGCTACATCGGGTTTGAGTCTCTTTCTTTGCCTTCGTTTTTTCGTCTTTCGGTGCGTATTGCTTCGACAGGAATACTGGCGACACTTCACGCAAAACCTTCCCCAGAATCGAAGTTCTCCGCCGCTTGGATTCATCTGTTCTACTGGCGTTTCGTCAGGTTCCCCTGTTTCTCAGTATGACGTCAGCGCCGCACGCACTACGCTAACCCTCGTTCCACCGCCGACGACGTGCTGACGTAGCGTGTTGGTAACGCGCTCGCCTTCTACTCTAGGGACCCGGGATCGATCCTAATGCGAACTTCACTGTAATCATTTTTTTGTTCAAGCTAATTTGTTTCCTTCATCCAAATTTATTTAACGCAAACACTTTCGGGCTAATTCTAGTTGTGTAATAAATGGTTTTTACTTTTTACTCCAGCGGAAATTTTATATGTCCGATAACAAATCCGCTTTTTAATCCGGCGACCTAAAGTACCGTGATCTTAAAAGAACAGGGACAATCATCGCAACACGGAAGAGTCCTAAAATGAGCCTTAGACCAGCCCTCCTGCGCTCTTCGCCATTCTCCCCGGATCAAGGCGTTTCCCGATCAACGTGCGAACGCATGACAACGAGGTTGTCCCCAAGTTCGGAGACTCATTATATATGCATAGCAACAGGGGATACAGGGATGGAAACACAGGAACCCTGTAATTTTCGGGTCTGAAAGAGGAACCCCTCGTTATCTCCCCGTGTGACTAGGGCAGATAATTATTGACCCCTTTTCTACGCTTGGGTACATTTTCCGGCATAGAGAATAGCACTTCATGAAAAGCGGCCAACATGCCCTGTTTGTTGCCTCATCAAAAACTACCCATTGTCTATGGAATTAATGTGTTCTAATCCCTGTTTTTCGCCATCAATATAATCCGATTACGGATGCTCTTAAAAGGCTGAAGTGGCTAAGGTGGAACTGCAAGACTAGTTTTTTTTTTGTAGAGTTGATGACAGCGCTAAGGCTGCGAAGCTTTCTTTTCAAGCGTAACGTAAAGTATATTTTTTTGAAGATTGAAAAAAAAAGGAGCTTCGAAATTTGAATGAGAGTAAACGAAAACATGATTTTTCCTTCATGGGTGAAAGAAGGTGTTTGGTGCACCACAGTCCTGCATATCGCTGTTGTCATTTTTGCAAAGCGCATGTTCCAGGCATTATGATTCGGCATTATAAAGAAAGCCTTGAACTGTTACGACCAAGGGGAACATTTATTTGGGTGGAAATTCGGGATCAACGCTGATGTGCCTGCGTTCCCGCGGTGGTTTTTCGCAGGTACATAATTATGCAAAAGTAAAAAAAAAAAGTTAAGAAAAGTGTTTCTGCAAGTCGGCTTGCCGTACCCCATATCAAACAGGTCGACTTGCATTTCCGGCCGTCATGTAAGTTCATAGTAATAACTTGAGTGTCCTGTTTGTCACGTGAACCGATGGTGAGGTTGCCTTTACCAGCTTAGAGAGATGGACGCAGGAAAGCCATTGACACGTTTACCACAACCCACATTTAATGCACACTCGAAAAACCCTGAAGCAAAGCACTCAATAAATAAACTACACACAAACGATAAACACTCCCACCTCTAACCAACAATCATTAAATGCAATTAAACTCTAACCCACAAGTCTCCACAATAAAGTTCTACACCATTAGTTCGAATCAACTCATTCCATCACCCTCTAGGTGATATCTCTAAACCACAACTCCTTAGTTGTGTCCTACAACTGCGTCCATATGGACTGGCCTACCCCGCTGTCGTCGGCGTTGACGTGTCGCATCCGCTGCGTGGCCGCGACTCGGTGGTAGCCGTCCTCGTCTTGCTTCGATGCCGGCGTTCGATGCGCGGTCGCTCCTTGGATGGCGTGGGTTCCGCTCGTCCCGACTGATTCCCTTGGTGGCTACCCCCTGGTAGCCGCTGCCGCTGGAGGTCCCAGGTAGGCTCAGCACAAACGTAGCCTTTAGGGGCCGTCGAAACGAAGGTCGACGGAGCGTGGACGTTGGCCGTAGCTGCCCGACCGCCGCCGCTGGGGCCACGAAGACACAGTTTCATCGTGCGCCTAGGATGCCATAGCAGATGCGAAGTCGGCCCGCTTCCGCCCAGGCTTGGTAGGCATAGTCGGTGGCCTGGCCGTGTCCCACTGGCTCGTTTCTTAAAGCGCACGTGCGCCTACAGCCTCCTGGTTTCCTGCCTCTCGGTTCCTTGCCTCCCGTTTCTCTTTGTACGCCCCGCTGTTAACCCCTCTGGGCTCTCCCGTGGCGCACTCTCATTGGCTCCTTGCCTTTTCCATGTCCATATATGATCATCACGCCACTGGTCTCCTGCGCGGCGTTCTCTTATTGGCTGACCGGCGCGTTGCCATATTTGACCATGATGCCTCGGGGTTTAGGCGCTGACGTTCGCTCATTGTGCGCTCCGTGCGCGCACTTCAAATTTCCATTCCTTTGTTCTTTTTTTCTCATTTTTGGGGGTTGTGATGCATCCCCTCTCAGGGGGTGCCGTGACACATGACACTGTTAATAGTAATAGAGACAACTAACCGGAAGCCCCCGTCTACCGGGTGTTGAAACTTAAGGTTGATGGTTTTGTTAAAATTAGGCATTAGGAGACCCGCGAAGATTACCTGTGCAAGTAGGTTATGTGGCCAGGGAGACACACAGTGAGATGATAATTATCGCTCTCAGCAACGCAATTAACTAAAATTCGATGTTCCACTTTTTGATGACTGCAGTAAGAGGACCATGTTTGTTCAATCAGTTTCAAGAATTCTTCTAGCGTGCCTTTGGTCCGAGATATCGGACTCCAAATTTTATTTGTACTTCGAATGATTACACATGCAAAAGAGTCAGGATAGGCGCAAAGTTCTCCCTTATGTGACGTGGGTGTTGCGGCTGTTCTGCTGTCATATCTTGATTTCGCCAGCCGAGAGGAAGGGGGAGAGTTGTCCTCTTTGCCAATGCCTCCGCTCCGTTGTCAGAATAAATGCCGCTCGCAACAGCCGCGTCACATCAGGGAGGAGCTTCGCGCCGATCCTAATTCTCTTGCATGCGAATTATGAAAATGACCGTTAAAACTTGGAGTCGGATATCCCGGAGGACAGACACGCTAACAGAATTCTTCCAACTGATCAAGTGTAGAAACATGACTCCCTTTTACTTTTCAATAGAAACATACTCACATACTGCAGACAGCAAAAAGTTAATTATTTATTGTTGGTTAATTGGGCTTCTGACAGCGATAATTACTATCTAACTCTGTCCTCCTTACCACATATTTATTTGCGCAGGTGGTATTCGTGTGCCTCCCAGTGCCTAATTTTAAGAAAACATAAAGCTTAATTTCGAACACCCGTAGTCAACACGCGCCGAAGCTTTCGCAGTGAAATTAGTGGTCCGTCCAATGACTTCAGCAAGACGACGTTTACGTCGTCTGAAAATTGAGCTTATTTATAAGCTTCTTTTCACCCATCGATACTTCACTGCAGTTATACCATATTGCATAATTAACAAAGACAGAAAGAGGAGCGTACAATTACTTTTTTTCTGCAAACTGCGACTTCTGCGAAACATCTGCGCACGTCAAAGCGTAAATTAAATGCGTGTGGTGTTACGCAAAAGCTGTGCAGAGCAGTCAGATACCCGGGGGCTGTAGAAAAGGCAATTCCATTGCCTTTATGCTGCATTGTGTGAATGGTTCCGGCAGCCTTTCTTATGCTCGAAACTAGAATAGTAATTTAAACGAAGCCCCAGTAGAGTACCGGGTAAACGAAGGCTTCAGGACAACGGCCTAGTAAGGTGAGTGAAATGAAACGGGAGAAACACTGCCCAATTTTGCTCCGTACAACAAAATCCCATAATCTAAGCGGCAGCGTGGGCAGTTCATTGTTCGTGGTCTGGAGAGGAATGAAGCGCCCTACTTCGGAAAGATTCTAAGATATCACTCTCTTGCTATTCCTACACTCCGGGAAACAGAGCTCTGATTGTGCCTGCAGGATCCCTGAGTCCACTCATATTAGCAATAAAATATTGGCTCCTCTGACGAGATATGCTGACCACAAAACTGAAAAGGCTCCTCCGCGTATTAATAAAACGGAACAAGAAACTGTCTCTTGTGCAACACTTCTTTGCAGCAGTTGACACGTTTTAGGGCGACCTAGATGACGTTTTTATTACGCGCCTCCGTCTGTGGGTTGTGGAGGCTGGTTAGTACTCTCGAAAGATGCTTCTTTTATTGTGAAAACAATGTATGCATGTCCGGCGAAAATACTTCGGTGGTGTACCTGTCATGTAGCAGCAAAAATAGATCCTACCAAAAAGTTTCCAAACGCCGGTGCGTGCCGGCCCAGGGCATCCATTGGCTGCGACGTATCATGTGAGCGCGGACGTGGGTAAGCGCAGGCTAGACGCCCGTATCGGGTATGCCAGGACTTCATGTTAGGCGTACTTTTCGCACTGAGCTACAACTCCGTCGGCCGGGGCTCGCTGTTTGACTCACAATAAATTTGGCATTCCTTGACACGTCGCGTGGATAAAGGTTAAGATTTTGGGCCTAAAAACCATTCGCTGAATCACCTGTGTGACTTTATTTTCAATTATTGGTGACTCTTACAGGGACGTTGGAGAAGCTTGCTTCGTGTGCTCCCTTAGAAAGACGGCAGTGTTGTATTTCTAATTGACAGGATTGTACCTCATGATCTTCACCGCATTTCTGCGTCTGATGTGTGACTTTTAGAGACGTGACCAAGTCTCCTACACTCCCGGCACTGCGATGTTGTAGGAGCAAAGCCATCACGTCAGAGAAACCTATCAGACCTGAGAAAGTCATGATCCCGGACGCCATAGGGACGCGCCTGTCCTTTTCCCTCCTGCAGCGGCGGTAAACGGGCATCTCGCCTGCCATTTTAAATTTTAGAGGACCTCTTCAGCCAACAGAGATGGATGGACATCCCGAACAAAGCCATTCACACAACAGAAGGGCGGCGGAATGAAGGCGCTTGAGGAAACCGAGGCATAAGATCTGCATCTCAGGAGTTGGGAGACACAGTCCTAGTCTTTGGATCGGCACAACATTTCTGCCTTTTCCTACTGCCTTATTTCTGATGTTGACACGCAATTCTGGCTGACCTGTTTTAGCGGCTCTTGGAGGTACTTGAAATTATTTTTTCGGATAACCCCGTCAACGGAGGGGAAAGGTGCTCCCAGAGAGTTTTCAACGTCGTGTCGATTGAATGCATCTAAGGGAAATCTATTTCAACCAAGAAATTAGCAGCGGATTCGCTCGACTATGCCAGGATACATGTAGCGTGAGCTAAGGCTCAGCAATCCAATCCAATCCAATACAGTCCAATCCAGTCAAGTCCAGTCACTGCTCCTCGTGCATGCGCAGCACGGCTATCCAGGACCACGCGAAGCGGCTATCAGGCGGCTCCGGCGCAGCGTCAGTCTTGGCTGCTGTGCAACGGAGGCGCACAGCTGGGCACGCGCCGGCGCCAGTGCGTCTGCCGCGGCTATGACGTCACTGCTCTGGAATGCGCAGACCGGCGAATGTGCAGATAGAATTCTCTACATACCCGTACTCCAAGAATATTCAATTTAATCCAATCCCATCCAATCCAATCATATCCAACACTCCTCGAACTTGCGCAGCACGGCCCTTCAGGGTCCACGCGAAACTGCTCAACCTCGGCCAGTGTAACTTACTCTACAAAACTACAGTTTGAACCAAGCAACTGCGGTTGCAACAACTGCTGTTTCGACCGCAGGCAAGCTGGCAGACCAGGACGCCTTGGGGGACCCCGCCGGTCCTAGGACAATGGACCCAACCCTTTCCGTCAGATATTACAATACCTTAGGGCTGGACGAAAGATTACTCACTGTATCGATTAGGCTTGTATCATGTGCAGGAAGCAGAACAAGCAAGACGCACTCGGATAATTCGGGTGACTGCAGCGACACACTGACGAGGTGTCACGCGGCACACACTTTTCTGCAACTTTGAAGTTTTCAACAGGGTGTCGAACCGGAACTTTTTCGGGTTCGGTTCAGGTTCGGGTTCAAGCCTTTCGGGTTCAGTTCCGGTTCGGTTCCGGAGCACCATTCCGTTCCGGTTAGAACCGGTTCGAACCGGTTTAAACGGGTTCAAACGGGTTCGGAGGAAAAAAAAACCCAGGAGTGTTTTTTGTGTTTAACTTTGTTAGTGCTGCGTTTTTGTTTCATTGTAACGTCGGTATAAAAACAAACTCAAAGTGTAAGTTTCTTTGTGCAAATGTTCTCATTTTGGCGATTCAAAAGACCCTGCAACCCTTATTTTCAATTTTGTCGAAATCTCAAATGCTTTCAGAACGTAGTCAAGGAACACGTGCAATACGAAGAATATACAGGGTCGCAATACACCTCAGCCAAAAATTACGGTTCTATATCTATAAGGCAACTTGGAAACTTGCTCAAAAGATTTTTCTCTCTTTG
The DNA here is from genome assembly GCF_048455015.1 of Haemaphysalis longicornis. Classification (NCBI taxonomy): domain Eukaryota; kingdom Metazoa; phylum Arthropoda; class Arachnida; order Ixodida; family Ixodidae; genus Haemaphysalis; species Haemaphysalis longicornis. The sequence continues at coordinate 59,856,185 of NW_027526335.1, read as the reverse complement.
CCTTCTTCGACCACCGGAAAAACGTCATTACAGCAGTGGAGGGGCTATTGGCCGGCTTTTCTTCAGCTGCAGCAATGAACGCCTTCGATAGCCACGTAATAAAATTGGAGATGCTTGCACTATATAAGTCGCGCAAAGCCTGGAGGATTTCTTTCTATGAAAGCACTGAAGGCCACATCGCTACGTATGAGTAGGTTTGAAATTATTTATTTACATATTCCGTTGTCACGTCTCACTGTGGTAGTAGTAGCCATCGTCAAATCCATCTATATCGTCGTTTCCCTCACGCATGAACACTTTGTCCGTACAATTTTACATGTGTTCGAAAGTAGAGCGCGTCAACACGTGCTAGAACAGGTGGCAACCGGGTCCGCGAACCATGCGTCTGTAGCGCGAGCTGTCTTGTGCATCCCCCTTGAGGCGCGGTCGCAGATGAACTGTTTTCTTAGTATTTTTTTCCGAGCACCACGCGTATGCCTGTACGATCCCAGGCGCTCCACGCAAGGCGCCTGCTCACGTGCGCGGTAAGCGGCGGGAGTAACTATGGCCAGGGCGTTTTCTGATGACGCCGCACACATTACAGCCAGAAACAACAGCTTCGCTGTTAAAAATGGTGCTTCTTGCACTACTGGCACAAGGGTGGAGAAACAGCGGAGCTGAGGGTCATCCTCGCTTTTTCGGATCTTGCCCTTCTACTAGGGTTTGCTGGGTTCCGCTCAGTTTTTTAGGTTTAGGGATGATCTTGCTAGGCTAAGCTAAGTGTTGAGGGGTGAGGCCAAGTTTACCCGGTTTTTTCAAGGCCGTTTCGGCTGGTCCCCAGCACTGACAGCAGATCCCAGCGGGAAGAAGCTAGGTCGACCTTCAGCTGCACTGTTTCTCCAGCCTTGTCCCACGAGTGTAGCTGCGCCAATTTATTTTTGCATTTTAGTAGCCCAAAAAAGACTCTTACCTTTAAGATGGTATATAGTAAAGGGTGCGCCCACGCATATACCCCTTGTGCTAACACTCGAGCAGGCGTGAAAGCTGGCTTCACTGTTATACAATCCTTTGTGCGGTGCTGCACCAATTACGGGCAGCGCAGGTTTTGTTCTTAGTATTTTTTGCGAGCACCACAGGACGAGGTTCAAGCTTAAGCAGCTCCGCTGTTAAAAGAAAGCCACGAAAGCAATGCATAAATGAAAGGCGTATGTATCTCCAGCGACCAGCAAAACAGTCAGCACCGCTCCGTGCTGCGATACCTAGAGCTCTCGCAGTGCTTCCAGACGCGAAGGAAAGATTGAACACGTTTATCGGAAGTTTTGCCGAGTTCCTTTAACTACACAATCCACTGCAAAATGTTTTTCATTGGAGGTCAACGATTACAACATTAACTTAAACGATATAAAAGGCTCACAGGGACACTTAAGGTTGCTTGTGTGTGTGAATGTGAAAGAATTACTCTTTATGACCGCAAGTTTCTTTTGAATAATTCAGTTAGGTCATTTATATGATTCAATTTGAATTTTATTCTTGGCTCATAAATCCACAGTTTCATAAACAAAAAAAAATGACTGACTACTACGATATACCCTAATGTTAAAGTTGAGGGAAGCACGAAAGCCGTCTTCTCGGCGACGGCGTACAGCGCCTGCGTCTCACGAAGTGATCGCGTCATCAGCGAACGCACGACGGCTCGCGCTAAGCTCTAACGTTCTCTCGTAGCGCGGGCCGTCGCCGGGGAGCAGGTCTCGCGCGGCTTCAGCATACCGCCCTTCCGCTCACACTTTTGCCATACTTTCAACCTCCGCTTTCATGTTTGCTTTATCTTCGGTGGCCTCTCCGTTGTCTCGGTAACAACGAGGCCGACCCTGAGAGACTACGCAAAACGAGAGCAACGGGTGCTTAAAAGCTGCTATCAAGAACATGACTCTATGGAACTGCCGCGGTACCACCTTGTGTTCCACTACGCTCACCGACCACCTCGTCTTCACATAAAGCATCCTCGCCGCAGTCTTCTGGCAGGCAGGCATGTAGCCTCCTTACAAGTGGGCAGCGCCCTGGTGCCGCCGACGCCACCTCCGCCTCCCCCTTCTTGGATCCTCTCCTGAACCTCCTGGAAATGGGCCCCTTCCCTGCAGGCTATCCATTGTCAGTCCGTCCACAAAGCAGGCGACCGTCTGTCTACGATATTTTTTTGGTTCCATCGAGTGTCGCCGTGGTGCGGCTTTGCGTCCCACACCCCCTCCAGTGTGGCTGGTAACGGGCCACCCCTCGTCTCCAAATCACGCATCCTCGCCGAAATCTCCTGGCTGGTGGGCAGGCAGGCCGACAGGTGTAATTTACTGACAAGCGGGAACTCTTTTGGCAGGACAGGCAATTTCTCAGGGTATCAGAGAGCCTGCCCGACCGCCATCGTATTTGATACCATCAAATATCCACACAAGCACGCGCGCACACACGCGTATTTTCGCACAATAAGGCAAAAAAATTCTTTTCAAGTACCTATAGTTTCCGCTGACCAAGTAACGGAAGCGCTTTGGAACATCGTCCGGCACACCCTGCCATCCAGGAAAAAATCCACTCCAACGCAACGACAAGAGCAGCTCGCGGAGCCCATCGCTTAGTTCGGCAGTTAGGCCCAAAGTTTGCCTTTGAGCGCCGTTTTTAAAAAGTGGAAAAGGTTCGCTTATTGGCCCATGCCATCGCTCGTCATGCTCCCGAGGGTGGTAAGCAGCGCCGCATCGGGATGCCGTCGGGCGGCCCACAGTTAGGCCCGAAGTAAGCTTCAACTGGAACTTTATGGGGGATTACATTGTAAACAATGACATGAAATTGCTTTTAACGGGTGAAGAGGACCAAAGCGTTGTTTTAGCGGAAGGTATGTTCTGTGAGAAGGCGTTAAGAGCAGTGCGGAAGAAATTGAGAGTGACAACACCGCTTGTTTCTATCCCCCCCTTCCGTGTCTCGCCTAGTTTTTGCTCTGTTAGCCAAGAGGGAACAGCACCAACTAGCTCCAGCAGTTGATGATGTCCTTGGAGGCCTTCACAAGGGGGCACTGATGAATTCGAATTAATAACACATTGAAAGCTTTACACATTATTAAACATCGTGCACATGGGAACCACGATGAATAAGCCTTGATATGTTGCCTTGGAATATACGTTCAAGCATAAGTTATTTTTAATGCTAAAAGAAAATTGGGGAATTGAACAGTGTCTAACACAAACTGATAGTATATACGGACAACTTTAAATTATATTTATGGTTATAATAGGAAGAAGAACTGATGGGTTGTGCGAATACACACTGTGCGTAGTATTTGGTGGCGCTGTCAGGCGAGTGGTAAAAATACCTTCAGAGGCAAGGTAGACCACCACATTCAAAAACTAGAAATTACAGTTTTGAAGCCCCGGAACCGGTTCGGAACGGTTCCTTCGATTCGTTCCGGTTCGGGTTCAGTTTTCCAAAATTGCGGAAAAATACGGGTTCGGTTCAGTTCCGGTTCCAGGCAAAAATTCGGGTTCGGTTCCGGTTTTCGGTTCGGTTCCGGTTCCGGTTCAACACCCTGGTTTTCAAGTCGTAGTTCTCTGAATTTTGTAAGCTGCAAACATTAGGCCCTAACAGTTCCCAACTTCTGGTCAATCCCGCAAGTGGGAAAGCGGGTTTGAAGAAAGGCGTTGACAAAAACTTTTGTTTCATCGCTGGCAGCTTGCGGAGTGGTAGAGCTTGGGGCTGGTAATGGGGAGACCTAGGTTCGATTCCCATTGATCCACTTGTTCGTTATTATTTAGTATTTACAAAGGTGACGAGCAAAAACAACGGCGACGTTTTTCGCAGAATTGGGCGCTTAAGACTTCCGCCTTTAAAATTGTGCTGCTGTGGCCTCCATTGTCTACTCAGCAAAAACTGCGTCTTGTAAGCAATACCTCTAAAAATAAATTGCAATACAAAAATTGCCATCTTACATCTACCTCCAAATAAGAGCTTTACTGGAAAAGTTGATTATTTTGCGAACAAGAAGATTACGGCCCTTTATTAGCGGCCACTTCTCTGAAGTAGGTAGTAAATATTGCTGATGTAAGTGGTTCTCATATAATTAATAAAGGGGCCATCGACGACCAATGATAAAAACTTGATAAGTCATAAACATATCCTCCGTCCTGACCAAACACACTTTTAATTGCAATAGAAAAAAAAGACAGACGGGGCGCAGCTCATGTCACCGAAATGCGCGTTCATCAGCAGCTACTTTCCACCTAATTAATGAAATGTGTTTATGGAGCGAGAGATCGAAAACTGCGATGGCTCGAAAAAAATTCTCGCAGAGCTGATCCAGCGCGAGCAAACGAATTGACATTGATGTTCGCAGTCGTCAAAACAATCGCGCACTCATTTCCCCTTCCCGCGAATGGCTGACGATATTCCAGACACAAAAAAGAATGTTTTAATGAGCAGATAATGCAACAAGCAGACTGACAGTTTATAACCAAGGTTCCGGTTTTTAACTATCGCATATGGGTGGAGCAGGTCGGCGAAAATATTGTATACGCATATGACAGAGATCCTGGATCTATAGATTGTTTTCTGCCGGGGAAATTGGCAGGACATGTTCTTTTCCACTTCGAAGGCAGAAATTCGATTGTACCGGCATGGTGTTGAAAAAATAATATTGTGAGCACCAGGGATGTGCATTGAGACTGTTCCCCGTGAACCTGGCATCATCATCATTCATTCTGGTCGCCAAGGGGTATGCTCCTTAATCACTCACAGCTAGCCGCCCATCGGGATTATCATCTGCGGATAATCATCATCGTGGGTTCGGCCTCCTCGGAACGGTCGGAGTCAGCAGCTAATAAACGCGGCCTCAAGGAACAACCCGTCTCTCTCAAGTGGTGGAGGGTGCTTTTCGTCCCGCTGTCTACCTCTCGCAGTCGCACCACTGGAGCTCCGTTCAGGTCGGAGGTTGCTTCTGCCCACCACCCCCATGCAGCACGAGAGCAGCCAGTCGGGCAGCACCGCTGCGGCCCCGGTCCAGCCAGTTTTTGCCCTCACCGGCCGTGAGCGCGAACCTCCGTTTTTCTCTGGTCTCCGCGGTGGCGATGTTGAAGACTGGCTTGATCAGTTCAACCGGGTAAGCGCATTCAACCGATGGGACGACAGATTCAAACTTCAGATCGTCTCATTTACTCTGATCGAAGCGGCGAAGACCTGGTTCCGCAATAATGAGAAAGACATGTCTGATTGGGCCTACTTTGTCTCAGAGCTGCGTCGTATTTTTGGGACGTCCTCGAGCCGGTCGGGTGAAGCCAAAAGGCAACTGGCGGTCCGTGTCCAGCTCCCGAACGAGGCGTACGCGTCGTACATCGAAGATGTCATCGCACTGTGCCGTCGGGCTGACAGTAACATGTCCGAAACAGACCAAGTGCAGCACATCATGAAAGGGATCGCTCCTTTCGCCTTTAATGCTCTGGTGGTTCAAAACCCTACCACCATTGCGGATGTACGCACGATCTGCCAGCGTTTGGACCACCTGCAGTCTATTCGCCTCCAACATGATTGTACGCGTTCTTGCTCCCTTCCGGATTCAGAGCTCCGTACTCTAATCCGAACAATCATACGAGCTACAGCAGCGTGACACTACCTGCTCCCAGAACACTCCCGTACAAGCCCGTGGGCTGCGTGACTTAATAAAAGAGGAGCTAGCGTGCATGACCGACGTTCCACAGCATTGTTGTCCTGCTCCTACGCACGTCCATTCGTACTCCGAAGCTGTTACGAGACCATCCCAGCCCATGGAGCGAATTCCCCCTCCTACTACTCATGGCCACTTGACGGCTATTTCTGCGCCTTCGCCGTCGCCCCCTCCCTTCCCAGCGTGGCGACCACCGCGTCCAGCAAGCGGCCAGTGTGTTATTACTGTGGCATCAGAGGGCACATTTCGCGGTTTTGTCGGCGACGCCAGCTGGACGAACGCCGGGGCTACGCACCGTATGAGCGCGACGCCTACTTTGGATACGCCCCTCGTCAGCGCCTGTACTCGCCACCTCCGCGCCAGCCTTCGCCCGTTTATGACGCGAAGCTTCCCTCGCGATTCCCGCTCGACACGACGTCGTTCCCCTTCACCCTTCCGTCGTGCTCTGTCGCCTCTCCGTCCTGTCTCCAACTCAAATGTCCCCAACCAACACCAGGAAAACTAGACGATGCAGTTTTTGGAGGGAAAACTGCATTTTGTGGACCGACTACAACTCCTCCCGAACTTCCATTTAACCTGTTATCTGTTCTCGTTGAAGGAATTGAAGTGGAAGCGTTAGTGGATACTGGAGCTAGTATTTCTGTGATTGCTGCTGATCTGTGTTCCCGTCTGCGAAAGGTCAAGACTCCGTATGGCGGTCCCTATTTACATGGCGCAAATAATCAGGACATCGGGCCCTCCGCTTATTGTACCGTGCGCGTATTAATTGGAGAACTCCGCCATTCTATTCAATGTGCTGTTCTTTCACCATGTGCTCACCAGCTTATCCTCGGATGGGACTTTCTTTCCTCTGCCTCTGCCGCTATTTCCTGCCGTGAACCCGCCATCAGTATTGACGACACTGAAAATTCCAGTTGCCAAGATTCGCCACAGCACACACTCAAGCTGAAATGTGATCATGTTTTGGAAGCTGGTTGTGAGGGAATTCTGTCGGTCTCCTCGGACGAAATTAACGCTGGTGATGTTGTGGTGGTGCCCTCTACCCGGTTCTTACACCAGGGAATCGCCATCCCAACCTGCCTTGTTCGGTTTGCGCGCGGGTGTGCGGTGCTTGCTGCACTGAACACTACGAATGAGGCGATATTACTGGCCGAAGGAACCACTATAGCTTCAGTTGCCGACCATGCCCCTGCGTCAGTAGTTTCCGGTGACGTGCCCCCTTCCAGTCAGAACTTATTTGGCCCGCTTGGTAATAATTCAGCTCTTGCGTCCACTATCAGTCAAGACCTGACGCCTAATCAGAGAAAGTCATTACTGGACGTCCTAACGAAGCACCAAGCGTCTTTCGACGCACACTCATGTAGCCTCTCACAAACATCTGCAGCCGAGCACAGAATTAAAACGGATGGTTCAGCCGTGATCCGCCGCAGGCCATATCGCGTCTCCTCGTCTGAACGGAAAATCATCGAAGACAACGTCGCTGACATGCTCAAGCGCAATATTATTCGGCCGTCGACTAGCTCCTGGTCTTCCCCAGTGGTACTCGTCGAGAAGAAAGACGGTTCTGTACGGTTCTGCGTCGACTACAGGGCGCTCAATAAGATCACGCAGAAAGACGTCTACCCTATGCCCCGCATAGACGATGCCTTAGATTGTCTACAGGGGGCCGAGTACTTCTCTAGTCTGGACCTTCAGTCGGGGTACTGGCAAATCCCGATGCATGAAGCTGACAAAGAAAAAACCGCATTTACCACCCCCGATGGTCTTTATGAATTTAATGTAATGCCATTTGGACTATGCAATGCCCCGGCTACATTCGAACGGATGATGGACACTGTGCTTCGTGGCCTAAAATGGAAAACTTGCTTATGCTATCTGGACGATGTTGTTATCTTTTCGTCCACATTTTCACAGCACCTTGAGCGCCTTGACGAGGTACTTACTTGCCTGTCCAACGCGGGACTTCAACTTAACACAAAAAAATGCCATTTTGCGAGCAAGAGTATAAAGGTGCTGGGACACGTCGTCTCCAGAGATGGAATACGCCCGGATCCGGACAAAACAGCTGCCGTTATTAATTTCCCTCGACCCCTTCAACAAAAAGATCTCCGAAGCTTCCTTGGCCTGGCATCATATTTTCGGCGTTTTATACGCAACTTTGCCACCCTTGCGTCTCCCCTGCATCAGCTCTTGCGCACCAACGTGCCCTTTATATGGACGGATGATTGCCAAGCCGCATTTGAAGCTCTGAAAGATTCACTTACCTCTGACCCCGTCCTGTGTCATTTTGACGACTCAGCGCCTACTATATTACACACTGATGCCAGTGGGTGTGGCATTGGTTCCGCTCTTCTCCAGCGCGATGCTCAGCCTCGAGAAAGAGTCATAGCGTATGCCAGTCGTTCACTGACGCCCGCTGAGAAGAATTACACCATCATGGAACAGGAATGCCTCGCTGTCGTCTGGTCTATACAAAAGTTTCGCCCGTACCTCTATGGTCGTCATTTCACCATCGTTACGGATCACCATGCCCTCTGTTGGCTATCCACGATGAAAAACTTATCTGGGCGCCTCGGCCGATGGATACTGCGTTTGCAGCAGTTTGACTTCACGGTTACATTCAAGTCCGGCAAAAAGCATTCGGATGCGGATGCCCTTTCGCGATGCCCGTTATCCTCCCCGTCGCAAGCTGCGTCTTCCGGGCCACGGCCGCCACGTTTACCCATGACACCCCTCAACCATGCTGCAGTAGAGACGGCCACCGAGCTGCCTTCGCTTCAGCGGGCCGATACATACTGCCGAACTTTAATGGACCGCCTGAGTGGCTTGGCGCGACCACCCAATAGCCGGCTGCGACGCCAACTGAACAACTTTCGGGTTATTGATGGCGTGCTCTACCGCGCCAATCATCATCCTTCCGGTCATAAATGGGTGCCTGTCGTTCCTCGTCAGCTCCGCCTTCGCATACTCGAGGCTTTTCACGATGACGCAACAGCTGGGCACCTTGGCTTCCAGAAGACTTATGACCGTGTTCGGAGTCGATTTTTCTGGCCAGGCCTCTCCACGAGCGTCGCCAAGTACGTCGCCTCTTGCGCGTTGTGTCAACAGCGCAAGCGACAAACGACACCTCCTGCCGGATTTCTGCAGCCGGTTCCTTGCCCTTCTGTTCCATTCGACACAGTAGGCATAGACCTGTACGGGCCGTTACCTGTAACATCGACTGGATGCCGCTGGATCGTGACTGCTGTCGATCACTTGACCAGGTACGCAGAGACCGCTCCTTTACAGTCCGGGTGTGCTCACGAAGTCACCGACTTCCTCCTGCGCAACATTATCCTGCGACATGGAGCACCTCGAGTTTTGCTCAGTGACCGCGGCAAGACGTTTCTTTCACAAATTGTTGCAGAAGTTCTTCGCGCTGCCAATACCATCCACAAAACTTGTTCTAGCTACCATCCGCAGACGAATGGACTTACTGAACGGTTCCACCGCACGCTCTCTGATATGATCTCCATGTACGTCAGCCCCGACCACCGAAATTGGGACATCATTCTTGCCTTCGTTACATTTGCCTATAATACCGCTGTCCAGCGCACCACCCGTTACTCGCCCTTCTTTCTCGTTTTCGGCCGCCTCCCCTCTTTTGCGCTCGACACCGTTTTTTTCTCTGCCCCAGTCTCCGCTACTTCGCCACTTCATGAACAGTTCATCGATCGGATCGCCCATTATCGACGTATGGCGAAAGAAAACACAGATGCGAGCCAGCAAGAACGAAAGGGCAGATATGACGACACCCATCGCTCCGTTAAGTTCTCGAAAGGTGAAGAGGTCCTGCTTTGGACACCTGTTAGAAAACCGGGACTTTGCGAGAAGTTCCTGCACCGGTACATTGGTCCGTACGTCGTCATCGACCAGACTTCTCCAGTCAACTATCGCGTGTCACCAGTTAACCCTTCTTCAGACCGTCGCTGTCGTGGGACAGAGATAGTCCATGTCTCCCGCTTGAAACCGTTCAACCGTCGCCAAACGTAACCTTCTGCGGGCAGGCGCCCGCTTTCAGCCGCGGGGGGAAAAGTGTGAGCACCAGGGATGTGCATTGAGACTGTTCCCCGTGAACCTGGCATCATCATCATTCATTCTGGTCGCCAAGGGGTATGCTCCTCAATCACTCACAGCTAGCCGCCCATCGGGATTATCATCTGCGGATAATCATCATCGTGGGTTCGGCCTCCTCGGAACGGTCGGAGTCAGCAGCTAATAAACGCGGCCTCAAGGAACAACCCGTCTCTCTCAATATACACTTATCTTCCGCATGCGAGCGCACATGAACGAAGACGTAAACAACCTCTTCACGCGGCGCCCACTGCGTACCTATTGTGTGTGGTGGTCGTGGAGGTATGCCAAGTTGAAAATCGAAACAAACTTCGTTTCCGGCGAACAGTTCGCCCAAGTGTTTACGCAGTTGCCAATGGGGAATCTAGTGTGCAACCTGGCGAGGCTACAGACGTTGTGTATTGCGCGTTAGAGGCTGCATCTTTGAACGCCGTCAATCAGGTAGAGTCTGCGAGAAAGCGCGCCACTTTGTCACACTTCCAAACTGTCAAACCGCCCCTATAGGTGCGTGTGCACAGATCCGACTTTGGCGTTCTGTATACGCGCCTTGCTTCAAAAGTGTGGTCGCTACACTCTTGGGTAGATCGTGCTTTAAATAAATACTTCTTAGAAATAATAAAAGCGGCGCTTAGCGCCGCTTTAGTTATTTCCGCTAAGCATGAACCAACTAGCTCAACAAGTTTTGTAAATAAATACCAGGACACCTAGCACTTCGAAAAATTATGAATGCGAAAGCATAAATGTCCAGCTGAACGCCCGAGGCGCCTTGTTTCGCCTCACGTTCACGAAGGGCTTACAATCTTACCTCTGGAGGAACTTCGCTTTGCGATCCGCCCTAATGCTTTTGAATGGCTTCGATCTGTTTCCTATGAGTTGCACACTGCTCGTTCATGGTGCCGTATAATGGGAGACATGACAGTAAAGGTGAATTTCTTTGCTTCATCTTAACCTTCGTATACAACTACATGCCCCTACTGCCGAGTCGACAGCGGGCAGACGAAAGACGTGAGGTGAGCGATACCCTAAAATAAAAATATAGTTATGACAAATCGCGAAACGTACATATCATCCCTATCACCCGACCATACAGGCAGCCTGCAACAAAGGCAGCGTTAAATTAAACAAAACCGTCACAGTTACCAGAAGGTGTGTCTGATTACTGGTAACAACATTAAGAAAATGTATGACTTACTGGCTGCGATAAGGGTAATCTTTTTCATGAGTACAGAAACAGTAACAGAAACCTCGCTAGTTCACTTGTCACCGCTTCCTTTTCTATGTCGCGTTATTTGAAGGTCTCATCAAAGTGTGACTACCTCATATCTTCCGTTGGGAGCTATCACAGCAAGTGATGGCTACAGAAATGTCTAGGAGCACGAATAGTGTTTACTACCGTTCTTACGAACGTTTGCATTGAAATGAATTCCGCCACGAAGAACCATGTCACCGCCAGAAAATTTACGCGTCTGAGCGTACACACGCGCACACGCTCATCCCGGCGCGAAGCCAGACAGGACGTGCACGGGGATGGCGACTCGGAGTATTCGATGAATGCCTTGCCAGGCGCCACCTGCTGCATTTTCACCGAAAAAGCTTTAGTATGCACGGTGGTGAGCTGACGATGACATTGGAAGACGTAATCATCCCATAGGCCGACAGAAAGCGGCGCCAAGTTGTCTGTTTTCTGTCTGCTAAAAAAAATGTCGCTGTGCAGATCTCCAACGCACAGATGATTGAATTCGTCTTTTTCCGCTAGCTGTTACTTTGCCCGTACAGTATCATCAGCTGCATTTACATTTCATTGCGCTCACACAGTCAGTAGCGTAACGATGGCTGCAGACAGATTGTTTCCCCAATCCAGTGGCTTACAGCCGATGTTATCCAGGGCTCTGGTCAGATAAATGCAAGGCGTTCGGTGACAGGGCTGTCCTACATCACATGGTATGATCTTGCCCTCTCCGGAGAAATGACCCGCAAAGCAGTAAGGCAGGGCAGCCTGCACTCAGCATAAGTTCGAAGGAGCAGTGGGAGACCACGCTACTCAGCTCCGACCCGGGTATTCAGACCCGGCTCGTCCAGATGGCCACGACCGCCGCCAGGGACCAAGGACTCCTGACCGACGGCTAAGCGACAAATCTGGGCAAATAAAAAGTTGTTTAATCAATCAATCAATCAATCAATCAATCAATCAATCAATCAATCAATCAATCAATCAATCAATCAATCAATCAATCACACGAGAAAGATGAACAAGAATAATAATGGCGCCATTTGGGAAAGGAGCTCGTCCGGTTTGGCTGGAGCTGTTGGGAAAGGGTAGTTCTCTTGGCGCTTAGGAAGCGTGAATTTTGTGTTTGGTGAAAGCCGAGAATAATGCAAGGTAAGGCGCAGACATTGCAACACTCACTTTTCCTTTCTTTCGGTAGCAGGCAGAATTGAGAACAGTTTAATTAGCCAAGGTGGTCAGAACCCTATAAATCAAAATTAGTTACCTTTCCGAATTTAACCAGCTGCCTACGCACGCCCGTTAGTGCAAAATAATAGTTCCATGTGTGAATTAAATCGCCATCGTGAATATGCAGACATGCACACGACGTCACCCCTCACCTTAATCTAAAGAAGGGCGAAAACGAAACCAACAATATGATTAAGAGAGCACATTAACGAGCTATTGTAGTGCCAAGGTCAACCCCAAATGACAGGTTCGGTGCCTTGGGCCTTTACAACCGCATCGACAAGCTCATAGAGATACAGCAAATCTCACAACTTAAAACTCTCCAAAACTGCTACGGGACGACCCATCCTAAGAGAACTTTGCATTCCCTACGGATCGACACAAGCCGAAGCTGTTGACATACCCACCGCGTTACGAGAGCTCTTACGCACTACTCCATTACATTTAAGCATGGAACGGACATATAACAACCGCAGGAGAACGGCAATAGAACAAGCCCCCACAAACCAATACGGCAACAATCCCGAAACAGCATAGACGCAGCAGACTATCCCGACAACAGCGCCATAGCCATGGTGGTAGTGGACCACACAGGACACACGCTCTCCTCGCCAACGGCTCTCACAAAAAATATATTTTCAGAACGGTCAGCAATCCAGCGATCACCCCAACTCCAGCCAGACGCATAATCAGCGACTCCAAGACCGCTATACATAGCTACAGCAAAGGACGGATATCACAAGTCGCCGCAAGAACACTTGAAGAGCTACGAGCACTAAATTACAGGACAACTAAACTTATATGGACTCCTGCACACGAAGCGTTACAGAGAAATGAACAGGCCCACACAATGCTTCGGAGAGAGTGACCCGAGCAGCACATAACCCTCTCCCGACCCCCCGCAGTGGAAACAGAGCAGTCAGTAAAGTTCTACAGCCTTAATCAGCACAAAGAGATAACAAACTACTACAAACACAGCAGGAGCGAATTCCCAGCCGCCCACCGCACACTCAATGCTGCACAAGCCAAGGCATAGAGGCAACTTCAAACAACTACACACCAGAACCCGTTAGCCTATAGTCACTTCCATCCAGAAATCTTCTCGGATGAGTACAAACACTGTGGCGACCGCAGAGACCTCACGCACATTATGTGGAAATGCCAAAACACACCACCTTACAAGACACACTACCATACATAGACATCACACATTTAGAGCCCTGGAAAACCCTGCTGCGATCCCCGAATGCAGGCTACGCCTTGTCCAGATGGCCGAAGAAGCCGCGAGGAACCAAGATCTCCTGGCTGACCGATGCCGCAAATGGGGAGACCGAGAGAGCGAAACATTTTATTGTGAAACCTCTTTCCGAAGGACTGCTCGGCTTCTTGGTTTGGGTTACAGGGACTCGTATATAGTCCTGGCGTGTTTTTAATGTGGTTCACAAGTGTGGTTCAATAGAGCTCTTCAAGCTTCTTAGGGGGTGTGACCCATGCCTCCAAGCAAGGAGGGCGCTTAGTGGCAGGAACTGGTTGCAGGGAAGGCCTCAAGGTAGTTTGTATGTTTGGGTATGTCCAGAGGGTGTGTTTATTGTTTGGTTATTGGTCGCAGTGTGAGCATTTTGGTGTGCCTGGAAGCCCGTCTATGTAGTGTTGAATGTGCTGTGTTCGTAGCGTGCCGATACCAAGCTCTCCAATTCTGGGCAAATAAAGTTCTTTCTCTCCCTCTCTGTGGCCAATTCATTTCTCTCATGTGATATAATGCTGTATGGTCATCGTATACAGTTACGCTCATTAACAGGAGCTGTACAAGTGCTGTTATAGGAACATGCGGCTCCAGTTTGAATAAATATGGCTATTGTACATATGGTAAAGGAATTTGGGAGTGATGGTTCATGTATAAGTGAAACTTAACATTGTTTATGACGGCAATGAATGTTCATCGTTGGATGAGTGTTGTAATAAATGTGGTGGTGCCATACTACATACCACGATGCAACGAACATGGCCTTGAAGTCACTCTAATTTGCATTATGATGAACCCGTTCTGCCATATACCTTGCTTGACTGCTAAAAAGCGTCAACGTCATGCCAACAGCATGTGCTTTTCTTCCGGTCGTCTCCTGTTCAGCACACAGTTCTAGCTATAAGTCAAAGATTGGCACAGATTCCCAGGAATTACCCCAAATCTTCTGTAGTCTCAAGTCTCTTACTTGAGATAGAACTGTATGCTCAACAGAAGACGACCGGAAGAAAGAAGAAAAAGCCATAATCGCGGACCTGAAGAAATAAGAAATTAAAGCCGTTCCACTCAATGTGAAAGCTGTCGGATGTGCAGAGCAGTGATTCACCAGAATGGGCTGTAGCGCCGTTACTTGCTCATTGCTGCCCCCCAATGCATTTCAAATTTCCCGCCATCCCAATGCTCGCGCTCCCCCTTCCTGAAACTGCGCTAGCGGGCGTTCTGTTCTTTGTGTGCTTGCTTTTCCTCCCCCAGGTGCCGGCGTTGCACTGTCACTTTTTTTTTTTCGCTATCGTAAAAACCAACCCAACGCGCGTTCCTAACTAAATGTAAAGGAACTCGGGCGCTGCCGGTTAACTGCGTATATTTTTGCTCAAATGTGCCTACAGTTTTCTTTGCGCTAAACAAGGGACGAATGTATGACAAGCGGCAGCGGTTCACGAGTTTCAAACGGTTATGACTATATAAACTGCTTGGCTTTCGAAGCCTCTGGGCTACGCCGCGACGACAGCCGCTACGACGGAACGCCGTGTGGCTCTACTTGAGTCCAGTAAGCGAGCTACGACGACAAGACGAGCCCCTGAAGTGCTCTGCACTTAAAATGAATACACGAGCAACTTCATACGGCAAGTCAAACTCCGTCCCCACCAATCGAACTGCAACCATGAAAATTCCTCTGTGTTGACGCCGCCGGTTAACAACCCCTCCTCTGCCTACGCCGTGTGCCCCTCCCTCCTCTCTCCGCCCGACGACCCACAGCATTTCCCTCCCCTATGTTAAAAGAACGGGTGAAACATTATCCCGCATTCTTCGAAAGAAGGCATTGCCGTCTCCCACAAGCCAGTGTCGACGCTTGGACGGCTGATGTCCCGACCGAAAGTGCCTCCGCACAAAAGAAAAGCCCAAGGGGTCGTCTACGAAATTGCTTGCGCACATTGCCCCGCTAGTTACGTTGGTGAGAACATAAACTTCCCAGAAGGCCTCCGACAACACAAAAACAACGTTCGCAAATCGGACATTCAGCGCAGTGCATTGGCCGAATAGTGTCAAAAAGCTGACCAGAAGATTGATTTGGACGGCGAGCAGGTGATTGGCATCGAAAGCAATTACTCAGAAAGAATACTCCTCGAGTCCTGGAACCGGGAAGGCCTGAAGGGAACCGGGAAGGCCTGAATAGATCGCTATAAGTTCTTCCCACCATCTACTCCCATTTTCTCTGACGCGTAGGGCAAGATGCGAGTAAAAAGAAAAAGAAGAAGACACCTTATATAACTGCTGCTTCTTGTCCTACATGGTCACCCCGTGATGACTAAGCCGAGTAGGCCCTAAAACATTGGGACCGCTTTCAATAAACGCCCTTGGTTAGTGTATTCGCCTCTTCCTCAAGTTAATTCAACCAGACAGAGTTCTGTCGAAGATGGGCACATTCAAGTTTTCGAGGTTGATTAGATAAGGCTCGGGAAAAAGATATTTTTCTTTCTTTTAGTTCCCTCGACGTTCCAGCCACAGCGCCCAGAGAACGCATGCAACGCGAAAGGCCAAATGTTGGCGATAAGTATTACCTGGCGTGGTGTTCCGCAACGGTGAAAAAAGCAGTATTTCATCAAGCAATAATCATCAGTATTTTGAAAAATATCAATAGTTTTACCACAATAATTTTCAGGAATTATGGTTCTGCTTTTTTTTTTTTTTTTGAAATGATGGCAGTCTGTGAAGTATGGGCAATCTGGCAGTCTGGGAGACAAAAAAATCTAGTGAGTCGTAGAACACGTCCCGTCCACATGCGTGAAGCATCGTACTCCATGCTGTTGAAGACATTCGTGATTTGTCCAGCTGGACAAGCATTTACTTCTTCTTTAAACTAAAACCTCGCTATTTTATGAATGCGGTTATGCTGGGAAAAACACGTTATGGAGCGAGGTAATTCGTGTCAGAATTTACACATTGGATTCATGAAAATGAAACACAAAACACTACTGGACAAACGCAAACTCACAACTGCTTAATTCCACCGAAAGATACTCCTGAAATGCTCTGGCACATGCAAAAAATATATTGATTAAATTATACATAAATTAGTAACAATGTCGCACAGTATCAGGAACGACTGTCCAAAAGGAGTGCGTTTTTTTAAAGCGAGCGCGGAGAATTCCCTGACATAGGATCTTTAGCGAGGGTTAACTGCGTCTCCGTTAATGAATTAGCGGTAGTGCCCGGGTACTGTACAGAATAATTGCATTTGTTTATTTCTTTTTTCTAAAAACAGAAAGGGCAATCTCACAATAGTGAGGCAAATGTACTGGTATGTTTGAGTTTCGTCGTCGCTTGCCCATTTCATATAGTTATTTTTGCCCTCTCAATAATCACCACGCCACATGTAACAAGGCGTTCTTCGACGTTCCCAAAACGTCAAACGACTGCACTCATCGGTTAGGAAAGTGAAAACTATCGAAACAATCCGGTTACTAGGTTTCACGCTTGAGCGAAGACAACGGTGGCGATTTTTTGAGGGACTGAACTAACGCGTTATCCCGCAACAATCACTGACGACATCCACAAGCAGAGGTAACTATGTGACATTGCTTACTTCCGACCGAGAAGTAGGCATATCGTCCTTTTATCGTTAACGAGCAGCGTTAACGTTAACGTTAACGAGCTTTACGTTAATTAACGTTAACGAGTTTTACGTTAACGAGCAGCCGACGCGGGAGCGCATCCTCACTAAGAGCGGTCCGTCCCTTCGCCACCAGGGGCCGACTCTGTTCGATCTCGGGGCGAATAGACCTCTCCCGGGGTACGTCACGCGGCGGCCGTGACGTCACGGAAATCGCACGTGCTGGGCGTGGCCGGGAGGGTGGTTGGCAAAACATTCGGACGCGCGCGCGGCGCGTATGCAGTGAGGCTGCATTAGACGCGCGCAAAAGTGGAATTTTTGTTTACGTGTTGGCTTTTCTGATGCCGGTGGGCTGCTGTGCTCTCGGCTACCCAAATTTTGCGAGCAAAATCAGCGGCATCAGACTTTTCGGAGACCCCACAGAGGTAAATTCGGCGTGTATTGTGGATGCGCGCAATGTGCCGAAGAGGCTGGCAGCCAAAGCAGCGACATAATCTGCTCTTACTCGTAGCAACATTTCGCATTCTCGAACTTCAGCTGTTCTCCAAAGTGCAGTCATACCGTCTACATTGGCAGTCCGCGCTGATTCGTGCAATGAAATGATACTGTTTATCAACCATCTGCTATCATGCAGCACCAGCAGAAATTTGCTCAAGTGAAATAGGGGGGCGGGGGGGAGGGGGAGGAGGGGGCAGACGGAAATTTTCTTGCTGCGAAATATTGTCATGTTTTGAGGAGGTAGAGCACTGTATTAAAAACACAATGAATGCCTAACCTGCTTAGGCGACGCGAAATAAATGTTTCGACGAGGGATCCGCGATAGCCGCCTGCCGCCTGATCGACAACGACAAGTTTGGTCTTTTGTTATGGGGGGACCTGTTCAAGACGAACGAAATTCATTGCTTGTAAGTACAATAAATTTTTACCTTGATCAATTATATTCTGCCTTGAGGATGCCGGAAAACTGAGATGCTTGCGGGGCTCACATGTAGCACCGTGCCTTCGGGGCGAGATGGGCCGCTGACGCGACTTGAAAAATGTGTTTTCCCTTAGCGAACAGACTAAGTGAATGTATTCATTTGTTTCGGCCTCCCGACGCTGGCGTATGCAGCGGGCGTACATGGACATGGGCACTAACTTTAACTATCATGAAATAATGACTACCGAAAATATTTCAGTGCACGTACAAGATATACGCACTAACCATATGTGGCTGCTATTTTACTCTCACAATGACGATTAACCATTTCGATATTTCACTGGGGTAAAGGTAAGAAAACAATCGGTCAATCTCGTAGAGAACATCATCGCGATATTTTTATTGGAATAATTTTTGCCTTTTGCTCTTAATATTTTTGTTTCGTTGCTGCTTATTTTACTATTTAATCCTTTCATGATTTACCTTTCATTTTTCCCCTCGACATGAAATCATGTGTACGCCACTGTCTCCGGGCGACGCAAAGAGACCAAGAGCAGGGAGCGTTTAGCTGCCTGAGGCACCGCGCTTAGCTTAAGCGGACATCGAAAGCAACAATAAATTAGCTTTCCTTGGTATATGTCCGAACACAAAGAATCTTCAAAAACATTTTGGGATGCGTCGCAACAGCACCAACCTTCAGAATGACTCGTTTAGGCTGTTCTGCCGCGCACTGATTATCTGAAAGCGTCGCCGTTCAGTTGACCGTACGGTAAACGAAAGTGTTGCGGAGGTTGTAGATGCGGAAAGCTACATGGAGGTGCGACGGCCACAGCTAGGATAGCTAGACCCCCCCCCTGCATTGTGGGAAGCCAGTGGCGGCCCGAACCAACGGCACATCGTTCCTTTCGGGTGCCGTGCTGCCAGGCCGTGCCGTCGGCGCTGGCGCAGGCGCTTTCTGCCAACCGCCACCTCACTTCGCGGCCGCCAGCAGGCGCCACCCGTCGCGCACGTGCGCTTAGTGACGTCACGTTGTTTACATACAGGGAGAGGTCCATAGTATATGAGTGCCAGCCATCCCTGTCTTCACCTCCCACCCCAAGCCTACCTACGAGCAATGCACATGGGCGGACCGGCTGACCTCTGTGCCCCCTCTGCAGCTACCACCCGCTCCATTGGCTCATACAGCCGCCGCTGTGCCTAGAATATCCGACATGTCTGGCACCTGGTTGCCCAGAGACGCTGCCTTTGTACTTGATTGACAGGTTGGACGTTTCAACTTAACGAAAGACGTAATTTTACGTGGTGGATATACAGCACTGTCCCGCTAAAAGTAAATTATCCAATTGCAGAGCGTACGTAGGCAAAACTTTTGAAAATGTTTCGCGTCCTGATTAGCGCATGTCAATCTTACGGAAAAGAAATGTTATGGGTTCGTTAGTCATCGCTGGCCAAGGAAACTCTAATAAGTGTGGCGAGAAGTCATCCTTAAGCAACACGCTATTTTACCTGCGGGTCGGTACCATGAAAAGGAAGAAATTAGTCTGCCAGAAATCGCGAGAGGCAGCTATTTTTCATAACCGCATGGCTCCGGTGGAAGCCCGTGTGTGGACTGGATGCAGAAATTCCTAATTTTGTAGCACTCCACAGTGAACTAATTATGACAGTAGGAAATACCTCAACACGTGTTTTACTCATTAGTGTCATTATTACACTGGCGCACCTAGGCATCGGCGAGTACTGCAGCTAGTAGTATAGGCAATCGGAAAAAAAAATATTATGGGAATACTAAATCAGGAGCACTTTTAAGAATTTGGTACGTGGGGAACCAAAAAAAGAAATGAAACCATAAAATCATATATAGCTGCCCACTGTCATTGTTGCAAGAAGAAAGTCACATAGATGAACATCCGAGTTACTGGAGACAATTTGGTAGTTAATCTTACGGCATTGACTTATTGTGTTCCTAAGGGAAAATTGAGAAACACCCGTTAAATGCTAGGCGCCTTTTACGACGCCTTTTACATTTACGACGCCTTCGGGAGGTGCCAAAGGGGAAATGAAATTCTTTAGATGTATGGCAGGAGTAGGTAGTAGGTAGAAGTATGACGAACGTGGACAAATAAGAAGAACGCGCGCAGCGGCCCCAGACGATGAGAGTTACAAATGCAAGAACAAATAACTTTCCGCAAAAACCATGCCTTCGGCTTCTGCTAACACTGAATCTAGAAAAACGCAGTCGCATAGAATGGCAAATATAACTCTACAAGTGAGATAGCTCGCATCCACCAGTCGCCGTTTGACATATCAGGAGCTTTCACGGACGATTACCAACAAGAAGCTTAGAACCTGTCTAATATCCATTGTTTGGAAAGACAGAAGCACTAAGGTCTTCTCCCGTCTCAGTCGATGTTGCTTCTGTACTCACTAGGAGGAACGATATGACGCATCTTCGGAATCTTTTCTCGGAAGCAGTCCAGTGCCATGAGCAGGAAGCCATGCAAAAGTAGCAGTGAGACACGCTTCTCGGCCTCGACATAATCCTAGATGACTTCATTTTTATTGTCACCCAATAAACGGAATTCTTTACTGTCGATGGCAAATGCTTCGCAAACGCGAAGCAAGAACTACAACCTTGAGATAACCTTCTCTTTTCTCAAAAACAGGTACAATTGGGCCTATTTCTCTTCAAACTGAAACTTGCAACAGCCTAGTGTTTCCATCCATCATCTCCGTGCATCCTGGGGTGTGCTATGGATATTAGGACGACGATCTCCATTATGTATGATCGAATTCAGCAACAGGCCCGTCTCATCCATGGGTGTACAGTCGCAATAGTGAGGATCCAACGGTTTCCAACTGCATAGAAGTCATAGAAGGCTTGAGCATAGCGCTTCCAGGGCCCACCTGCAACAACGTTTCACAAGTCATGCCGTTACACTAATTCTTAATCGGGTTTAGGAAAATTTTTCCAGCAGGATCGACGAGTGTAAGGATAGTGGTGTAAGTAAATTTCAGAAGTAAAAAAATAAAAATGCTGCAAATTGTGTAAATGTATATCATCGCAAGAAAAAAACAAGAAAAATAGACACAGAAACAAAAAAGTCCCCACTTTGGCCATTACAGCCAAATGTAGCTGTATGGCTGTTGATAGCCAAATATGGCAGCCATCTGTCATTGCAGAAAACTTTGAAATTTTAAAAATATAACAAACTGGATATAAGCTGACGAAATGGTTAAGGTCTACGTGAGTGAGTGCCCTAACGCAATTAACTAAAAAAAAACAGCAAAGACGCAACGAGATCAGAAATATATTCAGGAACGGAAACGAACGAGTTAAATCGCGAAGGTACAGCTAATCTGGTCACTTTGCGCGTTAGCTCAATAAAAAACCAAATATTAACAAATACCAATCACGAAAAATGCAGTTGCGGTATCACAATCACATATATAATCTATAGCGCCCTCACACAAGTAACGAAAACACTATGTCTGGTATAACGTGTTTCTTTAATGCCATCAAGGAAACGTGTGGTTGGTAAAATGAAGGATCCGCGTCAGAATTCTCAGACAATAATAGAAAATAGTCAGAATTTCTGTTGCTTTTTTTTTGCTGTAAGTGTTATCGCTTACGTTTATTTTTTTTTTTGCAACTTGCCTGCGCAATTACACACTTTCGTAGGACTCTTGCGCTGCACCTCTCCTGGCTGAACCACCGCACCTAATTGGCGAATGGAGTGAGACCTGCTAATTAGACGGCACAGTGCGCGATTGTAAAAAAAAAAAAAGAGTTGCCTTGGCTGCTGAAATGCACAATATGGGCAGGAATTTCGCATTGCGCAGTTGTAGAAGCCAAGGTCCGATTTTTGCTTCAGGGCGGTTGCCCGCTGGGTTTCATCGCTCTATCTTCCTCCGGAATCGCTGAGGAGAACAGCGTGTCGTATTACCAATACTTGCCTTTTCTTTACGTTTGGTGCATTTCGCAATAATTTTAATGGGGGTAGCAGTGGGCGTTAATGTTCTGACTCCTTTCCGAACTTGCGGATGGTTAATAGGCACGTGTACTAAAATATTCTTCATCCGTAGTGTTTAGGGGTGACACTGTTTATTGCCGTGAAATGACAGTTCTATATACAGGACCCATAAGTCATGAACGGCCAGTGATATTGTGCCGGCCGTCCGGCAATCCCCTTCGCTACGATTGCAGCTAATTTTTTTTTCGCTCTGCTTTATTAACCTTGGTCGTGGCATGAAACTTCGCAGATTCATTTTTTCCTCCCCAGGGGCTGTTAATGACACTCCGTAATTAGTTTTTGCTCAAGCTACCGGTGCGATGGAAAAATGCAAATTTCCGCTGTGGCTCCGTCAGCGATATTGTCGGTTTGGAAAGTTGCCCATTAGAACTGCGTTCCGCATTGAGGATTGGCGTAGTGGTGGCGTATAGGCTTTCGCACAGCCTTAACGGTTTCTAATCACATTAATATGTACTTATAAAAAGGGACAACCAGAAGGCAATTAACGTAACTCATTATTCTCGATTTATAAATGCCTTAATGTTTTTTGTTCTGGGTTCCGCATCTCCTTGTAGTTTATACGCTCTCATCGCTTCGTTTTTCTTATATTTGGAAAGTGGGCATAGATGGTCGATATCTTCCAAGCTAAAATCATGGAACTGAGCAGAACGAATTTTCCCAACTTCATTCATTATAAGTCGTACCATTGTCCTCTTATATTTAGACCTAGTTAGTATAGACCCATTCCAATACCAAGCCCACATTTTCGGTCTTGGCGTACCACAGGAAACCATAAAAACAGAAATACATATAAATAAAGCAGACTAGGCAGGTGTTAAATCATGTAGCATCGTATCGAAAGCCATAGTAATTGCTCGCAACCGGCATTTGTACAAGCCCCGCCTTTTCTTTTATCGTCAGGTTGCAGCTTTTTTACTCCACCAAAGAAAATTGCGAAAGTTATTAGTCCTGCACACAGCAGGCTGGCATCGACACTTTTTGCCACTGCCGAGAGAAACGCGTCGCTTGAAAGGAAGAATAATTAACCGGCTTATCCCCACAAATTGGGAAGCTGAACGCAGCGTCCTGGGTGGAGAGGGGATCATGGCACGGCTTCTGACGCGAAGCCGTGCTATAAAGCTGACGCGTGCAGGTGCAGAAAACATGCAAATACCCCAGAAGTGTTTGAAGTTATGGAACTAGCTTCGTAATGCGTGTTCCACTGAAGGATCAGTAAACAATGTATTTGCTCGCTGCAGTTGCAGTCCCTCTGACCAGCGTTTAGGAACGCGTAAATGTGACATTGTATGCACCGTCTGCGCTTATATGCGCGTAGTGTTAGAAGTCACTCTTTGTATTATTCAGTTAGAAAGGGAGGATTGATTCAGTGTACTGAATTGATCGCTACTGAAAGCAGGTCGACACCAGCTCCGCTATGATAGAGATAAATGAGTTCATGATTTTTTCTGACGTACAATGATGATGTTTCAGACTTTTCCTATTTATTATTATATTTTAGCTTGTTGGAGCTCGTAAAAAAATGCAGTCGACAACCAGGTCGACAAGGTGAACTATTTCTAGGTTTTCTTTCGTAGACTTGAATTGTGTTCTAGATTTGCGGCATTAATTTCCTTCTTTTATTTTTTACTTTAATCCTGAAACGTACTCGCAACAAGCACATGGGCGGCTCGGCTACTTTAATTGGGACTTAGGAACTCCTTAGAGTTAACTGCGAGATGATGGGAACATGGCCGAAATTAAAATTTACATTGATTTTTCCTCCCTGCCTACTTCCCGAGGTATCTAACGTCGTTATCAACTTTGTTACAATGTTATAACCATTTTACTACACTCAGACGCCCAGTGGTCGAGAGGGGTTGATGCCATCTAGAAACCAGCACACTGGTTGAAAAACCCGTGTACCGCAGATAACGCAGCTCTAAAAGGTAAAGCAACGTGCCATAGCCTTGACGGTTATGCTCACTGAACTGGGTCTAATGTTCTTATATGGGCAGAACTTGGGCACTAACTTGGAACTGTTTGCGAAGAGGCGAAAGAGAGTAGGATTCAGTGCCAGAATTGACGTCACTAGAACCAAAAAATACTAGATGCTGGACTTTCGGATAACAACAACGAAAAACGGAGACGAGTGTCTGCATTGTTCGTCCTAACTGGTGCGCGCATACAACGATCCGACTGTTCACTCTTGCTGCGTATTATGCTTGAGCTTTTTACCAGAGAATAAACAGAAGCACAGTATCTACGACGCTTGTGCACCTGTTCTGCTTAGTTAAATCAGGGCTGCAGAGTACTGTTAGCGTTAAGGTCAGAAAGTTAGAAAAGTGGCGTAAGTTTAATTATGTCATGTTTGGGCAGTTTAAAGTGAAGCTTTGTTGGAACAATGCCACCAGCCGTGCTCGAAATAAGAAAAACGTTATTTCATGTTTATATATGTAAGCATTGGACGTGATCGAAATGTCAATAAATCGAATAGTAAACAGGAAACATTCCTTAAATTTTAGTGTGAACTTGTGGCCCACGATTTCGAATTTGTTGCCAACCAGTACTTCACAAATCAGAGTATCTAATGCTAAAAACCTATAGCTGCGCCCACCAATGTGTGCGAACCGAAATACCTTGGTAATATACTAATTGGAACCTCTCCTAGGCGCTCAAAAATAGGGAACTATGCCCTTGTGTCTCCGCGATGGCCTTCATTATTTCATACTATGCCGGAACTTGATGCGGCAGGTATTGTTTACCAATGATGCTGCCCCTGCAAAGCTTATGTCGAAGACTTGCTGCTCTGCAGCCTGTTCTGCAGCAACTCTCGACCACAAATAAAAAGCAGCTCTATGCGGCTTGAAATCATCGTTTGCAGTACTTGCCTCAGCCTCCTTAAAGGCTGATTGTCAAATAAGACGTGCAACGAAGCTCCAACACCGATATGCGTTGACCGGCGCGAAATCATAGAACTGCACGAAATACAACACGTTTCTTTGAAATTCGTGACTGAGCAAATTCCCGTGCCAATTAGATGAATAAACTTCGAAGTACTAGGGTTTTATTTTATAGCGGACAAATATGGGGCTGTCCGTTTCCCTCACGTAAAGGTTCGTGTATTGAGAGCAGACAGTATTTTCACAATAATTGCAAGTTCACTGTGAACTACGTGGCTGTTTAAAGTAGACGAAATTTGGTGTTTGCTGTGATGTCAGAGTTGTCTTAGCAGATAATTGTAATCGAATGTATTTCCTAATAGTTTGACAAAACAAGAATCAAAAGCGTTTTCTATAACAATACGCCCTTCATAGACGGCCAAGAATTGACATCAGACGAACATTGGGCAACGGTTACAACGTCACTGTAAACTAATTATGACAACTTATTAAAACTCGGCGAGGTAATATAGTCGTCCTAGTTGACTATTTAAGGACGCTTTTTTCTAAAATATATACATTAAATGGGAAGTTACAGAACATTGAGGGATGAGTGGTGACTTTCCGTGTCTTTGTTTTAAACGGAGCGATTGCCGTAAGTTCAATGCAAGGCTTTGTCCGCTTGAGCAAACCAAAGAGCAGTTAATACTGCTACTACTACTACTACTACTACTACTACTACTACTACTACTACTACTACTACTACTACTGCGTCTTCTACTGCTATTACTATTACTACTACTACTACTGCATCTTCTACTGCTATAACTACTACTACTACTACTACTACTACTACTACTACTACTACTACTACTACTACTACTACTACTACTACTACTACTACTACTACTACTGCTGCTGCTGCTGCTGCTGCTGCTGCTGCTGCTGCTGCTGCTGCTGCTGCGGCTGCTACTAATACTGCTATTACTACAATTACTGCTGCTACTCTATCCCTACCACACCACCACCACTACTATACTCGTACTACTACTATGCATGAAAGCCTGGAGAATTTTTTGTGTGTGTGTGTGTGTCAAAGCGAAGAGTAGGCGGGTGGATATTTACCACCGCTAGGGCCCGGGTACCTATACAAAGCTTCGTTCTCAAAAGAGCTGCCTTTTCCGCGAAACAAGATTTTCGCAATCCTCAGCCGAAATGCCCAGCTTACACATCAAACGTTCAACCTTGCATGCTAATGAGCACGATCAGCCGCTGCATTGGTGTGACAAACTCGAACTGCGTTTCTCGAAGTGCGTATTTGCGAACATACCTCATTATCCGTACTGCTTGTGGGCGACATTTTACAGTCGGTGTTAAGATTTTTAATCTTAAAGTGATAGGCTCAGTAGGTCAACAATCTGGCCTCGATGTAAGTGAAAGAAAAGACGCACAATATGGCCGGTGGGTAGAAGAAAATAAAAATAATGTAACATGAGTAGTTTTGGGTCCGGATAGGTATCTTCCCGTGCGCCTGCGGAATGTTAGATGAGATGGTATACCCTAACTCCAAGTGAGTAGGTTGGGGCCTTAGACTTTAAACGTAGGTTAGAAACATGTGCTGAGGTCTGGGTAAATAATTTCAGCATGCTAATTAGAGAAGTGGCCATTATGCTAGCAGAAAAGTACGTTTCCGCTACATATCCTATTGGCTCGGCGATGCGAACGCGGTTATGTCCGGCTGACGATAGTGGCGCCATTAAGCCACATCCACTGAAAGCTGCAATCGCACGGCACTGCCCCGACATATGGCGCCTGGGAAGCGCGGACACGAGCGTTGACAACATTACCGTTACCATAATCATCCTCATCATCATCGCGAGTTTGTGCTGGCCTTCAATTCCGCCTAATGTTATGGTGCTAGCTCTAACGCCCTCATACTGCACCCGAAGGCTGACGTAAAATGATCTTGACGTTTGTTTCGCCATTCGCAATGCTCACCGTTACGGCTGCTTAACGTTGAACCCAGCTATAAGTTTAACGAAGACACTTGGGGAAGGCTCTCTGTCATACTTTCAGATAGAAGAAAAAATTCAGGGAAGCTTGGACTCACGCACAAGACTTGAATGGCAGAGCTGTTGTAAAGTGATCAGTGACAAACACAAAACTGAGTTTAATATTGTTGTGCTGCCGTGGATGACGTCGGCGGGATTGTATTTCAGTGACCTTATGTTGAGTGAGCTCGTAGTTTTTGGTCGACGATTTCGTACGCCACTCTGCAAGCGCGACTTATCGTCTCTAGCGGATGCTTCACAAACTGAGCATTTCGAAGCGCGGCTCTTCCTCCGCCGCGCGAACTATCCGCGGGCGGGCCATGTAGGGGTAATGATCACCTAGAGCCGCTTCGGCCCTCAAATCGCGGCACTTTCACAGTACAGAGCGCTTCGCACGACGACACAGGGAGTACGAACGAGCGAGGGGCGTACGCTATGAAGTGTCTTTCTCGTTTCGGGCAGGTGTTGCCACGATACGGTGAACGGAACGCTGTATTTTACTTTAACCAATTTTGCCCAATCTCCCTGAGTGGGTATGCTTGGCTTGACGAACGTACGCTGGACGGGCCCATGGCGAACGCTGGTTTTTTTTTTTTTTTTTTTTTTTGGAAGGGGCGCGGGGGTGGGGCGCAAGGAAGAGGCTAATATTGGCCGATCTCCCTAAGTGGTTATGCTTAACTTGACTAACAAGCGCTTGAGGCACGCGGGCACAAACGCTTGGCTTTTTCTGGATATTTTTAACTGCGGACAGCATACACAAACAATTTGCTCAACAGCTTCGCTGTTAGGAGACGCAGGGAGAAAATGATGATGATAATAACGAGAAAGCGCATCCGGCAGTGGGACGTCTCATTCCCTACATCACGAGAATCGCTTAGGTGTCCTCCTATTTTGTTCTTAGTATCCCGTCTATATTTATTTACAGCATTTTACGAAGAATTTGGAGCTTAGATATACATCTTTCGGATGGAAAGAATAGGCTCCTCGCTTAAATATCATCAAATTATAGTGCACGGAACAGAGTTTTCAAATGAATCAGCCAATTGTGGCCGCACTAAAAAATCGTTCCGCTTTTTTGGCAATATCAAACTGGTCCGTAATGCATAAGCATTGTAACCCAGGTTCAGTGCACCTTCATGCTATTAGCATCATTGCAGGTCCGCTTGCGTAGGATTGAGAGGTGTTTTGTTGTGGATGCTCCACCTAACATTGTGGTCAAACAAAGGCTCAGTAGGGGAACAAGAATATATGCTTCAGCAAGGTATATATTGACGCTGTTACAAATTTCCTTCGCGATGTTGGTATGCAGGCCTCACCTGAAAAATCGGAGTACGTCGTGGTACTTAATGGCCCCAACTTCAGAATGCAACCAACTCGCGAGCTGTTCTCATTGAAGCTTAATAATCAGCCTATTGCTCGCAAATCATTTATTAGGGTACTAGGCTTACACATTGATCAGAAAGCCAGGCTACTACATGGGTCACTAACACAATCAAAACAATTAAACAGATCCTCCGCATTAAAAAGTGCTTCATGACACACCAGTCTGGCCTTGAAGAACATGACCATAGACACTTCACTCACACCCTCCTCATTTCACGAGTCATGTATGCCTATCATTACCTCAATATTACTAAAAAGCAACAACAAACACTTGAAATACTTAATAGAGAAAGTCTACGACTCAATACCAGACTACCCACTTACACTAGAATTCATGACCTTTACGGCTGCAGTAACATGCCTACATACGCCGACAGGGCATAGGCACTCCGTAACTCACATGTACAACGACTGTCCATCTCACGGTACGAACGACACATCCTTGAATCCATTGGCCAGAATACCTCGCAGCTGCCAGACATAGCCAACACACCAGAACCATGGACCACCCTATCATTACCGGATGTTAAACCAGATCCTCAACCACAAAACAGGCGGAAATCTGAAAAACAACAGAAACGGTCTTGCCACCCTAATACACTCAGCATCTACACTGACGCATCTAAAACAGAATTCAGCACAACTGCGGCGTGGTATATACCGGCATTTAATGTCAATAGC
This sequence comes from Haemaphysalis longicornis, assembly GCF_048455015.1. NCBI lineage: Eukaryota > Metazoa > Arthropoda > Arachnida > Ixodida > Ixodidae > Haemaphysalis > Haemaphysalis longicornis. Next base: position 59,827,170 of record NW_027526335.1, on the reverse strand, counting down.
GTTGATTCATTGCCACCATATACCACCAAAGGGGCAGAACTAGAAACTATCATGCTCTCACTTCGTCACATTGTTCATAACATATCATCTTTTTCCATGTACAAACTCATACACATTCGCACAGATAGTTGGGAAGCTTTCCTGGAATGTCGTCATCAAATATAATACAGTCTACGAGTTAAGACGATCCCAGAAATCAAGAGCATCCTTCATTAACAGAACATCGACGTCACCATCACGAGGGTGCCCGGCCATGCCGGAATCCCCGGAAATGAAGCAGCCCTTTTGGCGGCACGTGCATTGTTCACAACTGTGCCCCAAGCCAGCTGGACGCCTTCGGACTGCGATTATGACCATGACGTGCACCAGACCACCATCAGACAGCAACGGAAAGACTCTCTGGACTCCCTGGTCAACCACACTCCCATTCCCAAGTCCTATTCTCGCTCTCAACAAGTCCGCCTAAGACAGCTAATAACACATACGAACCTTTCCCCTGCAAAACGAGAACAGCTTTTTTCATTCTTCACCTAACAGGGGCATGTGTATCCCCTGTGAAATTCCGGACACCACTGAACACATTATTTGGACATGCCCTCGATTTCAAACTGAAAGACAGATTCTCCTAGACACCCTTCCGGCTAACGTACGACCAAATTCCTTAAATGATCTCCTGCGCCCCTCCTACCCACCTAATTTAGCGAAGGCAGTGTGGGACACTCTCCTACTGTTTTTCCCTTGATATTTCCCACCCATACCCGTCGTGAACCTTAACTTATCGCTACCCTTAAGGGAGTCTGATGCAGTAGCAAGAGACTCCTGGGTGGTTTTTCTACAATTCAATAAACGTTAAAAAAAAACTCAGAAGCGCGATAGTCGCCTGCTCACCGTAGTCACTTCAGCTGTACTTCCTGCAGTAGCTCGCTGCGCGCGTGGTCTGATGCGAGCAACTTTTTTTTCGTTGTCTCCCATGCTCCGTTAGCAGTTGCCACCGTGGGTAGGTACGAGAGTGTAGCTACGTCATCTATAAATCCAGTCAATGTCTCGCCCTGTGCTTTTAATTCTTCCAAGCTGGTTTTTCGTCCCTTCGCCTAGCGGTATTAAGCTTCGCTTTAATGTCAACAGAGACTGTTGCTGCACGCCGGTTAGCTGTCATGCTGTAGCGGCCGCAGGCTTCGCAGAATAAGAGCGATTTTGCTGCGGCTGTTTCCGAATTCTACACAGGGGGAGGGGGATCTACTACCAAATTGCGGCATTCCCGTTATGTTTGCAGGGCTCGCAGTCCGGTGCTACCGATGCCCTCTCTTGCCCCTTCTTGCTTATTTTGTTACGGAGTGGGCCTTGTCCATGACCAGTCGATGTGCTGTGTTAATGCAGGTCTAAATTTGCGCTGTTCAGCCTCGGCGCCGCCGAGAGGCAATGTGATCACCTTCGACACCTTCTACCGCTGCTGTGAGAGTGTGAACAGGTGAGTGGTATACAGACTTCGCATGATGACCATCAATTGAGGCCAGAAGAACTAAACCTTATTTCCCATAACTTGTTCGTCAGCCACGATCTCATTGTCAAAACTGCGCCAGAGTCTCAACATACGCCGAAGGAAAGAAACACGCATGGGGTAACACCGATAGGCTCCCAGGTAGGTCGTCCTAAAGCTACATCCCACCAGGTGAGTTTGTAACTGGGCTAGTTGGTTCATTGCATGAAGTTGAACAGCGCAGGGACGGGACTAAGAGCAGAGGCGACAACCAGGTGGCCCCGTCTTTTTGGTAAATTAGAAAGGGACCTATAGCTTATAGGCCGTTTCACTCACTTCACGTTCTGATGTAAGAAATCAGGTTGGTTGAAGTTGCAGGAAGGTCCGCGCGAAGGATTTGCCTTGCTTGGCGGCAAAAGTTAATAGATAGTACATTTCTCCAAGGTAAATTTGGATTATCCATAACTGCCATAACATAATCCATAACGCCATGCTCACAATTTGCAGCAGCTCGGCCATATAACGGAGGAATGAAACGCAGTCAAGTGAAAAAGAAACGCTCATTTTGTATATCAGCAGCACATATTCACACCCTAAAAAATGCAGAAAAATCTTTACAGAATCTACGCCTAGAAGAAAAAAAAACGGTTTATTTTATTTTAAGCGGGGTCTCATCCAATTCGCGCCAACGGACTCCCGTTACCCCTTTCTTTCGTGTCTTTTATTTTATGCACTGAAGTTGACAGAATTTTAACAGCAGAACCTTTTAGGCGGAGAAAAATCCGTCTGTCGCCCTAGAAAGCCAGGAAGCTTTAAAAAAGAAATGTTCTTAGGGATGTTCAGCGAATCAAACCGCATCGTCACGCTAGGAATCCGGCAACCTAACCCCAAACGGCCCTAGTGGTAGGTATTTAGCAGCGGCGGGGAATAATAACAAGTGCAGCCAATTGGAAAAAAAGGTCTTCCCGTAGTCAATTTAAAAACCGGGACCCTCGTGGTATGAGACCGGCGTCTATCCGACTGAGCTGTCATCGCATACCAAGTGCACAGCATTTCCTTTGGGTTCGTAGCGCGGGCGTTGGCTTTGATCATGGCCGCGAGTTTCACCGCGTGCTAACGCGCTCCATTTTTGAAGAGATCCATCTCCTTTAACTGGTTTGATGGACCACTTTCCGTTACACCGTATCCCGTTCAGAAAGTCTGGGTACCTCTCAGTCGGTGTTAGCTTATGACGTAAAATCGGTTGCCCACGGGTTTGAGTATGACCCGCAACCCATATTTCAGCATGCTTTTTGAACTAGAGGCTAGGTATATGCTTCACAACGGAAGTCATGGTCAATGAAATTGTATTTGAAGCTTCAGTAAAGATTTGGCGTTAGATTTACGTTAACTAATAAATGCACCAAAACCATATTTGCAGGATCGTTTGAATTTGATTATTGATTTCTGGTATCATCATCATCACCATAATCATCAACAAGAACAATAACAGCCTACTGAAATCCATTGCAGGGCCAACGCCTCTCACATTAACCTTCAACCCCTTCTGTCCTGCGCCGCCCGAGTCCTTTCTTTGCTCCCGAATTTCTTATTTCATCTCTCCATCGTTTTATTGGCCTGCCCCTTCTTTTCGGCCCGTCTTTCGGTGTCCACTCTGTTACACTAATGGTGTACCGCTCTGTTATTTCGTCTCACTGCATGGCCAGCCAAAGTCTAATTCTTTTTCTGTATTTCAACTATACCTTCTACTCGAGTTTCTTTCCTCAGCCAGGAAGCTCGTTTCCTGTCACTGCAAACTTATAAACCATAACCACAGCAGTTAAATTAAACCAGATTAAACCGTACTGCAGTCAGAGGCCATAACATGGTGACCGACCAAGGTGTTGCTCTGCAATACAACACCTTGGACGGTCACCAAGAAGGTGCCTCTATCTCTAAAAGGGAATTGTAAATGTAGATTTACCTCGCTTCAAATATAGGTTAACTAGTCCTATCACCATTTTTAGACCTGTCTTCTCATGCGCGCATTAGTGGAAAATGACGTGAGGCGCCCTGATATCGTCTAATGATCGCGTTCATAGACATATTTGAATTTCGCCGCTGGCAGAAGATGGGAATGCCGGCCGTTATTCAAAACTTATGATAGGTAAAATGTGTACGCGTATTCGCTATAATAGTGTAAATGTAGATCGTATTTCTCTATTGCGATTGCGAAAACTACCTATATGCGCCCAGGTGGCCTCTAAGGCGTTTTTACACCTAAGCGGCCAGGGCGCAGCCATTCTTACAACATCTACAATGTTAGGTCAGCAGGAAACCTGTACTCACTTATACCAAGGACGGATGACGACCCACCTTTACGGAAGAATAGCCTACCTTAGGATCGAGGGGGCGCTTCCCTGCATGGTGTGTGCTCTGTGTGTTTGCAGACTTAGCGCGCACAACTTGTTCATTAACGTGGCCTCTCCACCAAAAACTAGTTGCTACGCCACGGAGAAAGCTGGTATCGAATCACGCTATCGTCCTACCCCCACACACATCTTCAAAGGGAAGACTGCTATACCGGAATTTTTTTTTGCTCGTTCATGCACGCGGCTAGTTTTTCATAGGAATGACTTAGGTTCTCGTTCATATCAGAGCTATCTTTCTGCAGACATCCCTTAGTCTCGCATTTGTGCTTTCACCCACGGAGTCGAGTTTCCCAACACTTCCTCCCTTCTGCATCTTCCACTATTCCTCTCCCCTTTGCGAAAACTTGCACGTCTTCATTGACCTCTTTCGCACCAAGCCGATGTTGTTCCCTCCGCGTTCCTGTATTTCAACATAATGCACGAGCGAGCAAGAGTGTCTGTTGTTTAATGAAATACTGCACGCAACTGTGCGGAAAAATGAAAGTGCGGTTGCATTGGAGAACACATCTTGCCCGTACATACACTCTGAAAAAGCAAAATAATATAGTGCGAAACGAAAATAAGTGTGCTGTAGTATTTTAGACGACTGAATAATGGCGCACGTATATTGAATTGGGACAAAAAGAGTATGAGAAGTAAGCCTTTTCTTGATATCTCTATCGCCGTTACGAAAACTAAACTTTGCATCCCAAGGTGAGAATAGCAGTTTGCCGCCGACAAGAGCAGATGAGCGATCCGTTAGAGGAAGATAAATAGACTTTCTTTCACGTGCTCTTCTAAATTGGCTCTCTCCAGACTGTCTCCTAAGTGGAAATGAAATCCTATTAAGAAAATAAAACTGGTAGGAAAAATTTGCCGCCTTCGCTGGCTTGTCCATAATGCGGAAACCCTGTTCGTACTTGCATCTTTTTCTGTAAAAAAAGCTATAACAGCGGTTATGTCTGCTATTTTGAACTTTCGTTCTCCGCGTCACGGTTTTTCGTTCACGCATCGCCCGACTGAGCAAATTAATGTTTTTTTTTTCATTACCCACTAATTGGAACACCACCAGGGGGCCACGCCGAACACGCGCACCTTGCATGGGCTCCGGCTTCTTCGACCGTTCTTGGCTTTCCAAGGGCACGTCAAACGCTTAAATAGTTATCAGCGGCTTCCCACCAGCACGCCGGTCACGTTGATACCACCCACGTCGACCTCGGTCCACATATTCGGCCAAAATCACCAGCGGAAGAACTGACCCCGCCGGCGGCCACCGCTAGGCCTACTGCCGCCCAGCTGGCTGCCGCCGCCGCCACCGCCGCGCTGGTTCTACCGGCGCAGAACCAACACCCAGCTGCCACCATGCATCCGGCGCAGATCAACACCGCCCCCTCCGCCGCCGCGCCGGTTCTCCCGGCGCAGAATCAACACCCAGCTGCCACCATTCACCCGGCGCAGATCAACACCGCCACAGCCGCCGCCGCGCCGGTTCTCCCGGCGCAGAACCACCACCCAGCTGCCACCATGCATCCGGCGCAGATCAACACTGCACCTGCCGCCACGCACACGGCTACGGAAACCGCGATGGAGTTCGACACTCTCAGCGGACGCACAATCCCGCCACCAGGCCCCTGGAAGCAGATTCTACGAGAGCGCCGAAACCTCAAACAACAAGCAGCGCCGCCCACATCCCCATTTCCTCTGCCATGCACCCAACAAACCACTCCAAGAAGCACACCGACGCCACGACTACCTGATAAAGACTATGAAGTGATCTACCGACCACGCACAGGACTTAGTGTAGCTGCTTATAATGGCCGACAAATGACCCAAAGCATACAACAGGCAAGTAAAATCCCGGAGCACGTGTTCAACGCTTATGTAACGATACAACCGCAAGCGTTGCAAAATCTAATTGTCGCGAGCACGCCCGACGAAAACTGCGCCATGGCACTTTCTGAAGTTAATACACTACAGCTTGGTGCAGCAGCCTACGAAGTGCTACCCTACCTAAAGTTACCTCCAGGTACGGTTCGTGGAGTGATTCATGGATTGGACCAGGGCACCACGACGGAACAGTTACCCTACATTCTCGCATCCAATGGACCCCGTATACTGCATGCACGAATGTTGGGCACCTCCACCTCCGCCGTCGTAACTTTTGAAGGACCACATGTACCTTTCTACATCAAGGCCTACGGTCTCTTCACGCGATGCCGCCCGTATCGACAAACTGTGCAGTGCTGTTCTCTGTGTGGTGAACTTGGACACAGACAGGACGTTTGTCCTAACCCTGATGCGCCTGTATGCGCCCAGTGCCACGCCAGAAACCCCACACCTGGTCATGAGTGTACACCTACTTGCCAACTCTGCGGCCTAGATCACCCTACGGCCAGCAAGGACTGCCGCAGAAAACTCCGCCCTCCGCCTCCACCTGTCCGGGTCCGGGAACGAGCATCCGCCAGGCAGCAGACCTTCCATAACCCGCCGGATCGTCAAACCCAGCCGATGCCTCAACCACAGAACGTTCATCGCCCAGCACAAACCCAGGTGAGCTGGTCAGCTGTTGTCACCTCACAGCCCACTGCTCTTGACCAATTCCCCTCCCTGCCCACACAACCCAACCAACCCCCTACCTCCGTTACCGACACCCGCATCCACACCCTCGAAGAAGAAAACGCGCGCCTACGCCAACAGCTGGAAGCTACGGAAAAGTGCACTGCCACCTTAGAACAGCGCATTCACGAGCTGCTAACTAAAATAGAACTCTTGACTTTACCCCGTCAAGAAGTCACAGCAGCACCCTCTGCACCGCAAGTACCCATACCCACAATCGCTGCCAACATGCAAGGCCCCTCCCTTCCCTCTTCGGATGTAGGACGCATAGAAGCACTTATACGTGTAATGGGCAACCAGTTCAACAGCCGTTTTGCTGCCCTAGAAGAACGCCTAGTCGCCATCGAAGAAACGGAACGCCAAGCCCATAAAAAGCCCAAACAACACACCGCTCCCCAAGACCCCAACAACGCAACCCCTAACCTCCCATCCGACGATGACACCTTCTAATCCACCTATGCACGACTCAACGCCTCCGTCCTCGCTACTGCTATGGCAATGGAACTGTCGATCGTACCGAAGCAAGCAAGCCTCACTCCTTCCACTTACACAGCAAAATTCACCTGACATCATTGCCCTACAAGAAACTGACACCGACCACATTGCATTACGAGGATACACAGCATACACCACAGACCCCAAATCCAGAACGGCCATCCTAGTCCAAACTTCCCAAACGGCACAGCCGCATACCCTTCCCACCACAATAGACTACACATTCATCGAACTGCTGCCCCGCCGGAAGTCCCATACCAGCCTTTACATTCTAAATATATACAGTTCACCCACCTCATCCCCCTCTGGAATTGACCGACTACTAAAACACGTACGCCAACGCACCAAAGGACATAAACTCGTTGTCCTCGGAGACTTCAATGCTCCGCACACAGCTTGGGGTTATCTGAGAAATAACCGGAAAGGAACTCGGCTTCAAGAAGCCGCTCAACAAAATAATCTCGGCCTCTGCAATACCTACGGCACCCCCACCCGCATCGGCAACAGTGTTTCAAGAGACACCTCCCCTGACCTCACGTTCACCTATAACATCAACGATGCCATGTGGTCCTGCCTGGAAGAAACCTTAGGCAGCGATCACTACATCATCCAACTTCAAATCCCACACCGCAAAAACAATCAGCAGCGAATCGGCACGGCCACACTGACAGATTGGAAAAAATTTCGTGAAAACTCCCCCACCGATCCCGTCGACGATATAGAAGAATGGACCGCACAGCTCCTCACAGAAGCCTCAAAACATACCAAAGAGTTAGCGCTGACTGAAGATAACCCAGCCATTGATGCCCACCTGTTACACCTCTGGGAAGCCCGAAACGGACTCCTTAAACGATGGAGAAAACGCAAGACAAACCGTAAGCTCCGGATTCTCATTGCCAAACTCACGGTCGAAGCAGAAACTTACACTCGTAATTTAAGTCAACAAAACTGGTCGGAGTTTTGCAATAAACTTCAAGAAACCCTGGGAACCCGTCGCACCTGGCATCTTCTCCGCTCCCTCATGGGAACAAAAGAATACAAATCGACGACGGCGCATCAACTACGTAGACTGATACACAACCATTCGGGCACTGAGCAAGACCTCATACAAGAACTAGAGAAACTCCTCAAAGCAACATCGGCAAACCAAACGCAAGTTATCCCACCATACACGGTACCCCCAATCTATAGTTAGATGAACTTTTTTCAATAGCCGAAATGGAAGCCGCAGTGCGTAACCTCACAAGAAACACCACCCCAGGAAAAGACAAAATTCCGAACAAACTACTTCGCAACCTCGACCCAATAGCCCTCGAAAGCCTACTACAGTACATCAACAATCAATGGACATCTGGCTCCCTACCACCACAATGGAAACACGCAGAAATAACCCTCATACCTAAGCCGGGAAAACCTCTGAATACAAAAAATTTGCGACCCATCTCATTAACCTCATGTGTTGGAAAACTCCTAGAACACATGGTCCACAACGGACTTTCACCCCACATAGAGGACAACGGTTACTTCCCGAATACGATGTATGGATTCCGCTCACATCTCTCACCCCAAGATGTTCTACTTCAACTGAAAGAAGATATCATTGACAAACTTACCAATCACCACAAAGTCTCGATCCTGGCTCTAGACATCAAAGGAGCATTTGACAACATCACTCATCAAGCAATCCTACAAGGTCTCGCCTCTAATAACTGCGGCCAACGTCTCCACGACTACGTTGCCTCATTCTTAACCAATCGCACTGCAACAGTGGGAATCGGGCACCTCCATTCCGACGTTTTCCAAACTATGGCTAAAGGAACCCCCCAAGGCTCAGTAATATCTCCATTACTGTTCAACATCGGCATGAAAGATCTACCTCCTCTGTTGACAACTATCCCCAACCTGCGACACGCCCTATACGCCGACGATCTGACACTCTGGACTCCTACGGGCTCCATAGGTGACCAACAAGACGCCCTCCAAAGTGCCATCCAAGTAGTACAACAATACCTGCAAGCCCGGGGGTTGGAATGGGCCCCCGAAAAATCCGCCTTACTTACACTGTGTAAACGAACACCTAAACAGCGCGCCAACTCTATACCGGATCCTGAACTCAGCATCAATAATCAACCCGTTCTTAACGTCGCCCACCTCCGAATTCTGGGACTCACTATTCCCAAAGACGGGTCGGGTGCCCAAACAATTTTGCCACTCCAACGTACTCTCTCACAATTAATGCATCTTATCCATCGAGTTTCTCACCGAAGATTTGGCCTCCAAGAATCAGATACTCTGCGCATAATCCAAGCCATCCTTATCAGCCGGATTGCATACAGTGCTCCTTACCTAGCCCTGAAACCCTCCGAACAAAACAAACTGAACACCGCAATACGGCAAGCCTACAAAACCGCACTAGGATTGCCCCCTAAAACGGCAACAAGCAAGTTACTACAACTGGGCGTCCACAATACGTGGGAAGAAATCCCAGAAGCGCACCGAATTTCTCAATTCATCGCCTCCAACTCACCACCACGGGAAGAGCGACCCTCCGCCGGCTAGGGTATTCGACCGCACAACAACAAGACGAGAAGACACGCATCCCCGGACCAATTCGACAACACATCAGAGTGGCTCCAATTCCACGTAACATGCATCCGACCTATAACAAGGCACGACGAGCAGCAAGAGCACGAGCAATCCATGTGCAGTATGACCACCTCCCCTTCAGTCGCTATGCAGACGCCTCTCCATACCCCCACAAATCTGCGCACGCTGCCAGTGTGACCGACGCCAACGGAAAAGAGTTAACCGCAGTCACGACCATTACAAAATCTATAGAAACAGCCGAAGAAGTTGCTATCGCCCTAGCTGCCACCACTTGCAAAAACTACACAGTAATACTGACAGACTCCCAAGCTGCATGCCGGAATTTCTTGATCGGACGAATATCCCTACCAGCATTGGCTATACTAAAACAAATTAAGCGACTTCCTGAACTACAGATTGTCTGGTCACCCTGGCCACGAAACCCTCAAAGGAAATGAGTCGGCACACGCCGCCGCCCGCGCGCATACACACCGGGCCGTTTCCCGAGAGGGTGACAAACTTCAAGATGGTGGCATCCTCAAGCCCACGCCCCTGATAAAATATGCCGATATACTCGCCCACTACCGGCACGGGCGCCAACAATACCCAGCACCTCACCCACACCTATCTAGAACCGAAGGTACAATACTCCGGCGACTACAAACAAACTCTTACCCCCACAATACCCTACTTCATGCAATGTACCCCACCCTCTACCCCGCATCTTGCAAATACTGCCCCATCCTGGCACCCTATACCATCTGGTATGGTGGTGCCAACAAACCCCGTCCCTTACTCCCAATCCCCAACCTACTTACGAGCAGTGGGTGGCACAACTGACCAGCTCCGATCTCTCCTCCCAGCGTAACCTGGTAGAGAGGGCCCGAGTGGCCAGTGCAGGCCAGGATATCCCGGACTAGAGGAAACCCCCCCCCAGGCGGGTGCCCAGACAGCAGCACCTAAGGCTCGCATAAAGTTTATTCCTCCTCCACCCACTAATTAACAGAGCACAACTTTACTCGAACGGGATCTCACCACTTCAGCTTACTGGAGGGCAAAACTTCGCCATTACCAAACTTGCGAAAGAGTGAAATTAGGTCGCTTCCGCATTGCCAAATGCACACCCATAACATTCCTGTAGGCTGCCAGCAGAAGACAACCCGGGTTACATGAGAGCCACAAGTTCTCAGAATCCAGCATACGGGAAATACAAGTGAATTCTCCGTTAATATGAGGCACACAAAGACATTTCAATCCGAAAATAGACCACAAGCAGATACTGCGCTGAAATGTCGCTTTGTTCGTACTCAACGTTAATGCGAACACAAACTTAAACCTTCGCACCGCATTAATACGTTTTAAATTCATGGCGTGCCGAACGCCTCGATAAATTTTCGCTAATGCCGGAACCATTACATAAAAACACTTTTTGTTGATGAGCCGGATGGTTAAGCAAATTCTCATGAAATGAATAGGGGCTATGCGTCGTTTAATTTTAAACATCACATGGGCGCAAGGACTGTACACACCTTATGCAGGTGTGTACAGGTCGCAGGTTGTAAAAAAAGATTCGAAATGGGTTTAACAACCTATATTTGAATTTCCGTGAGCTTGCTTCCACATTTCATTAGTTGCCAATTTCATATCTTTTCTAACTGTCTCTTTAGGCTACACGAGGCAATTCGATTTCAGCTTTTTAACCCCTTACTAATCACTCGAAATATTGTTGAAATTCATACCCCTTCTCAGGGGCCTCAGCCTGCATGTTTTTCTGCTTTATGTAAAAAGGACACTTTTAAAGTTTTAAGTAATATGACCGTTAAGGGTTACATTTTAGAGAATTTTAAACATTAAACGCGGATAACGAAAGTCCGCCCATTTTACAATCCCGCTTTACATGCTTTCTGAAAATACGGCAATAATATTATAGGGTATAATATGTTGATAGGTGTTCGAATAAACTGAAGATATGTGACAGGGACTGTAAAATACCCCTACTGATGTTTACCCATACAAGCCCTTACAACAAAAAACTGACCCTTGTTCTGCATATGTGAGCATTAGGATAAATGTCGGAGAGGAGGTAGTGCCCGCTTCTATTTCCAAACATTTCCATATTTTCAGGCATTTTAGAACATTTCCCTAATACAGTGTTTTAAAAGGCTCCAGAAACTAGCATTCAAGAGGCCCAAAACCCGAACCAGATGCCGACCGCAATCACGCATTCATGGTTATTAGCAGTAACTTTTAGCGGCGACATCTCATCACACCAACTAGGTTGTTTTATGGCGTCATACGGACAGTGCATGAAAGCGGCTAAAAGGTCGCCACACTTTGGCCTGTTTTCCTTATAATCGATCGCATCTGTTTGAAGTTTCCTATTAACTCGACATTACTGATGTTCTGTGGTAGTCATATTTTTAACAAACTAAATTTGTGCTTTCTTAATTGTTCTTCGTGGATGCTCCTTCATTGCCTTCTTGGTCGTATATAAGATTTATTCGCTCAATGTTGTGGTGACAAACTTTTTTTGTGTCAAGTCTTCAAATGTAGCGCTGCGTCAATCTACGCTGAAAATGTAACGTCAAAATGGCTACACCGTGAGCAAGACTCCCGCAACGAAAAGTTTCGCAAAAGATTTCGCAGATTATTTCGTCTGCGAGAGCAGATTTGCCAAGGTACGTCACGCTTGCAAGCACACCGCTGAGCCATGGTTGTAATCGAAACTTTTTACGTCACGCTTGCAAGCACACCGCTGAGCCATGGTTGTAATCGAAACTTTTTAATTGCAGAAACTTTTTAATTGGCCGCATATCTCAACCCGCACTGTACCTTCTTCGTCAAGTAAGCAGACTACCAGAAATTAATATCATCTGGTCACCCGGCCACCAGTCCCTCCAAGGGAACGAGGCGGCACACGCCGCTGCCCGTGCTCATACATACCGGGCCGTTACCTCAGAGGGAGAAACCAACGACCGAACTGCTTCAAAGCCAGCACCACTCCACACGTACACCGAAATCTTAGCTCACTACAAAAACGACCGCCGTCGCTTCCCGCCACCTCATTCACAATTAACGCGCGACGAAGAAACCACTTTCCGGCGCCTACAAACCAATTCGTATCCCCATAACACCCTACTAAACGCTATGTACCCCACCCAATACCCTGCCACCTGTAACTTCTGCCCTGTTGCTGGTACCCTATACCATGTGGTATGGGAGTGCCAACGGACCCCCACTCTAACCGCAAATCCCAACCCTACCTATGAGCAGTGGGTGGAGCAGCTGACCAGCTCCGAGCTCTCGGACCAGCGCCGAGTGGTGGAACGGGCCCGGACGGCCAGCCAGCTCCAAGGCATCTTGGAATGAGGATGCCTCTCACTGGGTGGAGGCCCTACGAACATCCTCCTGCTCACCAGTATAATAAATGTTTGTCTCTCTCTATATATATGTAGTGGCTATCCAATGCAGTCAGGTCACCTTGTTAAGCTCGCCTTGAAGAAAGCAGAACAAGGCGAACATCCTGAAACACGGACAGGCATTGTGTAGTTACTGCTCGTGGGACTCCGCAAGGCGAACCATCCGACAATTTAAGCGACCAATCAGCGTTCGTACACCCAACTTCCGCGCATCTTTTGCAGCAAAGCTCCATACCTATAACCCCCCCCCCCTCGATGGTTTCATCGTCGTGGGCAAAAGCGATCTCCGTAAGAAAAACTGCCAGGCCGCCAAGGCTTAAGAAGCCGAGCGCATAGAGCTCAGAATTCGTTTAAGGAAACCACAAAACAGGAATCGAAATCGCATTGTGGATGATAAGGCGCCTGGGAACAGTGGCATCGCTCCTACCCTGTATTCCTGGTACAGATTATGTTTACAGATTATCTTTGAAGGCTAGGCAGGACTAGCGCCACTAAATAGAGCAGTTCTTGCCCAAGGCGCCGAGCGTATGCGTCAAGCTGGGCAGGACCCAGCATTTGTCGCATCTTTGAATATAGTTCTGCTGATGAAATGCTGCTACACGCGTTATCTTTCACTGGCATTCCGAACGTCAGTCACGCGAAGCCGCAGAGCCGGGAGGACAAGCTAACCCTACCAAAGTTGACCGACTAAAACGAATTAAAAAAATTTCGCCATCTCCACGAAGTGAATGATGATGAGAGGGGCGAAGGAAAAATGCTTATCGGTAAAACCGTGAAACATTCGCCCGCACATCATATAAAGACTCGACACGTCAAGCTTTCCACCACTCCGTTGACAAGCCCGTCGACGACGTCGATGTTTGTGGTGGCTATGTAGGGGCTGTTTTGGACGATGAGAATCTCCATGGGTAAGTTGGCAAATTCGGTGTGTGACATTTTAGCCACCTTGGCCCTCACCTTCTGCAGAGCGTCTTGTGTCGTGAGTGAGTTTGTGAAACTTTATTGAACACTAATGTTAAAGCACATGAGTAGGCAACCTGTTAAGGTGCCAATACAGGCTGATGGTTAGTCTTCGGTAGAGGGGTTCATGGACATCCCAGGAGCGACTCGATCCAGCTCCTGGTGGGCTCCTCCTGGCGTTGACTTGACGGCCGTTGTAGCTCCAGTGCTGCGATGATAGTGTTGACGGCCTGGAGCTGTGTGTCTAGGTTAGCGTTGCACTTGGCGCCTTCTATTTCCTGAGGAAGCGTTGTTCCCGTTGCTGCGTTGTTGCATTGCCATAAGATGTGAGCCAGTGTAACTCTCTGGTCTTGACATAGGTGGCAGATGTCCGTTTCGTACACCTCGGGGCATACGTATCGGGCAAGGGCTGGTGTAAGGACAGAGTGTGTTTGTAGTTGTCGGTAGAAGACTGCTTCCGCTCGAGTTAGGCCGGGGTATGTCCGCCTGCTGAGTCGGTAACAGGTGAAAATCTCGCTGTAGGTAGTCATGAGTTCCTTGGCCACGTTGTACGACTCCGAAGTATCAGTGTCGACTTCTGCTGCAGTGCGGTTGGTAAGATCTCGCGCTGCAGCATGGGCAGTCTCGTTATGGTTGGTGTTCCCCTTCCCAGAGATGTGGGGTCCCATGTGGGCGGGAAAGCACTTGAGGTAGATGGCGAGGTTGCGTTCCCGTATTTGAGAGAGAATATGGGCAGCAGCCGCGCACACATTTCCCCTGGCATAGTTCGTTATCGCTGACTTGGAGTCGCTGAGGATTGCCGTGGCCGTGGGAATTGTGATGGCCAGGGCGATAGCCATCTTTTCTGCTTGCGTTGCACTTGGAGCCTGGATGGATGCTGCGATCTTGACGTTGCCCCTTCGTTGCCGCGATCACCGTGGCTGCGTAGGTGTTTCTCTGCTGATACCGGGCCGCATCTACATATACAGCCCCGTTGTCGTTGGCGTGAAGGTCGATTAGAGATTTTGCCCTGGCCAACCTCCTTTACCGGTTGTGCTCTGGGTGCATATTTCGCGGGAGCGGGGGCATCACCAAGTGTTGGCGTATCTCCTCCAGTATCTTGTTCTTAGTTGTCTCTCTTTCTCTCGTGGGGGCGAGGTTCAGTCGATGGAGAATGTATCGACCAGTTCTTGTTGCCGATAGCCTCTCTAGCTGTGCAGTTCGTTGTGCCTCCGCAATTTCCTCCAGAGTGTTGTGTACACCTAGGGCGAGAAGCCGTTCAGTGCTGGCACTCTGGAGGAGGCCTAATGCGAGCTTGTTTATTTTGCGGATTGCTGCATTGAGTCCGTCCTGTTCTTGCCGTCTCCAATTGTGGAACGCGGCTCAGACCTTGCTTTTGAAGGTAAGATCCCGTTACATTGGCCGCCTTTTGAAGTCGTGCCCGTAGCTGTTGTCGGTTGACACCCGAAGCCCAGAGGCAAATGTCGTTGCATAAATGAGGACGCAGACATTTTTGGGGAGAGCGTGCACACGTATGACGATCCCTAGGTTGAAAAGCGTTGTACTTAGCACCGGACCTTGAGGAACATCCCGTTGAACAAAGTGCTATGATATTGGGCTGTCCTCTGTCATGACATTAAAAGATCTTCCGGTCAAGAAGCTTTCTATCTATCGGTAAACTCGCCCACCAAGTCCGAAGTGCTCCAAGGCGTCAAGAATAGCCTCATGAACGACGTTGTCTAAGGCGCCCTTATCGTCAAGGAAGAGGGCTGCTGATATGCGTTTCCGACTTTTTTGTTGCTGTGAAAACGTTACCAAGTCCCCCACGCAGTCTATGGAGGGATACCCGCGCCGAAAACCGGCCGTAACTTCAGGGTATACAGGGTGATCAAAGTTAAGTCGACACGTTTTTTTGAAAAATACACGCTTATATTTACGCGAAGACCACCTCTATAGTGAGGTTATGCGCCCATGGGGACACATAATTAGGAGGTAATTATTGATGTAGGTGGATTAATTAACTAAACTTGATTAATTAACTTTTTAGTGGCTGCAGTAACCAGGCATGTTTGTATTGAAAAGTTAGACGCAATCGTGTTTCTACGCAGTTTCAATTGGCAGACTTCTTCTAGCGCATCCGTAGCCCGAGATATCAAACGGCGAAGTTTAATTGCCGTTCGCATGATTATGCATGCTAGAAGTCAAGACAGGCGCATCGCTCCTCCCTTTTGCTCTGTGTTTCGATAGCGGTTCCGAGTACTGCAGATTGCGATAACGCCAGCCGAGAATGAATGGGTGCCAGTTATCCCTTTTTCCTGTGCCTCCACCCACTTTGTCGAACTAAACACCGTACACAGCAGGCACGTCACAGAAGGGAGGAGCTTTGCGCCGGTGCAGACTGTCTTGCATGCGTAATCACGCGAACGGCAATTAAACTTCGCCGTTTGATATCTCGGACTACGGATGCGCTAGAAGAATTCTGCCAATTGAAACTTCGTAGAAACATGATTGCGTCTAACTTTCCAATACAAGCATGCCTGGTTACTGTAACCACTAAAAAGTTAATTAATCAGTATTAGTTAATTAAGCCTCCGAAATCAATAATTACCTCCTATTGATGTGTCCCCCTAGGTGCATAACCTCACTGTAGAGGTCGTCTTCGCGTATATCTAAGCGCCTATTTTTAAAAAAACCTGTCGACTTAACTTTGATCACCCTGTATATTGTTGTATTGGAGGTACCACTGCAGCTGCGTGAGTATCATTCTTTCCATCACCTTGCAAAGGCCGTTTGCCAGGACAATTGGACGACATGGTGGAACGCCAAGGGGAGATTTGCCAGGCTTGAGTAAGGGGACCAGACGGCTTGTTTTCCACTCCGATGGAACGATGCCATTTTACACGTCTTGCTGAAGATGTCCAAAAGCGTTTGACGTGCTTGAGGACCAAGGTGGCATAGTGTGGAGTAGGAGACTCCATTGGGACCCCGAGATTAGCTACGCCTGCAGGATGCCAGAGCCGCCTCTAACTCTTCCATGGAGCAGAGCACGTGCATGCTTTGTTCGCATGACGCGGGGACTTCACGGATCCTTGCAGATCGATTGCCATCAGGTCTTGAGGCAACTCTCGCACAGAAATCTCCTGCGACTTCAATCTCCAGACTGTTTTCATGTAGTGCCAAGGCCTTGAATGGGTAGTGCTGGTGCACAGGTGTCGCCAGGCCACACACTACCCTCCATATAGAAGACACAGACTTCCGAGGGTTAAGGGACTCGCGGAATGATTTCCACCGTCGTGCCTATGACCTGAGCAATGCGGCGTTGTATTTTCTTCTGTATGTTTTTGGCAACCCTTAGGTCGTGTACATTTTTGTACGCCGGTACCGTCGTTCCGCTTGCCGTCGAATATCCCGGAGGCGTTCAAGTTCGGTATCAAATTCTGTCACCTTGGGCGGCATTGTGGGAGTACGCATGCAAGATTTTGTTGCACTGCCGACAGCGGTTTCTAAGCTTATGGAAAGGCCCTTACAGCAGGCGTCGTCCATAAGGGATTCAAATTTCGGCGAGTCAGTATGCTTGGCCACGTTGGGAGAAAACGGGTGCTGGAATCCCTTAATTTTGATGTATGTTGGAGTGTGATAACTGCCGTGGGTTTGATTATCAGTAAATCATTGGAGATGTCCAGCGAATTGCCTTGAAGCCAAGGTCAGATCCAGGCAGCTCGCATAGGTCGGGCCGCAGAAAAATGTAGGACTTCCATCATTGAGTACACAGTACAGAGAGACCATATTCTGGCGCGAATGATGCAAGTCTTCGACCCTTGAGGTTCATCTTGGAGCTTCCCCAAAGCGGGTGATGGGCATTAAAATCTTCGTTGAGGATCAAAGGGCCTGGTGTTGTTTCGAAGATATGCTTTAGCCTCTGTCGATGAATGATAGCTGATGGGGATATGTACGCCCCGAGGAGCGTGAAAGAGACTTCAAGAGGACTGTGATTTGGGCGAGTTGTTAAACGTTCATGATTGACAAACCAGCGCGGAAAAAACAAGGCACAAAAAAGCAGTGCTGTCCACAAAAAAGCGGCACAAAGAAGCAGCGCTGTCCTGTCTACTTCTCGTTCCTTTTTTGTCGTGTTCTTTCCGCGCTGGTTTGTCAATCGTGAAAGAGAGCTCTCGTTTTTTAACAGTTAAGCATACGTATTGCTTGGTGTCGTGCGTGCGTATCAAAAGAACAGTATATATGAGTTCCCGGCGTATGAGTACTATGACTTTGCTGCTTGTCCCACAAGTGGATTACTCGATGCCTTCATAGCCGGACAGTTTTATTGCAGTTGGTAGGTTTGGTTCGCAGATCACAAGAATCGGGAACGGATTATTGATTACGAACTGGCGAATATCAGAAATTCGGGGTTTTAGACCTCTGGCATTCCACTGACAAATGGTCGCTCCACGGGCTTCCTGGCGGGATGATGCGTTAACACGGGCCATGATATCACGCGAGGCCTGCCAGTAGTGGACCCAGGACATCTAGAACTTCCAGGGCGCTCAAAGCGGTCGGTGTTTTTAAGGTACCCAGAAGCGTACGAATGGCTTTGATCAACGCCCTGAGCACCGCGACGATCTGTACGTCATCCTTCGACAAAGCAGTCGGAGTCCGTTTAGACCTCGAATCCGCCCGTCGGCGCTCCACCGGAGTGAGGGGCGGCAGCCTTGGCCATGGGTCCACTGGTGGTGATGACTTCCCGGCTTCCTTGATCTTTACAGATAAAGCCGTGGCTGCGCTGCTTGTTGACTCTGCTGGTGGTTCTCCTGGTGGTGGTGGAGGCAGTTGCTTTGAAGCCATGGTATTCTCACGTGAGGGATCCTGGCCGTCGTTGCACCGACAGCATTCGACAATCTTCACCGTCGCGATCGTCGGCGGCGCCGCCCTTTCGCATATGCGTCTTTCTGCGACGAGTGATCCTTGACCATCTCCTGCAGAACCTTTCGTTCCTGTATGAGGCCAGGACAGGTCTTCGACGAGGCGTCGTGTGCGCCTTGACAGTTGGCACATTTGAGCAGACCTTCGCTGCAGTCTTTGGCATCATGGAACCCAGCGCAGTTGGAGCACACAGTACCTCGTCCGGAAACGCTGCAAACAAGTCCGATCTTTCGACACTTGCGACACTGCAGTGGTTTCGGCACAAAAGGTCGCACTGCGTGACGAAAGTGGCTCACCTTCACGTGTGCTGGAATACAGTTACCTTGGAATACAGTCACCCAGACGACAAACCTGCTGGATGATCGCACCGCCCGTTGCCAGTTTAATAAGGATGGGCAAGTCGGCATCCGGAATGGCGACGTCAACATCATAGATGACGCCCACAGAAGGACCCTGGCCTGGTGATAAGTCAGCACGAACCTTCATTTGTCCCAGCATCGTGAGTTGATGTAGTGTTTCAGCTGCGTCTCGATGCTCGACGTCGATAGGCAAAATGTTCTTTCGGGGGTTAATTCTGACCTCCTTAATTTTCCCCAGCAGAATGTCTTCCAAGGAAACAGACATTGCCTGCCGATTGAGCATCCTGAGATTGTCATCCTTGGACTCCGGTACGAACAAGACGGTATGAACAGTGGGCCTTCTCGGGGTAGTTACAGTCAATGCGCTCGACGTTGAAGAGGCTCCAGTCGGCCGAGAAGACGCTGCACGCGGCCTCCTCTTCGCCTTCCTCCTGAGCACCAACTCTAAGCCGTCATCAGTGCTTTCATCGCTAGGTGCAGAGTACAGCTCCGTGTCCTCGGAGCCCGCCTCGCTCGGGAGGCAGATTCGCTTCCTTGGCGTGGCACTATCCGACGGCGGGTTACCCGGCGGAGTGTCCGCAGGTTCCACTTCCATCATCTCCCCTAGAAGGGAGCGGCGTCCCGACAAGATAAGCGCTAAAAAATGCAAAAACCTTGAGGACTGACAGAACAGCTATCCGCAAGAGAAACACTTCGTCGTCGTCTTTTCTTTGTTCATCGGGAGTTCATTCAAACCGCTCGGTTCACACGTATCACAGCGACACGTGGCGTGAAAATCGCTTTCACAAATTTCTGCCTGGATCACCTCAGGTGGACCGTTTATTTCTGCTGTCGGGACACGTTGATTGGACCTCGCAACAACCAGGGGCGGACAAAAAGATCACTTCCCTTCGCTCAGTGCGAGCGCTGTTTACGCGTATCTGTCTTTGAAAACAAGATCAATATTGGTTGTCATAGAAGCCACGAAATCTGAGAACCTGCTGCGTACAAAACGGCCATGAGAGAAGGGCTTGTGGGTATCCCAAATTCCCAGCAAAGGGAAGGTCCACGATAGAGACAATGCTAATGCAGACAAAAAGCAACAGTATACGCCAGAGTTAGAATGCCAGAAAGCCAGGCTTGTTTTCAAAAGGAAATCGGGGAAGCTACCCTCCCATGGGAAGCTCGTGTCACGCGCTAGTCGCTGGCGTTTCGGAAAATCTACGAGATACAAAAGGAGAGGCCGAAAGCATAGATGGAGAAGGAAGATGTCTTTTGTTTGATGCGAATGTCGCGTTTCACGTCTGGTAAAACGAAATCACCTGAGAATTTCGGGAACCTGACGTAGTTCAATTACGCTATAGTTCTGTTCGTATGTCTGGCTGAACATCTGTTTCTTATGATTGCATCTTCGTCCGAGAAGTTAGAAACATGGGAACCGCAAATGCTTCCAAAGCTGTCCTTTTCAATTTGAACAAGGCTGACATGCACTTGAGCATGGGATATTTTCTTATTTCCTGTGCGTCTGTCATTTTATGCCCATTTCACAAAGGTTCACGTGCATGCCTGTGCCTTCGGCTGCGGCACAACTGACTCGTCTTTGTTGAAGTGAGCAGCGTAACTCAATACGTTAGCGAAATAGTCGCAGTGGAAAAGGTGCTTAAGCTGGTGGCAGTGCGCGTGTTCTCTTTGTTGTCGGTTTGTCAGCGGAAGGGATTAAGGGAAAACTTTACCTACAGTGAACTCATGTGTCTGTCTTGAAATGCTGCACCACTATTATAGTTCTATAGGAGCAAAGTGGGACCTTGTGAGCTAGCAACCACTCTGACAAAACAACGCTAGGTGGCCATGAACTTCGACATCTGCAGTGCAAAATACAAGGGACCGAATGCCAAACTTGAAGGACACAGTGCCGATTAGGCTTTGAGCGTTATTGCTGTGCTTCATCGATTATCTATGATAGTAAAAATGTCGCAGCAAGGGTGGTTTCAAAGGTTAGGGTTAGGAGCATTGTTATAGTTGCAGAATCTGCTAACATTCCGTATACTTTGATCATCGGCGCATTCAGAGAAACTGATAAACGTAAGTTGAAGCAATTTCATAAATCCTGATAAAAAATAAAGACAGAGAATGCAATTAATGGTAGAAGCGCGGCTAGCCGAACCCTTTCGCTGAGCTTGCTAGGCCATCTGAAGAAACCAAAACACGAGCGTTTGTGAAAATATAAATAAATAAATAAATAAATAAATAAATAAATAAATAAATAAATAAATAAATAAATAGAAAAAATAAATAAATAGTGAAACAACGAGGTGATGCGCGCAAATATTCAAGCACCTACACAGAGTTTGGTATTGAAGTTAATCAGAACACTTGGTCCAAGCCAGTGCCACCCAAAAGCACCAAAAGAGCTTTGGTAGCCCGTACGGCCTCGCGTTGGTCCGAGCAAGGGCCCACGACGCAGGCCTTGGAACTAATAAAAAATGTAATTTTAGCCGTGCGTTTAAAATAGGACGAGCAGACGTTTGCAGAAAGGGTCCAGGCCAACATGCGCCGAACCAAATTGTAAAAAACATATAAAAACCCAAAAATAAAAATCGTCACATGATGATCAGCAATCGTACTTTCCAGGTTCTCTGCTATCCAAGACGGCCTCTTTAAAAGTGGATTCTTTACTGTACAGTAATGTATTGCTAAGAGCACTTTTCTTCTAGGTGCGTATACATATAATTAGTCTCATGCCAATGCTCGAAGTTCTTTTATCAAGTTTTGCCATAAGATCCCTAATAAACCAACTGTAAAGTTGACCTTACTGTTACACACAAGGACATTGCTAAAAAGGCACTTAGAAGGGTTTTCATTCCATTTCATTTATTGACTCTTAAAGGCCCGAGGGCATTACATAAGGTGAAGCTTTGACAAGGTGCGGATAGCGTACAATAAAACTTTGAACAATAAAAGAACAATAAACAATAAAAGCTATACAAGATTATAGGAAGAATACGAAATTACGCAGGCTAAGGGCGAAGTATAACCGCCTGCCTAACCCATTAGTATCAGAGCCCACAACCTTTCATAAGCGCCTTATATTTATGCAGCTAATGTATGACACTCAGTATTCTTCGATACAGACATGTTTTCACGTAATATCGCGAAAAAAGGTTACGTGTTAAAACTCGTAAGATTTGCACCAATGGCTACTATGGAGACAGCGCTTACATTCATTTCCACTCATGTGGCTGAGTTTAACTTTGATGGGTGCGTTAGAGCCGTGAATTATCAACTGAACCGAACGGCATAAGAAAAGGCTGTAGTGCGGCGCAAAGTTGCCTGCGGATCTTACCCTTTCCGGACCGAATTTTCTAGTGAGTGAAGAAGCAAGGGACGAAGGGGAGGCGACTGATTCTAGCTGTCTGAAAATTTAAGACTTCGATAATTGTTTTGATGTTGCCAGCGAAGCATAACCTCGTGAGGACATGGCTTCTGATTTCACACCGACAAAAATCAACTTTGCGGCGCCCGCGCAAATTGAAGAAAATAAGTATTTCCTTATATAAAGGTCGTAATTGCATTTCATTTCCATTTTGTTTTTTTTAGTCCTTTTTTTTCTTAAGACGTCGCTCTTTATCGTGTTCTTTCTTACTCTGTGCAATTCATATATTTTAAATACCATCGTCACACCGTTCGCTTGGATGCCGTCAGATACAAGTGTGGAAGGAAACACGCTAGCAAACAGAATTACAGACAAAGTTTGACAATGAGAGGCTTCTCTATAACATCCACTAAATATAACTAGGCAAGTCTTTTTATCTCACCTAAACCTCGTAATGCGACCCCCACTAAAGCTAATCATTTGGTCTTTGCGACCTCCTGCAGAAAAAAAACCCTTTAGTCACTGTTTTAGCCCAGCAAGAATTAGCGTCAGCAAGAGCTGACGCTAATGGGTTTGACTTTGAGCAACTACAGTTCTTTTTAAATACTGCAGTAAAATCCGTAGCTAGCATCACATGAATTTCATAGAGAGAAAGAGAGTGGGAAGGGGAGGCAGGAAGGGAGGGAGGGAGGGAGGGAGAAGGCTGTTTACATAGGGCAAGCAGAGAGGTCTGCCAGCATCTCGTCTACATGCTACTTTGCGGGGATGGAAAGGAGGTAATAACGGCCTTAAAAAAGTACGGTGGGAGAGAGAGGAGGACCATGAGAAAAAATAGGAGGTAAATAAAGAAGGAGTTCACGTTAATTTTGAGTCAGTAATTTGAGGTCCGCATGGAGATATCGTCCCAAATTGTCTCCTTACCGCCGATCTCGTGCAGGGAATAAAACAATAGGGCTAGCACTTCCTGCTGACATGAAGGGGGCGGCCATGTCGTGAGTAAGGCTTTTTTGTTATTGTAAAGTTATTAAGCCATAGCTAGGGCACCCATTCTTTTGTCTGATGCGCTCCCTTGCTTGGTTGTACACTAGAGCAAGATGTGCTCAACTGTCTCCGGTGACCCGCAGTGGTAACAGTAAGGGTTCCAGGTTTGGCTAAAGCGATATAGGTAGGAATTAGCGAGAGCTGCGTTGAGGCTTAGCTGATGATATAAAGTTTCCTGCCAACGCGGAATTCGTTCCGCAAGCCTGATTATGATAGCAGCATCTACATGATGAAGGCCAGAAGTTGTTTTTTTACCCCCAAAAAATTAGTGCCTTTCCACTCTGTGAAGAAGGATGACCTGCAAAGCAGGACGCAGTCCACGGAGCGCACGAAAGAAAACACGTTTGTCGTAATTTGCGAAGGAGCATATTTCCTAGGCCATTAGCTGAATGACCCTCTGATGGATACAAGCTTTGTTCTTGCAGATAAACATGGAACTGCCTGTGTCCTTCCTGCTTCGAAGCATCTTACTGTTCATCTAGGCCGGGTTCAGACTATTGCCGCAACTGTCGCAATGACCTAAAGAATGACATTATTTCACGTCTCAGCTAACCGAACTGCGTAACATGGCATATTTTACGTCCATAGATCACGATATGGGTTTTGCGTCGGTAATCTGAACTTAGCCTAACACACAAACCCAATCCGCTCTACTACTATGGACTCCGGACAGGTCCCATTGGGCCATTTAACGTCCGAATATAAATCTCGTACCAGCACAACAGACATACCATCCATCAGTACGGGCATGAAACCTATAGCTGCACGTGTACGCCTCCCCTCCTCCCTAACACTATTTTTCACTACAAAACTGCGCACGCGTAAACCGGGAATCGGTCGTGTACGCGTGCTTAGAAGTGACATACGCCGTGACGGCGGGTTTCAGTAGTTTTAGGGGACAGCCCTTTTGCAGCCGTTAGCTGGGCTCCGCGAAAGCGGCGTCTGTTTATGTCTGCGCAACCGAGTGAGCAAGCGCAGCAGCGACGAAAGAAAGAAAACGGAGAGGAGCGTCTAGCGAAGGCTGAAGTGGAGTATGACACGTACGGCTACCGCGTCATCTCTCTCACTGCCTTTCTTTCACACATGTTTCATGTGTCACCACCAAGGAGCGCCCTCCCCCTACACTTTCCCCAGACGCTGTTCCTTTCTCCGCTAATCCAAACTTCTTGACGTTTGCGCGGGAGGTTCAAACACGATATTCAACAACATGCTCGCTGCTCCCTTGCACGGGGCTATTCGGAACCACGTGAAATTTGCGCGGGAGATTCAAACACGATTTGCAACATGCTGGCCGGCGGCGGCGGTGCACTGCAAGGTAGCAGCAGAGCAGCGCATGCCGTCGTACGTTCGCTGATTACGCGAACACTTCCTTAAGCGCAGTAGAATAGCGCCGTGACCGAGAAGACTGCAGCTCCTGCTGCACTATTTGTAGTAATCGTCGGTGCATTTTTAACGCCCATCCATGCCTGAGTTTATTTTTCGCAATCATTTGATAGCCACATATCACCGTTAGCTGCCGCCTGCGCAACTTTACAAGGGCGCATCGGTGGAGGTGAGATGGAAAATACTTGTGAAATAGGTGCCAACGGTGGGGAGGAGGAGCCCCGGAACGGCGCCAAGTAAATCGATGACGCCGGAATGAAAACTGGGGGGGTTAGACTTATACTGCTTTGCAGTAAAAACCGGTTCCACTGCTAGAGTTAAGGCATCGTGCTTCGCGAAGAAAGTCTTCCTGACGTTCCGCAGTCGTAATCCCAACCGAGCAGCCTCGTATGCTTTTTCGTTGCCAATAATAAATACGACAGTGGGCAGGGATCCACTGTAATGCTGCTTGCTGCCCGGTGACGTAGTCTAAAGGATTCAGATAGGTGACGTGGCGGGATATTTGCTCAGGAACGCTGAAGCAACTACGTCGACGAGCTTTTACCGCAGTCTTAGAATCAGTGAAGATACCCCACTGCGCACGCGGCTGACTCAGCTACTGCTACTCTGACTCACGTGTTGTGGGATTGTGAACTGAATCCAGAAGAGGCGGCTGCCTACCCAGGCAGGCTGCCGAAGGACATTGCTAGACCCGTGTTAGCACAGGACTCAGTGCAACAGCTACAGGCGGTCCAGCGGATCGAGGCAGCTCTCGCTCGCCAAACGCGCAGGGATGCATCCGACGCGATCCAGGGGCTGAAGCCTCGCGGAGAGCGTTGGATTCCCCGACGTAAGCGACGGGACACGACTTGATGACTGCCCCCACATAGTCAGGTAGCAAGAAGGCCCTGCGTGGCACCCTGCTACCTCCGCCGGAGACTTCAATAAAGTTCACTTCTCTCTCTCTCTCTCTCTCTCAGAATGTAGCGGAATGCTTGTTTAATGGCATGAAGTGCGCAGACGAAGATAATGTTGCGAGCTCAAGATGGTATGAAAGCGCTTGTCCGGTTTATAAATTGAAGAGTCCAAAGGAACTGTGCTGAGGCGTAGATGAGACTTCTGCAAAAATGTGTGTCATTTGAGAGCAAGTGGTAATTTAGGAGACAAATCAAGGTAGAGTTTTCTTTGAGTAGAGTCCAGGTATGGTAAACGTGATGCGCATGGCTCATTTGTCTGTCTTGTCCATTCAATAATCCGCCGACCTAAACGCAGTACGTCAACTTACGTTTACTTGATGTGAACGAGTAAACATGTGAATTTATCATGAGCGACAATTGCCAAAAGTACAAGAGAGAACAAAAAATTCCCCCGCATTTCCCCGAGGGGGAGTATGTGAAAGTGCGAATGCACGGTTGTCGGCCCACTTGCGGCGCTTGCGCTCGGCCCCCGCAGCCCACCGCCTCGCCGCCTTCTCTTCCATCTCTTCCATCGGGTTTGTAGTATCACGGGTACACCACGCAGTTATCAAGCCGCTATAACGCCGCTGAGTCGCCAACGCACGCCGCTGACGACGTAGTTTGAATGCGTTAAAGATATAAGGCGCGTCTAACACTGATATTACCGTCGCGTCCGTGGCTTGGTCGGTAGAGCGTCGCGCTGCGGCCGCAAAGTCCTCGGATCGAAACCTGGCGCCGGATGGTGTTTCTTTTTCAAATATAGAGGAGCACTGCGGACGCCAACGCCGCCGGCGGTGGATGGTTTGGGGTCGCTTATAAAGTGCATTCGCACTTAAAACAATAACGAACAGTGCATACCGGCAGCCCCTTCCTTCCACAACACCCTTGATTTTATTTTAGAGAAATTTTGGGCACATGCCAGCACTGCATGTCCCCGTAAAGGATGCGCCTGGGGTACCTGATAGGTGCCTCTCCGCAGCCTCCGCAGAGTGACGCAGAACAGACACCACTTGCAATGGAGTTTCCTCCGCCTGCCTTTCTGACAAGGAGGATAGAAACCCTCAAAGTTAAAACAAGGCGTGATAAAATGAACAATTCCGCAATACTGACTGAACACATATTGCGTGCACCTACTTCTGTCGGCCTCCCGACTCCAATTTATTTTTTCTCAACTGATGCAGCTCCTCTTTATTTTGGTGAATACAAACTGCCGCGAAGATACGTCATCGGTAACGGTTTGCTCTCAGAAGCAGAGACGGCAAACATATGGTAAGGACAATGCTGAGATACAAGCTCTTCCAACCAAATACTTCAAAGACGTCTTTGATGCGAAAGCGTAGCACAAAAGTTCCCCCTCGGGTGTGAAAAAGAAAAACGTGCCGCATGACCAAGAACTATTGTGAAAACAGTGCAAATAAAAAAAGAGCAAGACCTAAGCAACTGCAAAGGTGTGCGCTCTTTCGATACGGACATGGAACACGGCGAGTGCAGCGACATGTGCGAGAAAGACCTGCACTGGACGGTCATCTGCAAAAGCAAGCCCAGTGGTAAGGTGTAAAAAAAAACAACTCAAAGTTCGATAGCTGATCCGAGTTGCGACATTTCAGCGTCAAATTCGCACTCAACCGCTCACTCGAGCTCTGTGACCCCCACGACGGGAATTCGATCGACGTGTGGAGACGGCAGCTTCTCGTCACCCGTATCTCAACTCCCAATCAGTGTACCGTTGCAGCGAGCTCTCCCGGATAATGGCGCAAATATGCTGGGGCTTTTCTCAGCGACATAGACCGGCGCTTGTCCGATGCAATTGGCAGACCTTTCACAAGAAACGCAACAGCGTGTAATTACCGCTGCGTTTGACAATTACGTGACGATGGCTCGATCTGTCTGTACGCGGAAAGGACAGTCAGCCGAACGGGGGAAACTCCTGCAATGGTTTCTTTTTCATTGTTAATGTTGTTTGTGGTGGTGTTCCTTTGACAGTCATTATTTTATCTTTCTTTTTATCTACATTGTACGTGCTATGAGATTAGCTAAATGCGACTGATACTGAATAAAACGTAATAGCAAAAGAAAAGGGGCCCTTAGGTAGTTTGTGCAACGCCCTAGTTATATGCTCTACTCAGTTTTTGGTTTGAATGAGACGTCTGTAGCACTAGATACATCTACAAGTGTAAGGACTCGGCTTGTCAAACGCTCACTTGGCTCTTAATTCTTGCCTATTTGATTGCAGCAAGAAACGCGAGCATGTGCTGCGTTTTCTGGCATACGTTGTGAGGCATATGCAGCCAATAGTACTTTAGCATGGTCTCTCGCGTATTTTTTTGTAGTAGTAGTAGTAGTAAGTATTTTTGAATAAGGCGCACTTAGCCTTGCATAGCTGCCGGCAATTGCTCCGCCTAATCGTCCCCAATACCATATCAAATCTCTCAGTCATAACACATCACTTAGTCCTAAAATAACAGACACGCAATGTCACCACACCTCACTTAGTCCTTTGGAGTGCAAGAATCCGAGTAGGAGATGAGACACATCTCTTCGCACAATCCAGTGGTCCCTAGGAAAAATAATGTCCTCATATGTAGCATGGGGCACTCCTAACTTCTGGAGATCACGAAAAAAGTTCGTCCGCTCAGGGTTGGTTTTGGAGCAGTTCATAATGAAGTGATCAATGTCACCAGTCACACTGCACGAGGGGCACAAAGGGGATGAAACAATGTGGATTTTATGTAGTCAAGCTGGTGTACGGGCTGAGTATGTTCTTACGCGGTGGAGCAGACAGGCTTCGGCTCTTTTCAGGCCCTTCGTCACGACTGGTTGATGTACTGGTCGCCACAGCTGCCTAAAGTGCTCGCGAACGGTCTGTTTCTGTATGCGTTGGAAATCGCACCGCGTTTGCACCGTCCTTGTAGAAGATAAGGCGTCCTTGGCTAAGCTGTCAGCATGTTCGTTTCCCGCTACACCGACGTGCGACGGGATCCACTGGAATTGCACGGTGAAGCCTTCATGCTTAAGCCACTTTAGTAGAAGTATGATGTAAACAGTCTGAGCACATATTGGCAACAACCCAAGGGCAGTACTCAGAAAGTTCAGAAAGCATGGTCAACATTCGCGCAAAGTCGTTGAAAGTGTTGGACACGGATTACCAAAGTGAAGTATTACTGCTCTAGGATCAGCAAAAAAAAAATGCTCAAAATATTTTTCACATGACAGCCTTAAAGGAGCCATGAAGACAAAATACAATTTTGTTTTGTTCAAAAGGTTCGGTGTTTTATAGTACTCCCAGCCCTTGTCCTGCAGCAAACAGTGCTTTTTTCAATGAGAAATTACATAATTTCAGCCAAAATTTCAACTCTCCTGCTAAATCGTGTTTCGTGACGTCAGCGATGACGTATTCAGGGCAGGTATTTGAAACAAATGTTATATATGTCGACTAGAGCTGCAGCGGACGACGAAACGTCTTTCGTGGCTTCTTTTACCGTCCCTCCTCTAGATGGCGTCCCAATAGCGCTCAGGAACAAATGAGGCAGTGCAGGGAGACATGGGATGGGCATCATTCGAAGTGAAGCACAGAGCAAAATATGTTTTGAAGAACGACTTAGAAATATGGATGATCAGAGATGGCCGGCCAAAGTGTCACGGTATCTTTACATGAAAAGCGTGGACACACAATGGAGGAAAAGAACCAGAAGGCTCAGGACAAAGTATATGAAACCTGGAAGTGCAGGGGAAATGACCAGCAATAAAAAATTAAGTGAAAGAAACAGAGACAACGACCTGGAAAAAGAGGACGGATGCGAAGAAGTCCTTAGATATCTACAGGATCGGGAAGCAGGAGATCACAAGGGAAAAATTATTCAATAATACCAAAGGGAGTGCATTGCTTTTTGAAGCCCGAGCGGGTTGCTTGCGGAAAAAAACGCTTATCCGCAAGCCGGTACAGGAAAAACTATGCGCAGGCTGCGGAAATGAGCCAGAAACCATGCGACATATTGTAACGGATGGCAAAAGTATCCGTCCAGTACTCAGTGATGGAGCCATCCAGCTTACGGAAGCCCTTGGCTTTAAGGTTATCGGAAAAGTGAACAGGACAGCAGTAGAGGTTAGTAAAAGAAGGTTAGAATGTTGGTGGGAAAAGAGCAGAGAACAATCTGGGAAGACATGCGAACAAAGAAGTAAGGCTAGCACAAAAATTTCGTAAAAGTATTTTCTGTTTATTTTGACATTATTTTTTATTTATTTTGTTTGTATTTTTTGGCGAGGTGATTGTACAGTGGCGTTGCGACTAAGGCCGCTCTGCAACGCCACCCCGTTACCAAGGGGAAGCCACTAAGCATCTTCATCATCATCATCACCGGTCTGCTGTCCGCTCTCACTTTGTTTTTCACCGGATTTGCATCTGTCTTATTTTCGTTATGGTAGACAGTAATTATTTCGTAGAGCATAGGGTATGCTAAACAAAAATTACTCCCACCTTCCCTCGCGGGAACCCCTGTGTAGAGAGAGAGAGAGAGAAAAGACCTTTATTCGGCCGACGTTACAGGCCGAGCATGTCCACCGCCTGGGCGACCAGTCTGCGCTGTTCTTCTTCTCCTTCAGAGCCAAGCCAGTCCAGGTGGTGATGTAAAGGGATGGGGAGGGATAGGAGTCGGATAGCTGAGCCACCGGGCAGTAGAATAAGCAATGAGGTAAATCAGCGTAGGCAGTGGGGCAGTTGGGACAAGAGGGGTCAGACCTATAGCGATAGAGGAAAAGGCGGGAGGGAGTGATCAGGGCATTCATTTGGATGTGCCGGAGGAGTCGAGCCTCCGTTACGGTGAGTGATGGGTGAGGAGGCGGGTAGAGGCGTTTGTCAAGACGGAGCTAAAGGTAGACCTCCTTGATGGTACGGTGAAGGGAGAGCCTCGCACCGTCCTCCGAGGGCCCGGGCCAGGGGATCAACGGTGCCCGGTGAAGAGTTTCGCGGGCGAGTTGATGCGCCAACTCATTGCCGTCAATCCCGGAATGTCCAGGGACCCAACGGAGGAAAACGATGGATGGCTGTAGAGCGGAGACCGCTCGTTCGACCTCCTGTTGAAGGATAGAAGGTAGTGAGCGATTTTGTATCTCTATAATAGCGGCGTGAGAGTCAGAAAAGACTGTGTATTCGGGGACGGGGGGGAGAGAAGCAAAGGACTGAAGGGCATGGGCAATGGCGAGAACCTCAAGAGACATTGCTTCCGGAGGGTGAAGGTACAGGCCGCTAGTGTGGGTTTCTGCTTCAGCAAGGTGAGGGTGGTACAGAATGTAACCGCACGAGCCTCGAGGCGCCACAAAGGAGGCATCTGTGTAAGCAATTCCCTGGGTCGCGAAAAGAGGAGAATGATGCTGCGCGGCCGCATGACGACGACCTGCATGAAGGACAGGGGACATGTTTGACGGGAGAGGGAGAATACGAAGGTTGGGCGCCGAAACTGCGTCGGGAGGGGTAATGATGGAGACGGGAATCGGAGATATACCCGCCTGAACCAGTAACCATTGACCTTGATGGGTAAGGGAAAGCCGAGAAATCTGGGAATCTCGATGGACATTGAGGAGAGAGCGAAGGGAATTAAAGAGGCCCGTGGCAAAAAGCTTATCTGTAGAAGTGGTGATAGGGAGGTTCAGTGCTGCTTTGTAGAGTCCCACCAAGGCGGTCTCAAGGGTATTGAGTTGAGTGTTGGTGAAGGAGATGTAAGGGATAAAGTATAAGAACTTGTTGAGCGCGAGGGCGTGAGCAACCCTGCAGGCATTAGCTTCGTGAAGACCCGCCCGTCGAGTGACCACACGACGTAGAAGGTGGGTTACCGAGTGGCAGGTCGCGACGGCGCTGTGTAGGGCTTGTATGTTCTTGGCTGCATGCCAAGGAAAACCAAGAACCTTGCATTTGGTGACGACAGGAATGGGAGAACCGGAAATATGGAGAGAGATGAGGGAATTGTGGGCACGCTGGTAAGAGGAACGGTTGAGAAGGAGAAGCTCGGACTTTTCCGGAGCAGGGGAAAGACCAACAGCGGTGAGAAAAGAGTCGATGAGATCCAAGCCACGTTGCAGGGTGCTCTGCACATGGCCCGGAGAGCCAGATGAATACCAAAGGGTGATGTCGTCGGCGTAAAAAATGTGATGAAGATCGGGGATTTCAGATAGTTGGGAAGCCAGAGGAGTCATAGCAATATTGAAAAGAGTGGGGGAAAGAACAGCACCCTGAGGAGTGCCTCGAGTGATGTGGTGGGGGTCGGACAGATGAGAGTCGACTTGAAAGCGAGCCACTCGGTGAGAGAGGAAGGAGCGGAGATAGGAGTACATGCGGGAGCCGCAGGACATTGCGGCAAGCTGTGCCAGGATATGGTCATGGCACACACCGTCAAAGGCTTTACGGACATCGACGGTCACCAGAGCGTGGATTTGGGTGGGGGTGGAAGAGAGAAAGGTGTGCTGGAGAAGCAAAAACATGTCCTGAGCACCGACACGGCGACGGAATCCGATGAGAGAATGAGGGAAGAAGTCCCTCTTTTCGCGAAATTCAGAGTGGCGAGTCAGAGCCATACGCTCAAGGGTCTTACCAACGCATGACGTTAAGGATATAGGCCGAAGGTTAGCGATGGAAGGAGGTTTTCCAGGTTTGGGAATCATGGTAGTAAGGGAAGACGTCCAGGAGCTAGGTAGGCTGCCACTGTCCCAAGCTTGATTAAAATCTGGAGGAGGAACTCTTTCGGATTGTCGGGGAGGTTGCGGAGAGCCGTGTATGTGATGGCATCTTCTCCAGGAGCAGAACGCTTAGCATTTCCAACCAGGGCTGCCTCGAGCTCCCGGAGAGTGAAAGGGCGGTCCAGATCAGAATTAGGTTCACCTGAGTAGTCCATATAGCTAGGAGTAAGAGGGGGCGAGAGATAAAGTGAGGCTTAGTTGGTTGAAGAGGTCGGAGGCTGTTCCTTGAGCAAGAGCTTTAGCTAAAGTGGGAGCAAGCGTGGGCTTAGTGCCTAGGAGAGATTTAAAAAGAGACCATGTCGATCGTGAGTGCAAAGCAGAGTCAAGATTGTCGCAGAGAGCACTCCATCGAGAATGTTCGAGGGAAGCGCAGTGGGCAACAATCTGGTCTCGTAGAGCAGCGATTCTGGATGCGAGCTGAGTATTTTGGGGCTGGGAGCGGAAGGAGCGCTGCAGTCGTTTACGCCGGCGCCATAAACGGAGAAAGTGAGGGTCAGGGTCTTGGATTGGATGACGGATGCGAGCACGACGACTGCTGCTCGAAAGCGCAGCGGCAATGCCCGACGTCCAGTTCTCATACGACTCGAAAGAGTGGGAGGCCAGAGCCGTGCGGAAGGCGTCCCAGTCAATGTGAGTGACGAGGCGACGTCGCGGGATGTGGGAAACGGATATGGAAAGATGAATCAGAAAATGGTCGCTGAGGAGGTTTTCCGCTGTGACCCGCCACTGAACTGAAAGGGGCCCCCGAGAGAAAGTAAGGTCGGGTGTCGTGGGCCGCTGTGAGGTAGTGCCGGCTCTGCTAGGGGAGCCCGGAGTATTAAGAAGGGTGAGGTGGCGTTCCTGTACAAGACAGTGGAGAAGGCGGCCAGGTTTGAAGGTCTGCGGGTAGCCCCAAAGAGTGTGAGGTGCACTGAAGTCACCCCCAAGGATTATATTGGTGGTGGACGGAAGTGAGTGAAGGAACTTGCCTAGCGCACTGAATAAAGAGGAAGTTACAGGCGGGTTGTAGAAAGAGAGAAGGGCCAGTGAGATTTTAGAGGAAGGATCATAATAGACCACGCCGACTAAATATTTGAGAAGGGTACAGGGTATGTCCAGTGGTTCCACGAGCGTGTCGCCACGCACATAAATGGATGCTAGCGGCGTGCTTGTAGCGGCATGATGGGCGCGGTAACCTGGGATGGCACTAGTGGCACGGGCCTCTTGTATCAAAAGAAAATGAGGGAGAAAATGGCGGTTAAGGAGGTACTGATGGAGAGGCGTCTTATTATTGCGTAAGTTTCGGCAGTTCCACTGCACCCCCTCCAAACCCTCAGCACTGGACATCTAGGTAGCGGTGGATGTAGAAGGACGGTCCTTTTTCTTAGCCGGGGGGAGTGATTCTTGTAAAGAAATAGCAATGGAACCAAAGGACTTAAGTTGCTCGGATTGGGCATTCAGCGCGGTAAGAACTTTGAGGATGGAGGTTTCGAGCTGAACCAATCGAGTGTGCTGGGCGGTGGACGTGCTTTCGACTAAGTCTGCCAAAGGCATGAGTTGGGTTGCAGAGGGAGCTGTGGTGAACGCGGCAAGGTGCTGATTGAGCTGCGCAAGTTGGGAGGTAAGACAGGTGGTGGTTGCTTGGAGTGCTTCGGTGAGAGACTGAATCTGCTGTTGCAATTCCTGGGAAACGCGCTGCTGCTCACGCAGCTGGCGTTCGAGCATCGCGAGTCGGAGGTCGAAAGAGTGACGGTTCTCCTCATTCAAGGACGGTGAGGGTGTAGCATTGGAGGAAGCGGGCGGTGGCACCGACGGTCCTTTCAGTTTAGCAGCGTACGAGCCCGGTTACGATGTGACCGGTGAGTCAGATGTAGTTTTAGAAGACGGAAGGCAAGGGGTGTCCTGCGTGACCCGGCGCAAAGCTATGCGGCGTTCAAACGCAGCTTTAGCACATGCGCGTTGCTTTTCGAGGAGGAAGGGGCAGGTAGGGTCAAGAGAGGGGTGAGTGTTCACCTTGCAATGAATGCACCATGGCTGAGAGCATACGTGGGTGCTAGGGTCAGGTGGTAGAGGGGCAGCACAACGACGGCACTTGGCCGGAGCACAATGCTGCGGGCACTGGTGAGCTCGGTGTCCCAGAGCGAGACAGCGGGTGCATGTGGGAGGTTTAGGCTTGTGGGGGCGAGACCGAAAAGCAACACGTTTGAAATATACGAAGCGGGGGATTACGGTGCCAGCAAAAGTAATGAGAACTGATTGGGTGCTACCCATCATGCGTGCAGCAAGAATATCGGTGGTATACGACTCTAGTTCCTGCATAATCTGAGGAGGAGTGAAATGGCCGCCGACGTTATGGATGACACCAAAGCAGGAGATGGGAGGGCGGCGAGCATAAGGTTTGATGCTGATGGTCTTACCATGAAGCCGAACGTGAGTTTTAAGAAACACAAGGCTCTGAGTGGGCTTCGCCTGGAGGGTGATTTCTTCACTTGTCTGGGAGGAAAGTTGTGCAGCGGAGGCAATAGCGGTGAGCAAGTCGTACAGAGGTAGCTTGGGAGTAAGGGTGCCTGGAGGAAGTTGGGTGCCGACAGTGATCAGTTCGGTACGGGATCGGGCGGTGGAAGCGGGTTTACGGGCTGAGCCAACAGTGGTCCAGGTGTTTTCCGAAGATTGCGTTGTAGCGTCATCTCCTGGCGGCTGAGTGAGATCCATTTCGGCCGACGCGTCTTCAGTCGGAGGCACGGCGGGCTTAATGGAATGTTCTTGTCTATCATAGGAGGAGGCAGCACTACGTATGCGACGCATAGGGGGTTCCGTTGTTGTTTCCGTTAGGTTGATTTCTCATCACGTGAAACCTGCCGTGAACCCCCTGCCGCGGCTATGACGCAACGTGGCGCGCCTATGACGCAACACAATCCACTTTAATCCAATCCAATCCAATTAAATCCAATCCAAATCTAATCCAATCCAATACAATTCAATCCAATCCAATCCAATCCACTCGCGAGAGAGTGTTCGCTATCGGAGAGGAGAGGGGGTGAGCGGCGGAGAGCGCAGCTTGCGCGGCGAGGAGAATGGGGGAGGGGTGTGGACGAACAACGACTACGCCGTATGGAGGGACAAGGCGAGTGAATGAGATGCCGTCGCATCTAAAAGAATCACGCAAGACGATGTCGCTCGCTTGTGCGAACTGAACAGTGTCGTGTGAGACAACCCCAAAGCGCCGGACTGTTCTGCAGCCATAAAAAGCATAGTGCGCGCAGTACGCACTGGTGCTTCTATATTTACGTGTGCGTTCGTAACTTCCATCGTTCATCCCTCCATTCTAACTGCTATAAAAGTTATGCATTAATTTTAAGCCCAAATATCTTGTTCTGCAAGCTTATAAACCCGGCCTAACGCTTTTGATTTAACCGGCCCCAGCCAATCTGAAAGCTCCCTAAATAAGTCATGGGTTCTGGTAAGGTAAATGAGCTTATCGGTCACATGACCATTCTCTTTTTTCCTCATTATATAGCTTACTTTAGGGAAGCTTGCGTTAAAATTCGTGAAGTGATAATAAACCCCTCAATCTTTCCAGTCTACCAAACTTGCCTTTTGTCTTCATGGCCCCTTTAAGTGATCCATTCTGCAAACATTACGGCGGATGCTTAGAACTGTACAAGAATGTCTAGTTGTGCCTTCTTTTGATTTGCCGTTGATCTCTCGCGGCCACCCCCGTAACCACTCTGCAAGCCCACTTGACTGCACCCTCCGATGTTTTTTCCGCTCGCTGACCATCGCCAAAAGCATCCTGTTCGCCACCGTCGTAAACTCCACCTCTCAAGGCGGCCCGTGTTGCACATGTGGCTGCGCGCCTACTCGTCCATTGGTGCGGCTGTTTTGCTTTCCTCGCACGCGATCCCAGGCTTCCGCTCGCCGACTCGCGCAACTTTTTTGTGGATTACTCATTTTTTGTACCTCACAACGTGTGTGCTTATAACCTAGAGTTTTTAGGCTTTCGCCTTAAAGGCTTTGGCTAGAAATAAAAGCTAAAAACAAGATAGTTTATTGTTACGCCTTCGGATGAGTAACCTCTGGCCGCAAAAAAAAAAATACATTTGACATCTTATTGAATATTCCATAACATATATAGGCGAATTGGTAGACATTTAACCTCGTTGACGGCAATATTTGCGGAAATCTTGAATTCGGGGGAAAACAAGAAAAAATGATGGGAGCTCGCACTAATGCGTAAGACTTGAAGTTAGTGAAGCTGTAAGCAACAGTAGCGTTTTTCCTCTATTTCGCCTCACGGCGTTGTTTAAGCCTCACCGCTATACTAGGAACCACATCTGGCTGTTCATCTTCCTCTATCGTACATGGTTCTGAGCAGCACCTGGCCTCGTGGCCTGCCTTCGTGGCGCGCGCTCATCGCTGCGGCGGTGGCCTCCTCGCCTTCCTCTACCACGTCCCTCGCACATCTCCATCCCCTCCTCGCCTATCTCTCCCCGCCATCGGGCCGCTGCTCCGTGCCGGGCGCTTGCAAAAGGTGGTATGTTTTGTCCTGTTGCGCTCAAGGGCAAATCTAGTCACCCCGCGAAGGCTGCCCGAGGTAGCGTAGTGTAGCTTACGTTAGAACAAATAATACATAGAGCACACACCAGCGAGCTAGCTTTGTGCGCCAGAAAAATGTTGAACAATTTCGGTAAACTCATTTGACTATTAAAGGCTTGATCAAAAAAATATAAAAATTATCTTCGCTTTGAGACTTTAATAAGTGTAATATTTATACCCAAAAAATAATTCTAATCAATTTAGGAGCTTAGAAAATATTCATAGATTTTTTCAAAAACCGTTTAAATCGGCTATAAAGAGACAGCAACGCCTGTTAAGTGCCTTAATACATGGGAGGTTTTTAAAACAGCATCTGTTTTTAGCGAAGGCTTGCACAGAGATAGAGGAAATGTTTCATTTGTTGGACATTTTCTGATACTTGCTAAGTAAGCCAAATTACCAGTAAACTTCGGACTGTGAACAGCATTGTACATGTAAGCTTGATACCATGTAATACGATTTACTTAGCCAAGAAACAGCGGCCAACCTTTCTACGTCGTTCCTAAACGGGAGACTGCTCCAAGGTCTACGCCAGACGATCGTCAATGCTCTATCCCTATAGGAACCGTGTAAAGTTGATCTCCAAAATATCCCACATCAAATCAGAAGTAATATTTTTATTCTCAAGAGATTGTGTATGAACTTCAACTCTCCAGCACATAATGAGTTGGAATTCACTCACATTTTTCGCACCATTCAAAATTTTCACTCTCTCACGATCGAACTGCATCAAGTTATCAGCTTCTCTATCAACGTTTTTTATTTTCTCTAGCAATTCAGCTGTAGACCACCAAACTAGACTGGTTGGGAATGTTTCCAGCACAACACGCCCAAAAGCTAGCATGAATAGAAGCACAAAAGGCGGCTTGAGCGTTCGGCGTTAGTTATTTTCCTTTATTTTCTGGAATAAGTGTGCATTTGAGAAAAAAAGGTGTATTTATTTGTGTTATATTATATTGGAGTTAAATGCTTGTTTGACAAGCTGCGACAAATGCTATTAGCGAATACAGGAACTTGACTAGACATCGCTGTACAAAATTGCAACTCTACTGTACATGTCACGGAAATAAAATTGCCTGCGTATTTACTTCTGCAACTCCCCGGTTTGTCTCTCCTCGTAATTTGAACGTTTATTAGCCTGTGAAAGCAAGCATGGTTGCTTTTTACTGCAAAGCAGTATATGTCTAACCCCCCAGTTTTCATTCCGGTGTCATCGATTTACTCGGCGCTACTCTGGGGCTCCTCCTCACCACCGCTGACACCTCTTTCACAACTATTTTCCCCCTCGCCTCCACCGAAGCCCTTAGGCAAGTTGCGCAGTCGACAGATAACGGCGCTAGTGCGGTTATTAGATGATTCCGAAAAATCAACAGAAGCACAGATGGGCAAAAAATGCGCTGACGATTACTACACTCCATAATAAGAAACCTGTGGGCAGCGGAAGCTGCAGTCTTCTCGGCCACGGTGCTTTTCTGCTGCGTCTTTGGAAGTGTTCACGTGATTAGTGAACGTACGGCGACAAGCGCTACTCTGCTGCTACTTCGCAGTGAGCCGCCGCGGCTAGCCAGCACGTTGTTTGTCGTGTTTGAACCTCCCACGCAAATGTCACGTGGTTCGGATTAGCACCGCACAAGGGAGCAGCGAGCATGTTGTTTGGATAGCGGAGAAACCACGTCACGTGGTTTGGATAGCGGAGAATGGAACAGCGTCTGGGGAAAGTGTCAGGGGGAGGGCGCTTCTTGGTGGCGACGCATGAGAAATGTGGGGAAAAGGCAGTCAGACAGATAACGCCGTAGCCGCACATGTTTTGCTCCACTTCACCCTTCGCTAGACACGCCTCTCTGTTTTCTTTCTTTTGTCGCTGCGACGTTCCCTCACTCAGTTACGCGGATATAAACCAACGCCGCTCCCCGCGAACCTTAGGTAACGGTTGCCAAACGACTGGCCCCTAAAACGATCGGAACCCTCCATCGCCATTTCCGTCCAACTTCCACTTCGCCAAGTAGCTGCGAATCCCTCCCAGTAGAAGGGAAACTTCCCCAGTTGGAACGCTGGCTTGAGGCCATATTTCTTTTTCAGCTTGGATGGACTTCCGAGCGACATTTTCGCCGTTGTCTTTCACGGCTAAGTATCTAAATATGCCCCATCACCGTTTGACGGTTTCTGCGTGCACGATTTGCGGGTAAAAAAGGGGGGCGTGCACTCATAGCTAGGCTTCATGCCATTACCAATGGAATGCCGGTTGTGCTGGTGGGAGATTTAAATGTCGAAATTACATGGCTGAATGCGGGTAGTCGGCTGTCCTTCTTAATCGAGTGTTTCGTGTGTGGGTTGATGTGTTGCACAGGCATCTTACACAAACAGTAAGATGCATATGAGGGGTAAGGAAAACG
The DNA here is from genome assembly GCF_048455015.1 of Haemaphysalis longicornis. Classification (NCBI taxonomy): domain Eukaryota; kingdom Metazoa; phylum Arthropoda; class Arachnida; order Ixodida; family Ixodidae; genus Haemaphysalis; species Haemaphysalis longicornis. Next base: position 59,787,567 of record NW_027526335.1, on the reverse strand, counting down.
ATCCACCACATGTTTGTACGCAGGAATAGAGCTCAGGTTTGAAATCGTTATAAGACGGATGCATGCCGTTCGTTTGGAGGAAGAAGAGCAAGAATTGAAGCGTTGGCCAGAACACAAGCGCGAATGGGTACAAAAACAACGGAAAGCTGCTGGCGCCGCCACTACCGCATCAAGTTCAGCTAGTCGAGCAGCGGCAAACTCCTCCCGGATGAACAGCAACTTGCCCGCTTGGAACGCCGTCGTGAGCCAATATCACTTCTTCAGGAGTCTTTCAGGGGATATTTTGAACGGCGTCTGTCCCTTCAAAGCACCCGCTCATGACCCGTTGCCGGTTTATTCGTGCGCAGGTTTTTAGTGGAGAATAGTAGCAGGGAGGAGGGGGGCGTGCACGTGCAGCTATAGATTTCATGCCCGTACTGATGGATGGCATGTCCGTTGTGCTGGTGCGAGGTTTAACCGCGGACGTTAAACGGCCCAATGGGACTTGTCCAGAGTCCTTAGTTTTGGAACGGATTGGGTTTGTGTGTTACGCTATGTTCAGACTACCGACGCAAAAGCCGTATCGTGATCTATGGACGTAAAAAAATATCACGCCGTTTGTTTGGCTTAGACGTGAAATGACGTAATTCTTTAAAGTTATTACGACCGTTGCGGCAACAGTCTGAACCCGGCCTTACTCAAACAGTAAGATGCTTGCGACGCGACAGAGACAAAGGCCGTTCCATGTTTGTTTTCAAGAACAAAGCTTGGATCCTTGAGTGGTTCATTCAGCTAATTGGCCAAGAAAAAAGAAGTATGCTCTATCGCAACTTACGATAAACGTGTTTTGTTTCGTGCACTTCGTGGACTGCGTCCAGCTTTGCAGGTAATCCTTCTTCACAGAGTGGAAGGGCACTAATTTTTTAGTTGCATAAAAGCCAGAGAGCAAACAAGTTAATTTTCCTGTTTTTGAAGTTTTCCGTTCGTTTTAAACAATGCGGTACTTTTATAGAGCAGGAAATAAAAAAAATGACCTTTCTAACAATGACATCGTCGTCGTTCTTACCTGCGTTCTTATGAACTATATTATTTGATCCCAACAACACCGTAAAAACCGGAAGTATTCAAGAAGAAAGGCGCTGAATTGGTGCCAACTATTCCATTTCAAATGAACCTGTGCCGCTTTCTAATTTTGCTGTGTTTGCTAGCTGTTATTGCAGATTTCTTCCGATGTTCATCGCCGCTTTGTTTTTCCCTGAAAAGCTTCTAAAGTAAGATAACACCCCTCGCTGTGCATGCTTTATTTATTACTCGTTTATGTCCAGACAAACTCTTCAATGATTCGACCTTTTCTTTCAGAAAAATGGGTGCGAAACGCTGATTCTTGCAGTCGATTAAGCTCCTTTGAGTCGGAGATATTTTTTGTGCCTCAGTGAGAATGTTGAATCCCACGCCCGATCATGGCATCTCACTCTTCGATACACGCAATAACCGCTTCCTGGAACGAAACAGTCTATGCTGTTTGGCAAGCCTTAGAAGCCAGCCCGAAAGAAGCAATTGGGTGTTGTTTTTTCTGACCGTGTTTGAACAGGCTTAGACTGTTCACTTCAATTCAATAAGACTTTGTCCCCTCCGACGGCAGAGCTCTCTCAACTGTAAAAAAAGAGACAGGCATATCCGTTCCCCTGGTTTGACCTTTCTCCTGTTTTATGTTGTGTATGCCCCGGGCATGAAACACACTTGGAAATACCCCATTTTCCGGGCACAACACATGCTCAAGAAGGTGAATGCGAATTGCGAAAGTTCACAGGACTGCTCCGTTGTCGAAGCACGCGTCGTTAAATCAGGGCGGAAACAACCTTGCACTAGGAAAACTAAGCAGGAAATTTTCCACGAGAGATACCGAACATGCAGAACAAATCTAAGCTCATGCTTCCAATAACATCCCACGCACTACCACGACCCAGCACTGCAACCATGGGCTTTTTCCATTCATGAGGGTTTAAGGGGGAATGTTTTCTTTTTAAATCATCTGCAATAACTCGAGCCGGTGCAAGCGTCTGCCCTCTAGGAAAATAAGGCGATACGATGTAATTTCACTGATTCTCTCGTGAATGCTCAGTCGAGACATAGATAGAATGCCTGTAAAGAGTTACAGAAAGCGAATACATGCACTTTCAATAAGAACAAGTCGGTGTGTTCACATCACCGAATCTTATTTCGTCATGGCAGTATTACCTATTAAACTTGCCTTAGGCACCACAGTTTTAGCTTGTGTGCACGAGCATCAGTATCTTGCTTCTTTTGTAATCTTGCGCTGCTTCTGCAGGTACATAATAGTGTGAAATGAGTATGGCGGGGCCTGTGCCAGCTAGTTTCTCTCTCTCTCTCTCTCTCTCTATATATATATATATATATATATATATATATATATATATATATATATATCTGTTCTGCTACATGCATTACGAGGCACTGGCTCCAGCAGTTCGGATATGCCAATTGCTAACCCCGACCTCCGACCACGTTCTACGTGGCGGCCGCTGGGAAAAGAAGACGTTCTACGTCTCCCGCGGTAGTCGAGGGGCGGCGCTAGTTGACCTCTTGTAAATATAAACCCCCGCTTTAAAGTCGAGAGAGAAGCCGCTGTGGGGATAGCGTAATGGCGAACGCACCGCACCGGTTATGCGGAGATGTGGGTTCGAGTCCCGCTCCCGGAAAACGGCGGATTTTTTCTCGACTTATATTTTCGCTTATTTATCAATGAATCAAAGAAACGTGACAAGCACACGTCATTCGGCCCTATTATATATTTCGAAAAAAGCCGAATAGCACTGGCAATGACCACTGCAACCTTGATATGTATCTTTACCGAGTCCCTCGTCCCGTATCTCTCTGTTCTGCTATATATATATATATATATATATATATATATATATATATATATATATATATATATATATATATATATATATATATATATATATATATATATACATATATATATATATATATATATATATATATATATATATATATATATATATATATATATATATATATATATATATATATATATATATATAGGAAATGAGGGGCTCGTTGAAAATAAGACAGAAATAAAGTTTGGCAGTCAAGAAAACCTCGGAAAGCAAAGGGGAGGATATGGTAGGTCATTGAAACAGAGAAAGACTTCGGAAAGAAAAAAAGAAGAGAAAAAATGCCCGCCAGGTGGGATCCGAACCCACGACCTCCAGAATACCGGTCTGGTGCGATAACCACTACGCTACCGGCGGGGCTATTTTCCCCCTCCACTTTCTGGGGTATTTATGTCAATGTAATTTTTCCTGTGCTTGGGGGTGGTAGCCAGCGCCACTCCGACTTCTCGGGGTGGAGGGGACCTGCTTTTTAACCCCCGGGCCGTGACTCGAGTGTCTACGCTGGTCGACCACTGTCGGCATGTCGTAGGCTCGAAGAGTCACTGACATTAGAAAAAAACATTTAGTAGTTTAAAACATCAGTCAAATCAAAATACAAACAAAAATCCAAAATGCTCCTGTCCGCCAATGGCAGTGGCGCCATTGCAAAGCAAACTTTAAACAATTACGAGATATTCGAAAAACGTATGAAGTGGCGACGATTTACCACCTACTTTCTCGCCCAGACTTTATGTTGCCCTCGCGACTATTCATGAAGCCACCGCCAAGAGATATAACAATGGCATATATTTTCGGTCCTTTTCTTTTTTGTTGAAATCGCAATCGTCGCAATGGATTCAAGGTCGAGGGCTGCAGTTTCTTGCAAAGGGATTAAGTGCGAACCTTAAAAGTTTTCCCTGACATATCTGTTGTTATTTGTATCTAAAAAACGGAACTTGTCCACTGTACTGTCCTCAAAAACTGACCACGGAACTCACTTCCTTCGCATTGATGACACGTTTGGTTGTGAAAGACAGGGCAAAATAAGTATTGAGCAAAATTTACATTTTGGTGATTTTTTCACTTATTCGGTTTTACTTGCTTTTCGCGTAATATTTTAAAACAACGTGATTCGCCTTTTCTTTTTTGTTGTTTTCCGTGTAAACACATTTAAAAAAGAACTGGCGCATTATACCCCGTGCAATATCTCCGCTTCCAGGTGCAGCTTATGTTGCAGGCCGGCAGATTTATTTTAACCAGCTGGTAATATTAAACGTGGATCAATATCTTGATACACGAAAGTTCTCGATTTCCATCTACTTCAGAAAAACAGCCGTGGGGAAGGGAGATCGAGGACACTTGTGGTCCGCAGCAAATGGCTTAGCCACTAACCAGCTCCTGCGGTGACACTTGTCAAGTATTACAATTTGCAGGGGTCGGACCTTCAAAACAAATTATGAAATGCAAAAAGTTTGCACACATGGGGTTGGGGCCATCGCTGTTGCGCAGTGGACCACTCCTGCAGCCTGATTGCTCCAATAAAGTCGCAGCTAGGGTAGGGCAGAGTGGTTTTATATACCCTGCAAGCTGCCGAGAATGACATTTTGTTTGGTCATCTTGCACTACGCTCGCACTTCCAACAGAAACAGACCATTGCTACATTGGTGCTCATTCATTACCCCTGTTTTACATAGAGCGTGATAGTATTGAATTGGCTGGATGGAAAAGTGCGCGAGTGGGTACGAAGTTGATAGTACGGAGAAGAAAAAAAAAGGCCTGAATTGTATTCACTGTGCAATATCAACAACGGAGGGTCGAACCGTTTCGGCAAGAACCGGTAACCGTTATTTCTTTTTTCGGTTCAGTTCCGGCAAAAATACCGATTCAGTTCCGGTTGTCGGTTCGGTTCGGTTCCGTTTCGACACCCTGATATATATATATATATATATATATATATATATATATATATATATATATATCAAGGTTGCAGTCGTCATTGCCAGTGCTATTCGGCTTTTTTGGAAATATTTAATAGGGCCGAATGACGTGTGCTTGTCACGTTTCTTTGATTCATTGATAAATAAGCGAAAATATCAGTCGAGAAAAAATCCGCCGTTTTTCCGGGAGCGGGACTCGAACCCACATCTCCGCATAACCGGTGCGGTGCGTTCGCCATTACGCTATCCCACGGCGGCTTCTCTCTCGACTTTAAAGCGGGGGTTTATATTTACAAGAGCTCTGAGGCCGGCCAACTAGCGCCGCCCCTCGACTACCGCGGGAGACGTAGAACGTCTTCTTTCCCAGCGGCCGCCACGTAGAACGTGGTCGGAGGTCGGGGTTCTCGACTTATATTTTCGCTTATTTATCAATGAATCAAAGAAACGTGACAAGCACACGTCATTCGGCCCTATTAAATATTTCGAAAAAAGCCGAATAGCACTGGCAATGACGACTGCAACCTTGATATGTATCTTTACCGAGTCCCTCGTCCCGTATCTCTCTGTTCTGCTACATGCATTACGAGGCACTGGCTCCAGCAGTTCGGATATGCCAATTGCTAACCCCGACCTCCGACCACGTTCTACGTGGCGGCCGCTGGGAAAGAAAACGTTCTACGTCTCCCGCGGTAGTCGAGGGGCGGCGCTAGTTGACCGGCCTCAGAGCTCTTGTAAATATAAACCCCCGCTTTAAAGTCGAGAGAGAAGCCGCCGTGGGATAGCGTAATGGCGAACGCACCGCACCGGTTATGCGGAGATGTGGGTTCGAGTCCCGCTCCCGGAAAAACGGCGGATTTTTTCTCGACTTATATTTTCGCTTATTTATCAATGAATCAAAGAAACGTGACAAGCACACGTCATTCGGCCCTATTAAATATTTCGAAAAAAGCCGAATAGCACTGGCAATGACGACTGCAACCTTGATATGTATCTTCACCGAGTCCCTCGTCCCGTATCTCTCTGTTCTGCTACATGCATTACGAGGCACTGGCTCCAGCAGTTCGGATATGCCAATTGCTAACCCCGACCTCCGACCACGTTCTACGTGGCGGCCGCTGGGAAAGAAGACGTTCTACGTCTCCCGCGGTAGTCGAGGGGCGGCGCTAGTTGACCGGCCTCAGAGCTCTTGTAAATATAAAGCCCGCTTTAAAGTCGAGAGAGAAGCCGCCGTGGGATAGCGTAATGGCGAACGCACCGCGCCGGTTATGCGGAGATGTGGGTTCGAGTCCCGCTCCCGGAAAAACGGCGGATTTTTTCTCGACCTATATTTCCGCTTATTTATCAATGAATCAAAGAAACGTGACAAGCACACGTCATTCGGCCCTATTAAATATTTCGAAAAAAGCCGAATAGCACTGGCAATGACGACTGCAACCTTGATATGTATCTTTACCGAGTCCCTCGTCCCGTATCTCTCTGTTCTGCTATATATATATATATATATATATATATATATATATATATATATATATATATATATATATATATATATATATATATATATATATATATATATATATATATATATATATATATATATATACATACATACATACATACATACATACATACATACATACATACATTCCGCAGTGTACTTTCGCTGCGTTTCATCTACCACTCACAAGGCTATTTATTTCATTCCAATAAAAAATATTCATAAAAAATCACAGCAACCTGTCGCACTAAGAAAACCATGGCGACGATTGCTTTACGCTATTGGCAAGCTAGTGGAAACTTCACGATACTCTAGGAAGACCCGTGGCGTCGGTCATTAGGTTGTCTTATCTGGGTTCCACGTCGCGTAGTCCGTTGCACTGACCGGTGGAGCTCGTCAGGGGTCCAACAGTGTATGGCCCTCTGTTGCGAGAAATCGTCTTCGGTACCATGGCGTCGTTACAACGTGTTCAGGCACGAATTCCTGTGGACCTGCATGCATTGGTTGCTGCGATACTGAAGAAACTTTACAATCCACGGCACGCTGGCATGCATGAACGCGAATAACTTGACACACAATTTAGGAAGCACATTGTTAATCAAAAGGGCCCAATCTAGCAGCGCTATTGTGCAGGCACAGCCATGAAGCCACACTCGGGCTGACGAATCGTACGAGCAAGCTTCTGGGGATGGCGGTGGCATGCGGATGGGAAGGAAGGCCAGCGGGGTAGGGAAGTAAGCTAGGGAGGGTTCAGTAAGTAGGTTTTAAGTGCGTACCTTGACTTAAGTCCGTGCCTTGAGTGAGGGAACACATGAGAAGGCCTCCGTATAAAGAGGGAATTGGTGTTGAAGGCCAGGTTTTTTACACGCACACTCCTAAACGATAAGTTTTATTTTTCCGGATGTCGCCGCAAAACATGATTTCGCAGGCACTTTCGCTCGTTCATGAAAATTCCGGTACTCGGTGCAATCCTGCCCGTGTCATTGGGACAGCCGTGGTACACAGATTTATTGCTCACACAAGAATTCCCACTTATAACGGGCCGGTTATACACCATTCCGTTTGCCAGCGTGCCAGCATGACGGAGTCTACCAGCGGATCACTAAAATTAGAGGTTAGCAATAATTCCCAACGGACAACGCTAAGGCAACATAACCGTCTCCAATGGATCCCGGAAGGCAGACGGGATGCTATAAGGTGACCCGGTGACTCCCGAGCTATTCACGTCACCACAGCAGTCCATTCTGTAGGCCATTCATACGACCAAGGCAAAAGGTATCCGCAAGGTTCGACAATATTTGGATATTAGGTTGCTACAGGAGGCTGCGCCGTTCTCGCCGTGGTTATGCCTTTAGCATGTCAGGTGGGTGTAACTGCGTGCATCGCACGGAGTTCACAGGAAGGTTTGCGATGAAAATGGGAGCCATGTTGTTTTGCTTCGTAGAAAAAAAAAGATAAGAGACTCTGCAAACGTAAACAGAAACAATGCAGTGAAGAACAAACATGCCAATTAGGCGGAAAGTGAACATAGGTGCTGTAGACCAATGTATGCAGTAAAACTAATAATTTAGAAGCCAAATTTACAATGGTCGGCAAGAAGTGTACATTTCAATGCAATAAATGCAGGTCCTAGGAATCTACGAGACTGCTTTCTTTGAACATGTGATTACCATTATTATGTGAAAGGCAAACTACGACTTCTTAGTCCAAAATGTTAAGTGAACATTGTCATCAGAGGGTAATCATCGTACCTGCAAAATCAACGGTGGTTTACATCGATGGGCCAGAGGCATTACACAGCGGCTTTAGTCCTCTCTTCGTACCGTCGGCCATTTCGTGTGCCGGTTCGCTGCTTTAGGTACGGGACGATTGTGTACTGGCAAAATACCCCCTTTTATCGGCCAGTTCGCCATAATAGAAGGGGGGTTGCTGTGGTCGTTGTGGCCAGGAAAAGTGAAATGTTCGAAGTTGCCGAAGCTGAACTGTCGGCTGGTTTGATCTTAACCGAAATAAAACTACGGGACCTCTTTGAACTTTTTCAGAATGTGAAGGCGAAAGTTTAATTGGGCCATCTCTTGATTTGGTGTAGAGCTTTCTGTTGACCTCTTTGCTACTGCGCCCATCACCACTTGACCATTCGCCATCCCCAGGAGCCTCCTGTTCGCCTCCTCGGCATCCCTCAAAGCGGCTGGTATTGAAAAAAAAATCGTATTAGTGTGGGCTTGTTGGTACCTATTACGCTCCGATGGATTGTATTGCGCGTGCGGCGACGGCCTACCCTCCTCCAGCGCTGTAGTTTTCCTTTCCCGGCATGCGCTTCCACACTCGCACTCCTGTTGTTTGTACCACCGATTTTCTGTGCCTCCCAATGCGTACTACGAAAAATAGAGATAAAATGTTGTCGTCTTTATCGCTGTCTACGTGTGCTATCGGCCTATCAGTTTTTTCAACTGATCTGTAAACATTGTGGGACTATTTGTGCAGATAAATGCCTATGGTCCATAGGCCGTGTTACGACCAGTCCAGGTGCGTTTGCGCGAATTTATGTAGTAAAAAAGCAATTAGTAAGTCCTCCTTGCTGATTTCCCGCCACCTTCCCTATGACGCCAAGTCTTGCGAATTAGCGTGACTACCCGCCGCGGTGGCTCAGTGGCTAAGGTGTAGTGCTGCTGAGCACGAGGTTGCGGGTTCGATTCTCGGCCACGGCGGCCGCTTTTCTGATGAAGGCGAAAAGCAAAAAACGCCCATGTGTACGAGATTTCGGCGCACGTTAAAGATCCCCAGGTGGTCAAAATTAATCCGGAGCCCTCCACTACGCCGCGCCTCATCACCTGCGTTTCGTCGGCGCGTTAAAACCCTACAATAAATCGAATTAGCGTGACTGCGGTGATTGTGCGGCTTGCCAAACTGCTGATGGGTTGTGAGAAGACGACCGCGAAGTGAGAGCTGCGCCCCGGCAAGGTTCACCCCTTGAAAAATATGGCTCTGTTATCCTTGTTTGCGGGATCTATTAAGCTTAATAAAGTCCGTGAGGGCAAAAACTTAACAATAGCACACACCACTCCTCTGGTAGTACAAGAGTTGTAAACTGCTTGCGTGTGTGCGACTGGTGCGCTGGTAGGAAACCTGAGATCAAGGAAGGGCAGGATAAGAGTTACCGGAGTAATGTAGGAAATAAGAAATGAGCAATTAAGATCCGTTTTTTGTTATAAAACGCTACACCAAGGTACGAGAAACGATATTTGCGGTGAGTTAACTACCAGATTTGTCAGCTGCAAGACCACCCATTTGTCATCGCTTTTCCTGCCCAAGAAATAAAGTAGCTCGTGATAAGCTATTTGTGGAGGCTTGGGGGAAGCTTACTGCCCCTGCGTTCTTTAAACACTACTCATCAAAGCTGCCCGGAATGCTGCAACTTGAAAAATAAACAGCCTGCACGATATCAAGGATTAATCGTAAGTTTTATATACTTAGAATTTTTTCCCCAGCACCCATGGCGTTTTGGACTGTGGTGTAAATTACTGGGTGTAGTGCGTCGAAGTAACCAGGCATGGATACCGGCTGGGATTTCTTTTTTCGAAATCGATGTCCCTTTATTTAAGTAATGTTCATTCATTCACGAGCGAGTTGCAGACTGCGTGCAGATAGACACCAACGTGCCGGCGAATTCTAGTTGGCGTGGTGTTGACATAAACACCGATAGCTTGCAGACACAGTGCCGAATCAGCCGACTCTCGGCCTGCTGCGAAACCGCCTCTTAGGAACGGGGACGAGCAAGGGAAGCTCCAAATGTGGGAGCGAAGCCCTTCGCAGTTCAGCGTCTCCGATGACGTGGAAGGCGTTCCGTCACTGCGTGCGCCTGGGCTAGCGAGCGGTACGATACTAAGCAGTGCTGGCCCACTTATCTCCTTCATTTTCAGCCGAGAACATGGCAGAAGCACGGATTGCCGATTGCAGAGATTGCGAGAACATGCGACCAAAGGTAACTTCGGATGCTAAGCATATTGTTGAACGAACTGAAACCGACACTCGTTTCAACAAAAATAAACCAGCAGAACTTATCCCGACACATATGTTTGTTGCCATTAGCGCTACAGTCCCCCCCCCCCCAAAAAAAAAAAAAAAACTAATCAAACAAAACACTAATCAAATGCAACTGATCAAATGCAAATATCAAATCTTGGGCATCTTCCAATCCGATTGCTAGACGGCCGTCATTTCAAGTCACTGCGGCAGTTGTAGCGTCGCCCACAGATGTCGCATTGTATTCTTTCTTCTTCCATGCTTCACAAATAAATAATGCTTGATATACAAGATAAACGATGAGAAGTGAATTCATTTGAGACCACCTATGCAATGCAAACAAAAAGAATTTCAACAAACACTCTTTATGCACGAAGTAATTCTCGTCCCAAACATTCGCAACGCTGCCAAGGACAACGACAAGTCATGTGCGGTCTAGACGCAGGGAGAGCAGAAGGCTTTACCTTCATAGCGCGTGCCTTTTTCCCTCGCTGCAGACAAACAACACAAACTGAGATGGGTTAGCTACCGTCTTCATCATTCATTCTTGTAGGCAGGCATTATTCACGCAACTATAAAAAGGCGTTCTACACAAAAAGAAATGCGGAGATGGTGTAGACACGTTAATACAAGACTGATTAATGGGGTAGACACGCGCAAGCTTGGACAATCTTTTTTTCAATGTGAATCGCGAACTGTCAGAGTTCCGGAGCATGACAGTTTATATCCTGGAGGCACTTACTCCAACAACAGAGCAAAAACCTTGATCAGACGAAAAGATATTTTTAATCTCTTGTGTATTAAAATATCTAAATAAAAATCATTAAGTGGCGTAATCAAGTGTTCTTCGTTAGGATTTATGAAACCACTTCGAGAACATACGCTCTGTCCGCTCCTGTGCTATAAATCTTAGATCTCGATTATCTGCTGCTTCTGGACGTAATTGTTTTATGATTATTATAAAGAATTTATGGCCATTCATCGGAACATGAGCTTATCAGCCAACTTTTTTGTTCTGTGCTCTTTTATATCAGCATTTTTCCTACACTGCCCGCCTTGCATGAAGCTTCTTTTTTTCGGCGTTTTCTTTTCTTTTGCCCCTGCGTGTAGCGGATTCACACCGGTGGAAAAACAGCGGGACAGCGCATCCCTCGTTCTGGCGTCCGCCCCTAGGCGAGACAATTTACGCCTGCTAGTGGACCTTCATTTCTTTCTATAGTACAATACATACATACATACATACATACATGCATACATACATACATACATACATACATACATACATACATACATACATACATACATACATACATACATACATACATACATACATACATACATACATACATACATACATACATACATACATACATACATACATACATACATACATACATACATACATACATACATACGTACTTACATACATACATACATACAAACATACATACATTCCATCGGCAATTTTTATCCACAGCCAGCAAAGCTTTATGAGAAATGCTGACAAAATTAGTTTGGAAGGAGGAGCACCGCTAACAGCTCATTGCGAAGTGAGACAGAATTTCATACTCGGCAGGGGTCATATACTGCAGCAGTAAATGATTTCCTATCGTACTTCGTCCTCGTCTGTTTGTTCTGCACCCCTTATTTTATTCTGCCAAAACACCCTTTACAAATAATACTGTCAGAAGAAGCAAACGTATTCAGTGATAATAAGGTGCTTCCGCTGTCACTCTTCATCTCTGATAAATAAGTTTATATCACGGCTAGCAATTCACGTTAACGTGAATGCCAGAACCTCATTTTCAGAGTATATTATTTATCTTAAACTGTTATTGCACTTTTTCAAGACAATTGTCTTTTTGGCTACCTATACGCCGAAATTAATTCCCTTCGTATGTATGTATGTATGTATGTATGTATGTATGTATGTATGTAAGCATGTATGCATGCATGCGTTCATGTATGTATGTGTGTATGTATGATGTATGTATGTATGTATGTATGTAGGTATGTATATATATGTATGTACGCCCCCGATTTATCTTCAACACCTAAGCAAGACTATCGGTCGAGTTCCACATATCGTTCCATACCGTTCGGCCGTTTTCTTTCAGGCACAGAGGGATGAACAAAAAATTAGTGTCCTTCAACTCTGTGAAGAACAATGACTTGCAAATCTGGACGCAGTGCATGAAACAAAGCAGTTTATTGTAATTTGCGATGGAGCATATATTTCCTAGTCAATTAGCTGAATGAACCTCTGAAGGATCCAAGCTTTGTTCTTGCAGATAAACATGGAACTGCCGTTGTCCCTCCCGGGTCGTAAGCGTCGTACTGTTTGTGTAAGGCCGGGCTTACACTGTTGCCCTGACTGTCGTAATAACTTTAAAGAATGACGTCATTTCTCGTCTCACCCAAGTGAACTACGTGACATGCCATTTTTTACGTCCATAGATCACGATACGGGTTTTGCGTCGGTAATCTGAAGATACCCTGACACACAAGCCCAATCCGCTCTGCCACTAAGGACTCCAGACAGGTCCCACTGGCCGCGTTTAAATCTCGCACCAGCACAACGGAAGTGCCATTCATCAGTACGGGCATAAAACCAATAGCTGCGCGTGCACGCCTACCCTCCTCCCACCTACTATTCTCCACTACAGACCTGCGCATGTATAAGCCGGCAACCGGTCATGTGCGCGTGCTTAGTAGTGACAGACTCCGTCGAAAATATCCCCCGAAAGCCCTCGGAAAAAGTGATATTGGCTCACGCCGGCGTTCCAAGCGGGCAATTTGCTGTTCATCCGGGAGGGATTCACCGCTACTTCACAAGCTGAAATTGAGGCGGTAACGGCGGTGCCAGCATCATTCCGTTGTTTTTGCACCCATTCGTGATTGTGTTCTGGCCAACGCTTCGATTCTTGCTCTTCTTCCTCCAAACGAACGGCATGCATCCGTCCCATAAAGATTTAAAACCTGGGAGCCCTTGAGCTCTATTCCAGCGTACAAACATGTGGCTTTCTGTTGTCCTTGCCCCTCGTATATATCTTACTGTGTGTGTAAGATGTCTATGTAACACATCAACCCACATCCGAACCACACGATTGAGGAGGACAGCCGACTAACCAGATTGACCAATATAATTTCAACATCTAAATACCAGCACAACCAGCATTTCATCGGTAGCGGCATGAACCCTAGCTGTGCGTGCACGCTCCCCTTTTTAAGTGCGAATGCACTTTATAAGCGACCCTGAATTCCGGCGACCGCCGTCCGTCCACATAGCAACAGCTGCGGGTGCGCGCGCTCCTCGTCTTCCTTGGCAACGGGGGGAGATGGGCGCGCGCTGCCTGGCCGCTGACATGGCACATACCCACGTGGGGGATTGGCCACGAATCGGGCGTGAGAAGGGCTAATGCACCCGCTTAAAGGAGTACTGACACGAAATTTCAAAGCTGAGATCCGCTCTAGCAATCAAGTACAATGACAACACAAATAGGTGTCTGTGAATAAATGCATCTATCTTTCTTTGTAGTTGTGTGTGCGTGTGTGATCTCTCTTTCGCGAACATTATCGAACCGCGCAAATTCAACTCGTGCATTCGCACTTTCACATTCTTCCCCTCGGGGAAATGCGGGGAAATTTTTTCTATCCCCAAACCCTGCACGCAATAACTGGTAACCCGTGATGGCGCATACTTAGGCGTGGAAGACACCTGCGAAAATGTCGCTGAAAAAGAAATTTGGGCTCAAGCCGGAGTTCCAACTGGGTAAGTTTCTCTTCTACCGGGGGTGATTGGCAGCTACTTGGCGAAGTGAATTTGAGTGGAAACGACGACGGCGGGTTCCGGTCGTTAAAGGGGGCAGCCCTTTGGCAGCCGTTACCTGGGCTTCGCGGGCGTGGCGTCTATGGCCGTGTAACCGAGTGAGCTAACGCAGCAGCGACGAAAGAAAGAAAACGGAGAGGAGCGTCTAGCGAAGGGTGAAGTGTAGAGTGACACATGTGGCTACGTCGTCATCTCTCTCACTGCCTTTCCCTCACACATGTTTCATGAGTCCCCACCGAGGAGCGTTCTCCTCCTGACACTTTCCCCAGACGCTGTTCCATTCTCCGCTAATCCAAACCTCGTGACGTTTGCGCAGGAGGTTCAAACACGATATGCAACAACATGCTCGCTGCTCCCTGGTGCGGGGCTAATCCGAACCACGTGACATTTGCGCGGGAGGTTTAAACACGATTTGCAACGTGCCGGAAGGCGGCGGCAGCGCACTGCGAGGTAGCAGCAGAGTAGCGCAAGCCGCCTTACGTTCGCTGATTACGCGAACACTTCCTGAGACGCAGAAGAAATGCGCCGTGACCGAGAAGACTGCAGCTCGCGCTGCGCACAAATTTCATATTAAGGAGTGTAGTAATCGTCAGTGCATTTTTCGCGCCCGTCCGTGCTTCTGTTTATTTTTCTTAATCATCTGATAACCGCGTACCGCCGTTAGCTGCCGACTGCCCAACTTGCCAAAGGGGCATCGGTGAAGGCGAGGGGGAAAATAGTTGTGGAAGAGGTGTCAACGGTGGTGAGGAGGAGCCCCGCAGCGGCGCCGAGTAAATCGATGACACCGGAATGAAAACTGGAATGGGGGTGGTGTGTTAGCATATGCTGCTTCGCCGTAAAAAACGTTGCACCATTTTATGGGCAGGCTGGCGGAAGCATTTGTGCCGTCATGCCTTATGAGCGCAGCCCATGGTAAATACGACTGAAGCGGACAAAATAGGCCCGATAGTGCTAAAAGCAATAAAAACGATTGCGGATACCCATGAGGACCACGTTTCCTATATTACTCAAGCTGTGGTGCACATATCGTGGATGAACCCGTTGTGGGTCACATATCCTACGAACTATCACTAACCCACACAGTTACATCAACTGTGGTCCCTGTACAGGACTTTGTAGATAGCGCTTGTAGGAGATTGCCGAAGTTTCACGACAGATCTGATGAGACGAGGAGCAGTCCGCATCCCACAGGGGAAAACACTCCTACGCGCAGGTCGAGATCGTCTTCAGCCTCGGCTATTCGTATACATTAAAGACAGCGACTTTGCTCGTTGGTCATCCCGAGCCCTCGCCAACAAGACCACGTAAGAAGAGCTGGAGTCCTGTGTATTTCTTGGAACCTGCCATGAAATGACCCAATACTGCACACTAAACAGGGAGGCTCCCGACACCGCACTCACAGTTTACAAAACGTAAATCACGGACATATTACTTTAAACCAATTCATTTCCTTGCCCCATTACCACATACTTGCTCTTTCACAACCAGTACGATCCACTAACCAAATCTTCTGGACAACCAGGTACACCTTTTGTCAAAATTTATCCTAAGCCTTGTGGACCACAAAGAATTCCAAAAGTAAGCGTTACCTTCAAAAGTGACAAAATTACTTTATGACAGTAAGAAAGAAAGTGTTTTCTCCAGCCTTCCGGCATATAACATTTCAGCCTCGCTCGGGACGTAAGCTTGCACATTGACTTTTCTCTGCCTGCGCTTTTTCGGCTTGGCCTAGAAAATTTTGACAATGACTGTACATTCCATCACATCGTCTGGGAGTGACAGGACAATCCAGATTTGCCAACAACCTTCCCTTTTCTCCAGCCTAAACAGTGCGAGGTTATGCTGTCTAGCTCTCACCTTTCCTAACAGGCCCTTCTGATCAAGAGAGCTGCGCCGGTCAAGAAGGCACATAAAGCTGACCGAAATACTAGGCTAGTTGGTAGGTGCTCATCTGGGTTGTCAAAGCGTTCACAAAACATAGACGAAGGAAGAAAGAGCCACGTCGTCTTTCTTCCTTCGTCTCTGTTTTACGGGCGCCTGGAACACAGCTATGGCACATTAAATTTTGAATTCACGAGCAGCTTCTACCGACGAAAATGTACAGCTAAAAGTTTGCCCCTCCTCTCTTTCTCTACTTAAAAACTAGCACGCAAAGTAGATGAAACTTTTGTGGGGAAAACAGCTAAGAACTTGTAAACTTAAAAAACTAGGAAACCTAGAAAATATTTCTTCATGTACAGCATATCGGGTACGCGGAAATAACCAATAAAAAAATGACCCAAAATGCTCTCCTGAACCGAGAGTGGGCGTCACATTACTTCGCGCCACTCGATTCTATGGGGGAAAACACGGCAAAAATAAAGTATCGTCTTTTGATTACCCGCACAAAAACCTTTTCGCAACTCTCGGCCCATTGTGAAAAGCTGGATCGGCAAACACAAATGGTGACTCCACGTTTCGTATTTTTGCGTTTTTTCCCCGTTATTCTTTTGCATCGCCTGTAACTCGAAACTTGCGAACGCAGAGAAAAGTTCACTGGACCTTCATTTCTCCTATGTGTAGCGCCACGTGGAGACAGATGGTGAGGACGGGATAAGCTAAAGGTCAGCCAACTGCCTGAGGCCCGAAAAAAAGTAGCAATAATGCTCGACTTTGTCACCTGAGCACCCGTAGGCAATTGTAAACCAGTGAAGTAAAGGTTTCCGTTAGCGTCAGCCAAGCGCTTTCAGCGACATGTCATTCCAATAAGTTAGAACCTCCCGAACATTTCAGCCTACGTTTGTTGAAACTAGCCATTTAGAGCAAAAACTTACAACTGACTTCCAGCAGGCTATACCTGTAGGCGCACTATTTTGGAGAACTTTGAAAACACAAAGCCCCTTCAGGTCAACAGTGCGGCGGTCCTGTGCTAACTGCGACCTCTTTATCCCCGAAAACGTATTGATCTCATCTTCCCGCCTAACTTTCTGCCATCCCCTGCCAGGCTTGCATTCTCTAGGAATCAACTCTGTTACCTAATGACCAACGGTAACCTTGGTTTCACATTACATGCCTTCCCCACGCCCATTTCTTCTCCTTAATTTTTACTATTAAGTCCTTAACCAGCGTCTTTTCCGTGACCCACTCGGCTTCTACGCAATCGTTATACTAAAGCATTGTATCTTGGTCTTCGTTTCAGTTGGCTACAGTCAATTAAAAGTCAATGGATTCTGTATAGATTCGTGAAAACAGGAAGTCATTCACTGCCTCTCTCTTTCCTTCTGTAAATAATTATTGTAAACTCAGGGAATATGATTGCCGAAAAAAGGGCATTTTAGCAACATGATACTCCATGGCGTGAAGCACCGCGGGAAAAACACGGAAAGGAAGCACAAAGGAGGCCATTTTAGCACTGAGCAGTTACTGGTTCTGTGTTTGCCACCCGCGTTTTTTTATGGCGGTTCACACCGTGAGGCATCTCGAAATATATACATTTATTTATTTATTTATTTATTTATTTATTTATTTATTTATTTATTTATTTATTTATTTATTTATTTATTTATTTATTTATTTATTTTTATTTATTTATTCTCAAGGCCGAAGCATTAAAGAGTGGAGCGGGTGTACAAAGTTTGGGGAAACCAAAAAGCAGCATATAAGAAATACGAGCATACAATGGCTGTCTGAATAGTAAACTTACTATAACAATACGGCAAAAATAAAGCAAGATACAGGCCAGTTATAACAGCAGATTCACAAAAAATATCAATACTCAGCATGGTTGCGTCAATGAAGAACACGCGTAGAATAACCGAACAAAAACAGAAAAGATCATGTAGTTTTATTGGGGAAGCTTACATCAAATGGTTAGCAAGCGCATTTTTAAACAATGTGACGTCCCTGATAGCGGCAACAGAGGCTGGAAGGTGGTTCAACTCGCTTGCAGTCTTCGGAATGAATGAGTCAAAATACAGATTGGTGCGGGCGCTTAGAACGCCTACTTTGAACTGATGATCGTTGCGAGATTATATGCACGATGGGCGCTGCAAGAGAATGTTGCTGAGGGAGGGAATACAATGAAAAATCTTATGAAAAAGGCAAAGGCGAGAGATTTTACGGCGCAGTGAAAGGGCGGGTAAGTGAAGATTAGTTTTCATCGTGGTAACACTGGCCGTACGAAAAAAGTTTGACAAGACAAAACGAGCGGCAGCAGACTGGCGAGTTGGGCTAGTTGGTGAAATTGCATTTTGAAACCTTCAGAAAGCGCACACTGAAAAAAAAAAAACGCCACACGAACAAAGGAAACACAGGACGAGCACTTTAAGCGCTCGTCCTGTGTGTTTTTTTGTTGTTGTTGGTGGTGGTGGTGGTGTCGCGTTTTTTTGCAGTGTTGCGCTTTCTGAAGGTTTCAAAAATACAGGAGATGGGTTTTAGACGATAGGACTTTGCGGAATAGTTTCAAAGGATGTGTTTTTACGCCGTACGCCTTCGCTAAGAAAATTATTGATTGATTTTTGGTGCTTGAAGGAGCCATGAAGAGTAAACACATGTTTGGTTCATTAAAAAGATTCCCTCGTTAGAATCATACTGACACTACTTTTAAGGAAAACTTAACTCAAATAAGCTACATAATTAGGAAAAAAGGGAATGGCCATGCGACCCACTCACTAATTTCCTGCAACAGAACCTATGATGTCATACCAGCCAGCTCTGCGATTGGCGGAGGGAGGCAAAAGCAAACGCAAATTAGGCAGAGCTTATAAGTTTGCCAAACGAGCTATTTGCGCCTAAATTTAGGGCACATTCTTTTTAAAGCAGTATGAATCGTGGGAAAAACACTGGAAGTTACGAAATCTCACGTAAACATAGAAATACCGATGCGTACTGCAGTTGGAACTGCGCGCAATAGTCAAACCCGGTTATAGCGAACTTCAACATGCGCCACAATTAGTTCGATATATCCAATAGTTCGATATAGTCGAACCCGCCTATAACGAGTTTATTGTTACGAGTTCGCAATAAGGGGGAATCCCCTTGCCATCCCCGCCTGCAGAAACGAACAAAATAAAGTATGTCATTACCATACATAAAACAATTAATTTATTGCAAATAATAAAGCGACTTCCCGCCTTAACGCCTTAACTGCCTACTTCCAAAAAAGCGGTGATTTTTGTTTTCCCTTTCGTTTTGGCAGCGTCAACTAGCACAACCTTCTTTACACGAGGCGTTGTTTGCACCAGTTCGAGTCCGTGTCCTTCAATATCGAAGAAATATTGGGGGAGGACATCGACTGCCGAAGCACTTCGTTCAGCATCGTACGGCTTTCACACGCGCCATCCTCTGCCTCCTCGGTGCTTTTAATCAGAATTACGACGGTGCTGCTGACGGTGCCCACGTCCGAGGGACTTACAGTGACGGCAACGTCGTCGTCGACAGTAAAAAAATCTTCGAAGGACACTCCTTTCGGCATAGCATCGGGAAGGTTGGCGAGATGCCGTCTTGGTCCGGACTCACTGACTGGGCGGGTTCCGTCGTGAGTTCCGCGCGTCGCAAACAGTTACGGAAAGTGTCGGGCGTCATGTCACTCCATACGAGGCGCAATGTCTCAGTCGCGGCCTTTGCTCAGTGGTTGCGGTCAATCAACATCTCAATCACCGCTCCGAGACCATGCATTTGGCGGCCATTCTAGGCACGCCGAGTTCGATATATCAGATGTGAAGTTCGTTATAAGGAATATGTTTCGCGTGTGTTTCCGTAACTGATTTATTTTTAGTGCGAATGCACTTCTTAAGCGAGCCTGAATCGTCCGCCGCCGTCGTCCGCATAGCAACAGCTGCGAGTGCGCGCGCTCCTCGTCTTCCTCCTCGTCTTCCCTAGCAACGGGGGGAGATGGGCGCGCGCTACTCTCCTCCTCCTCTCTCCGCTCAGTGACTGCGGGTGTTGGGCGCCTCCTCTCCACTTCGGGCGGGAGAGCTCTCGCTCGCGTAGCGGGCGCTCCGCATTCCGACGCGTGAGGGCGCTCGTGTAGCCCTCGCCGTAACGGCGGGCGCTACTCTCCTCCTCCTCTCTCCGCTCAGTGACTGCGGGTGTTGGGCGCCTCCTCTCCACTCCAAGATCACGATATCCACCGTAATCGCGCAATTAACAACCGTGCATTCGCACTTACACACTCTCCCCCTCGGGGAAGTGCGAGGGAATTTTTTTTGTTCGATATATAGCATAATTCGCTCTATTCGGGTTCGTTATAGTCTGGTTTGACTGTATGCTCAGTTTAGCTGCACAGGACTGCGGGGCTTTGGGGTTGTCTGAGACGACACTGGCCGATTGACGCAAGCAACGGTGTCTTACGTGACCATATTTGTCGAGCAAGCACTATGTTTCACTAAACGAGAATTTTCTCCATGAGCAAAAACAAGCCAGTTTTAAATACGGTCAAAAATAAAACAAAGGCAGAAAACAGCTCTAGGAAACCATCTAAGGTGACTAACAGTAAACGAGGCTCCGCAATCGGCTGCAGAGCGGTCGGTTCCTGTGATGTCATTGCAGCACAGGAAAACACACGATTTAGCGGGAAAATCAAAATTTTAGCCTAAATTCAATTATTTCGCAGTGAATAAAGCAGCGTTTGCAGCCTGACAAGCGGTGAGGGCACTATAAAACACGAAATCTTTCGAATAAAATAAACTTGTACGTTGTCTTCATGGCTCCTTTAACGTGCCGAAGCTACACCTATGCTATGAGGCGCGCCGTAGTAGAGGGCTCCAGGTTCATTTTCACTACCTGGGAATCTTTAACGTGAACCGAAATCTCGGCACATGGGCGTTTCCGCTTTTTGCCTCCATCATAAAAGCGGACGCCTCAGCAGCGAATCGAACCGGAGTCCCTGAGCTCAGCATCCCAACGCCTTGGCCACTGAATGCCGATAAAATGAGCGCTGGGGTGTGCCTTCGGTCAAAACGCTTTTTGGCGCTTACATTTAGTGGGACACTTGGTTATTATAAATACGTGTTGCACCACGCACTATCCACATTTTGTTTTGTTTGTTAACCATCCGTGTGACTGCCCGTTGTTTTCCTGCCTAAAGAGGCGTGGCAGGAATAATCATACACACAATTCTTACCCTTTTCTTTCGTTCTTTGCTGCACTGTGGAAGCTACAGTGTTCACCAGCAGACAACGTCCCTCCCTGATTTTCTCGGCGCAGCGGGCACCTCCCGTTACTTTTGCTTCGCTACTGTTGCCATGTTATTTAAACCGGCTATTGGATTGTTTTATTTCTACACTTGAAAGAAAGCCGACCAATAACGCCTATACCACTTTCGAGGCGTCACATAAGCCCGCAAAGAATGCAGGGACTCTAAGGAACATTATGGGAAAAGGGAAGATTGAGCGAGTTTCCGAGTTACCTCAGGTATTTCTTGGCTACCTCACCTAATATGAGGAGTGGACACACTGAAAGCACTAGCTCTAAGGGCGTTTCAGGGCTAGAAAAAATAATGAATAAAGCATTCCAGCAGCGCTTTACTAGAACAGTACAAACAACGGCAGGGCGCATTGTCTCCGGAAGTTCAACTCAGAAGTAACGCGGTCTCATGGAAAAGAGAGATCTAGAGAGAGAGAGAGAGAGAGAGAGAGAGAGAGAGAGAGAGAGAGAGAGAGAGAGAGAGAGAGAGAGAGAGAGAGGGGGAGTGAAAAAGAGGCAGAAAGGCGTCTTGCACGCGAACTCCTGTGGGTTATATAAAAAATTCGCACATTTGAAATTTCGGAAAATCTCTCGTAGGCAACAACGGAACAAAAACTGTCGTTCCACCAGAGGGCTCAATTTCTTCCAGAGTTTCTGATAACAGCCGAAGCTGTAAGACAGAAATAGTATTGGTTTTCTTCTGGAATTTTGAAGTGAACAAAGCAAGCCATTTTGCCGCCAAATGGAAACAAACACACACAAAAAAAGACAACGGAAACTGCAATTCAATCTAACTTCCGGGTTTATTCTTTTTGCTGTTCGTATTGCCGAGGTAGGACAGATATGCTGCCACGAAAAGACGACAAAGACGACGACGCTGCGTCTGTGGGGCGTGGCGTTGCTAACTGCTGTTATGACCGACATCATGTCACTATATCGCTTCTCTTTCAACCATTGTTCCTGTCATTCGTCCAGCCGCCACGCAACATTTTGCGGAACCGCGGGGTGCATCCCCTACCAGCCCTCAAGCATCAACCGTTTCGACTCGTGATGCGTTTTTCTGGGGGTTCCTGGATTGCGTCGGCTCACCCCAGCCCCAGAGCTTTGCAGAAACGTCCATGTCCAAAAAGTGCCCTGTCCCCAGCCGGTGACCCGCCGTGACCAGAATTGACGACGATGGCGCTACCCCACCCAGCACACAGGCGAACCTCCAAGGGCATTCGGCGTTTCAGCTGCATTTACGGGCATTATTGTTCGTGGGCAGCGGTTCATCGATATCATCACGTTCACCTATGGCGGCATGAACTTCCTCACTGTTTATAATAGTTCCATTTTTCATTGCGCGCACTCGCCCATCCACTGCGCCCTTGACCGGGACGGCCACCGTCGACTAAAAATGTTACGTGGTGGCAAGACGGATGACAGGAACAATGGTTGAACGCAAAGCGATGCATTTACATGATGTCGGCCATCTCTGCACCCAGAAACACCATGCACCCCTGACACAGCTTCGTCATCCCTGTCTGCTATTCGTGACAACATGCAGGCGAGGCAAACCTGACTACCAGAACCTATTTTTGTGGTATAGCATCATTTGCCCCATGCGACAGAAACACGTCGTTTCTCATATTGGATGGGTACCAAAAATGACGTACCGCTAAACCTCGCTAAAAATCATACCCCAGGGACGCGCGGGGACAGGCAAGTGACGTAACCATACCTCTACGGCCACGCCTATTTGCAACAAGACTTTCGTGGTGCTTTAAATATGAACGCAAGGTTGCCAATTGAAAAAGTTTTACTACTCCTTGCCGAAGAAAGTTGAGAGAAGCGCAAAAGCTTTCTCACATCAAAGCTGCGTCAAAAGTGTGCCAATACAGTAGCTAAAAGTGCCGGTGTAAGTACGTCCAATCCTCTGTCAAACATTCAAAGGCACAAACAGCAAACAAGGAACCAACCCACGCGACGATTTTTCCCCACTAACTAAACGCATGTACGAACTATCTAAATGTATACCGATACGTGGTTTATGAGAAAAAGGTGCACTTTTGTACTCCTTCTTCAAGGTCGATGTGTCTAATGTCTCTTCTAGAACCGTTCCTTTTTCCCTATTTCCAGGTAATCATTTTGGAACAATGGAATCCCGTTTTCACGCATGCACCGTGTGTGCAGAGATTTTATCAGAACTTCTCGGTCGACCAAGCAGTCTATGGAGAAATGCATTAGTTTTAGCACAGGACGCCATCAGTCGCACTAGTAACGATTTACCTTTAAAAAAATCTACCGCACGCCTCCCGTGGCTTCCTAATGCGACAGAGGAAGACCTAATTTTACTGCCAAGCAGTATACCTTTACCCAGACAAGGAGATATTCGTGTCCGCTTCAGCAAAACACTTGCAGGCTACTACTTGCTACACAAACAAACATCCCGGGCTACTAGTGGTTACACCCTGCCAACACAAACAAACATCCCGGGCTACTAGTGGTTACACCCTGCCAACACAAACAAAAATACTGGCACCGCCAGGGATCGAACCAGGGCCCGAAGAGAGGAACGGAGCGACAGCCTGTCGTCATGCCGACGAAGCTATGTCCCACACGTGGAGACGGGGAGACAGACGGTGGTTTGGATTCAGAATCTGGGGAGGGATAGGGCCCTCTTGGAGGCGACACATGAAAAAACAGTGAGGGGGAGGCTGTGAGAGAAATGACGTTATAGCCGCGCGTACCGCCCTCCTCCTCACCCTGCAAAAGAAGCTGGTCTCCGTTTTGTTTTTGCCGACGCTGCTTCATTCGTGACGCCGGCCCCGCGAATCCCAGGTAACCGCTTTCAGAGTTTGTGGTTTAACTCTTTGTAGAGCCACATGTGTGAATTCAAGAGAAGGGCATGGGTGATAGTTGTGGGTGCCGTTTACAGCTTCGCAGTCCAACCACTTCACAAAGTGGGCTGGTGCCATTTTGTTTTTCGCAGGCAACTACCTTTTTCGCAGGCAACTGCAGGACACATAAGTGCCACGAGGAAATTTTCTCCTGTGGCTGCACTCTTATTCCGCAGTGAAACTGGTGGTGGATCGCGAGCAAGAACTTAATCTACCCATTTATACTCCGCGTCAAAATGCATTCAACGAGGAACGATGCGTCGCGGGACATACTAACGGTGGCCAAATCAACCACCTTTTCTTGTTGTTGACGTTCTTCGCTCTATTACAAACACGATGGCCGCCATTTATAATTCACCTGTGGAGCGGGAGCTCCATGACATACGACAGCATGTGCCCGTTTAACTCAGTGTGTGACAAAGCTAGGACGCCACATTCGTACCAATTTTTACGTATTTGCGAGTTTACGTGGCGCGGGTTTCTTCGAGTAGAGGATATCAAAGAAAATGGAAATGAACCAACAAAATAGAGGGGTTACCGCTAGACGGGTCCAGAAGAAGGGGAAGGCCATAAACTAAATGGAGGTACGAAATAAAAGAATTCGCAGGCGAGAAAGGGACTCAGGTAGAGCTGGAAAGGAGTGCGTGGGGGTCGATGGGAGACACCTTCGTCCTGCGGTGGACCTAAATAGTCTGATATGATGATGAACGTTCCTCATGAACAGCTGGCCTCCGCATGTCCTCCATGGTTGTACAGCGCGGTCGGTATACGAATAAATGGGTTACGAGACTCTGCCACAATCACTGCTTCCGTTAATAGAGAAAGACACTTAGTTAGCGATATTTGGTTAAAAATCATTACTCGAACAACATCCTACGCGTACCTCAAGCACTCTAGAGTAACCCTTAAATGTGCCCAATTTAAGAGTTGGTCGGTATTCATGACCGGATTATTTTGCCTCTTTTCTTTTCAAGTACAAACCACAATATTTCTTTTAGGCAGTCCTCACACGAATCTCTTCCTACCCATTATGCAGCGACAGCGAGCACTAAAGAGCGCTTTTCGAAAATCCATATACAGCGGCAAATGGGCTGACCAGTGCTCTGCAGATTCATTTCTTCTTTTATGGTTGGGATACGCGCAAGCACTTTCCTCCCCCCATTCTCTCCGCCCACCCATCAAAGTTTGCCTCGAACAAGCTCTCAATCAGGAGCTGTCTGTCTCTTCAGTGCTTTTCAGCATGGGAAAAAAAAGTGCGGGACCAAATGTATTGAGCGCCATCTTGGTGCCCGTTAGGATGTTTTTTTTTATATAATAAAGAGAAGCTCGGTGCTTTCCCTCACTGGTAAACATCAAACTTTCCAAATTGATTTTGTTGTCGGTCCTTCATTGTTCTTTAATGGCAGCTTGTCGCGTTCGTGATCGGCATAAATGCGGAGTGCTAACAATTTGCCCCACTCGAATGCAATGCTCTTAAAAATGTATCTCGGCCTATCTATGCCCTAATTGAAAAAAACTGAGACATTCAAACGATTTAGAGGCGCTTTCATATCATCTATGGCGCGACTGAACTTGAATGCTCGTCCGCCCCGTGTACTTTAGAAACATCTCATGGTGAGCCTTTCTCTAAAAAATATCAGCGCTGTACAAACTCGAAACAGAAGGTTTGCTATTTGGTTTAAGCATTTGGGCTGGTTCCTTATTTACGGACACAACGAAGAATACTTCCACTGTTCTAGTTTTATTTTAAAATTAAGCCATCAATACTGAACTTACCATTAGTACCTTACGTTTCCTTTCTCTTCCTTACAAAGGACTAATGCATCTGGTTTCTCGCGCGTAAAGAAAAAAAATAAACACGTAACATTAAACAAGTTAGCGTGTATGTTTTTTTTTTCACTTGCTCTTATTCCTTTTAGATCGACTGATATCCACAATATGACTGCCGAAGTTCGTCTTTTTAAATGCTTGAGAATCAGACTTCAGTTTTAAAATTGCTTGTTTCATTGAAGGCAAAAATTCAACTCTGAGAAATGATTATTCCGGTGTGTACATTGCCACACGGAGATAAATGAGCCATAGTTTAAATGATCACAGCTATAACGACTGGAATTTAGGTATGGGTAACTTATCTAGAGCGGCTGCATACGCGGTTCCCATTTATTGCAGTGGCACTGGAGCATTTTCATGTCCACATAAATCTTCATAAACTGCTGATCTTATTATCTCATCCGCATTTATACGATTAAACATCACACAGATATGAAAACGCAATGGCCACCGAACCCGTAAATCTACTTTAGAACCATCACTCGCCGTTATAACGAACGCGACCCAGCCGAAACAGAGCGCACTAACATTTAAAACAAATTCACGTACTATTCTTTAACAGTGACAGCATCACTGAGGGGATTTAAGAGAGAATTCAGTGCTTAAAGGGGCCGTGCAACACAGTGAAAGATGTAACGCCTGCTCTTTTTCCCTCGTACACAGAAACACGTCGAAGCTCGCGTGGCTGCTGCGTCTCACGAAGTGATAGCGTCGTCAGCGAGAGCACGACGCCACGCGCTAGGCTGGCGCTATCTCGCAGCGCGTCGCCACCACTGAGCAAGTCTCGCGCGGCCACGGCAGCCACGGCATACCGCCCTCCTCCTCACGCTTTCGCCAGGTTTTCCTCCTCCCCTTTCCTGCTCGGTCTATCTCGTCTATCTTTGTTGTCCTCTTCGAGCGCTCGGTTACAAAAAGGCCCACGGCAACGGAAAACCATAGGAGAGAGGGAGAGAGAGAGAGAGAGAGAGAGAGAGAGAGAGAGAGAGAGAGAGAGAGAGAGAGAGAGAGAGAGAGAGAGAGAGAGAGAGAGAGAGAGAGAGAGAGAGAGAGAGAGAGAGAGAGATACATTATTGAGCAAAAAATTCTACTTTGGCTTCCTTGTCCGGCAATCCATGGCCAATCCATGCGCTGGCTGCTCGAGCATTCAACCGAGATAACGTGTTCATCAGGGCACGGGCTGGATAACAATCAGTCCCACTGCTCATGGGAAGAGCTCGGGAGGGGGGAGGTGTCGCGGTTTCGGTCGCACTCCCAGGTGATGTGATATAGTGCCGAAATTTACGCAAAACCTACACTCTGGGGACTCTTGTGTAGGGAAATAACGATTTATGTGGAATGCGTTCTTCTGCATTTTAGACAGACATTGTTTGGTGAGTAGAAAGGTCCTCCCACCTACTGTATCATATTGGGCTATTTCCTGGTTGGTCTCAATTGACTTTGGGGTGTGCTGTTTTGATGGGGCCTGGTTAGCGACAGAGCGGGCAAAGGCGTGCGCTGTGTCATTGCCCAGGGGAGCGGAGTGGGCAGGAGTTCGCACGATTCTGACCGTACGAGAGGGGAGGGTTTTGCTCAGGAGACGCAGTGCTGCTGGAGAAACTGTACTAGCCGCGTAGCTTCTGTATGCCGCTTGACAGTCGGAGATTACCCTAATCGCGGTGGTTTTAGTTGTAGCCGAGGCGAAGAGTACTGCTTCCGCTTCCTGGATGTAGTTGGTCTTGATTGTGGCACTGGCGAGACGTTCATCCCTCAAGGTTACCACTGCAACCGCTGCTTCTTAGTACCGCTGGTACGGATGGGAATCAAGGTGCACTTCACTTGAGTCTTTGAAATAGCATTTGTCGAGTCCCTCGACTCTGGCTTTTCTCCTTTCCTCATGGTGGTCTTGGGACCATTATTTTCGGAGGTTTGGGACGTAGACGTTGTGATTTCTGGTTGAAGCTTCCGTGGTTGCGGTCACCCCTGAGACTGCCGTTTATATGTTGGCAGCAGTAGTCGCCCCGCAGGGAACAAGCTCAGTCTGTGGCTTGCGAGATGGGTCTCAATAAGTGGTCTCAATACTTAACATGGCGATGTCACACTTAAAGAACGTAATGCAAAAAATCTTAGTTTTAAGCCACACACAACGTCTTCAAATATCAGCACAACATGCAAGTGCTAAGACAAGCCTTCACGTTTATCCCCCAAAATGCTGCGAACTTTTGAAACGGGAAGATGCAACACAGAAAAGCACGCGCCGTGGACCAAAACTGCGGTGTCCCATGCACTTATCGCAACGCGAATGTTCTGCCCCATAGCCCTCCTGGCGAGAGCGTACTCTTGGAACTGGCACAGCACGTGCAGTACGCCGAATATCTGAGAGGGGAGAGACGAAATCGCTCCGTAATTTTCGCCCTCCAAAAGAAAAAAAACTCCTCAGAAACTATGCACAAGCCTATTCGCATTCGCACTGAGTTTGCGCGTTTATTCATCCGTTCAAAACGGTTCTGGCAAGAATATTAAAAGATTATGTTCACGCGTCTACTACTTATATTCCTTCGACGGGCGAGGGAAGAAAACACCAAAACCAGAACAGGAGAAGTACCACTTTTCCACGCCTCTTCCTCCATAATTGCGCTGCTAATGTTTTTTTTACCCGTCGTTCAAAGGTTTGGGCCGTCACACAAAACAAAACAAAACTATAATGTGCTCCATTTTTTTCTGTATGTATGCGGGGGCATGTGTAACAGACTAGACTTGTGAAAGCAATGAAGGGAACAAGCTTCCTAGAATACTGCGCTGTCTTCTAATGCGCGATGGCGGTTACGAATTCGTACGTGCTTTCCCGCGAGCGGCATTCAAGCGCAGTACCACGCACAATCTAGTTGTGGGCCCTCAAAGCAGTGTACGTGCACTACAAGGGCAGAAAACTTCGCACGTCTGGCACAGACGCCTCCGAGCGGCAATAATAAAAACTGCGATTTATAAGCCTTTTTGAAGAAAGAAACGCAGCGCGCTTGTGATACGTGTGGTCGTTCCCCCGTATCTTTGCTTCTTTGGGGTTGTAATTATGGTTGCGAATGCATGTGGTATATGTTATACGACGTGTGCTCATGACTGAATTTTAATCTGATCCTAAAACAAATCAAACTAAAAAAGAAGAACGGCGTATTGCTCGAAATGACAAACGTAGTCCCCCTGCGAAACGCCCGTCCAAGCTGCCCAGACTATGCGGAGTAAATAGCAGCTTTACGAACTATTTATATTTCTGTCGCTCGGTCTCTCTCTCTCTCCCTATATATATATATATATATATATATATATATATATATATATATATATATATATATATATATATATATATATATATATATATATATATATATATATATATATATATATATATATATATATATATATATATATATATATATATATATATATATATATATATACGGATGCTGATCCCGATTCTTTTTGTCCAGATCGCCTTGCGGGCGCATTTCGTCGTGGGATCAACTGACCCAACGTTCGAAGGGGTTCCTGGTGAGCATGCGCCGGCTGACTTGGTCATCACGCCACCGCCACGGCTGCTTCAAGAAACTGCGCCCCATGTGCATCAAGCGTATCAGCGTATCAGCTCGGTGACATCATCGGATAGCGACCAATTCGGGCATAAATACTGGACGCCCTGGCAAGACTGTTTCAGTGGGCTTGGTGACACCGCTTGCAGACGGATGCTGATCCCGATTCTTTTTGTCCAGGTTGGTGACAAATATTCAACTTCCTCTATTAGAGACGACTCAGTCACATTGACGGTGTTGCCAAGCCCACAGTGTTTGCTCGGTCTATTGTGTGACTGTTTGCATGTGATCAGGTTATTGCTACTGACATCTGGAGACATAGAGCTGAATCCTGGTCCCTCCTCTTCTTCTGATTCAGAGTCTGAGACGCAGTTAAACAGTCAAATACTTAAGAAAATTTTGAAAGAGCAAACAAAGACAAACAAGACTCTGGCTTTGCTGACAAATAATTTGAAAGAGGTTGAATCGGCAGTCGGAGATATTCAAACAAGGATTACTAATATTGAGCAAGAACTGTGTCGAATTGAGAAATGTGAGCAAAGGTTGGAGAAAGTGGACGAAGCTTGCATTAACACGAGCAAACTTGTTCTTGAGTTAGTCGCAAAGGTAGATGACCTCGAAAATAGAAGTCGTCGCAACAACATTCTAGTATATGGCGTAAAAGAAGATCAAGACGAGGACTGAGAAGAACTTGAGCGGAAAGTTAACGAAGAAATTTTTAAAAAGATTCTAGGTGTCGAAGTAAACTCAATAGAGCGTATTCACCGAATCGGCCTAAAACACGCAGAGCGACATCGTCCCATCATTTTAAGATTTTTCAACTACGTAGACAAAACAAAGGTTATGTCTTCCTGCTTCAAACTAAAGGGCACAAAAATAGCAATATCGGAGGACTTTTCAAGAAACGTTCGGGATATTCGTGCAAAATTATGGCGTTCCGCGGCTGAAGAAAAGAGCAGTGGCTCTAAGGTTTCGCTTCGTTACGATAAGCTCAAAGTTGATGACAGGGTGTACGTATGGGACGCGACGCGGAATTGCAGAGTGGAGTTGTCGAAATCCACTGCGCCGGCGCAACCTGAACTGTCGTCTCAGCGGTCCACACGTGCAAACACGCGTAAGCGCGATAAGAAATGACGAGAATCCGTCAAGACGCTCCGACTTGTTTCGTTAAACGCACGCAGTGTGCTGAATAAGATACAGAACCTTGAAGATATAATTCTGACTTATCAACCACATGTCCTAGTGATAACTGAAACCTGGCTGCATTCCGATGTACAAAATTCAGAAATAATTCCCCCTTCGTATACGCTTATTCGTAGGGACAGGGGATCAAGGGGCGGCGGAGTTGCAATCGCAATTAAAAATAACATTAAATTTACAAGTTTAAATGGCATCGATGATCACGAAAGCATTTGGTGCAAATTAAAGTTTTTTGGGAAAACTATAATATTAGGAGGTGTCTATCGGCCTCCAAATGCTCCCCCGGAATACTTAGATTCATTATATGATTATCTGTTGCAAAATACAAATTCGCGTTCAAACATCCTTATAACAGGCGATTTTAACCTTCCCGGAATTAACTGGTGCAGCCTTTCTCATGACGGCAAAGATATCAAAAATAGTGAATCATTACTACTAACTGCATTTACGTTTTCATTAACCCAATTGGTTTCCGATGCTACAAGAATTTCCAGCTCTGCTCTACTTGACCTTGTGTTTGCTAGTAGCTCGCTTCCAGATTGCTCCGTGAGCGTTAAGGATGGGATATCTGATCATCAGTTACTTCTTCTTGAGTGTCCTATTTCGGGTTTGCGATCGTATGTTAAACCTTCTGAGACATTTGTAAGAGACTACACGCATGCGGATGACGACGCAGTTATTAGCTATATGGAATCTTTATTCCCTTCTTTTAATGACACAAATGACGTTAATGAGCTGTGGTCAAGGTTTAAGGACATGGTCATTCATTGTGAAAGCACCTACGTGCCTTTAAAGAAAAAGCGCATCAACAGGGAGTACCCGTGGATGAATCGTGATCTGATACACCAGAAACGCAAGATAAAACGCTCTCGAAAACGTGGCGACATGAAACAACTTCAAAGTATAGTACGCAATTTTAAAGATAAAGTCCGCGCTGCAAGAGACCAGTTCTTTTCTTGTACATTGACTTCTTTCATGTCGGAACAACCAAAGAAATTCTGGCAATATTTATCTAAAGATAAAAGTGGCATCACAGAGATCAGAACATCTGGCGTAAGCATTGACGATCCTTTTACCATTGCCAATGAATTCAACGCGTTCTTTCAGTCAGTTTTTACTATGAACGCATCGCACGCAGACTTGAATCCTTACACGCTTCGTAACCCGATGCCCGAAGTAAATTTAAGCAAAAACGGTATTCTTAGTCTTTTGCGTAATCTAGACATCAAAAAGTCATCAGGTCCGGACAAAATATGTAATGTTTTTCTCAACAGATACGCAACCTGGGTGGCCGAGTACTTATATGTCATATATAAAACATCATTAGAAACCTGTGTGATACCCGATGACTGGCGCGCTGCAAGGATAGTTCCGATTCACAAGTCTGGGTCCCCTTTAGAATTAAATAATTACAGGCCAGTGTCCTTGACATCCACAACTTGTAAACTGCTCGAGCATATTTTATTTAAGGCAATTATGACACATCTAGAGAATAATCATTTACTTCATGCGCATCAACATGGCTTTAGGGCTGGTTTATCCACCACAACACAGTTAGCTGAGATAACGGATGATTTTGTAAATGCACTGAATATGAGGGGTCAAATTGACGCAGTGTTTTTG
Source organism: Haemaphysalis longicornis (assembly GCF_048455015.1). NCBI lineage: Eukaryota > Metazoa > Arthropoda > Arachnida > Ixodida > Ixodidae > Haemaphysalis > Haemaphysalis longicornis. The sequence goes on along the minus strand of NW_027526335.1, from coordinate 59,755,127 downwards.
GACTTTTCCAAAGCGTTTGATGTAGTTCCGCATGCTGACTTAATAACCAAACTGTTCTCTATGGGCATTGAGCGCAATATTGTCCGTTGGATAGCATGTTACTTGTCCTCACGAAAACAATACGTGGCTGTGAATGACTGCGTTTCCGATACATTGGATGTGCACTCAGGAGTGCCACAAGGATCAGTGCTCGGTCCTTTAATGTTCTTAGTCTATATAAATGATATCTACTTATCTGTTCCATCGCCTGTGAAGATCCGGCTGTTTGCGGACGATTGTGTTGTTTATGCCAATGTAACTCAACACTCCGATCAAATAAGACTCAATGATGCGTTGCACTCAATTAGTGTATGGTGTGAAACATGGGGCTTGAAGCTTAATACTTCTAAGACGGCGGCTATTACATTTACCAACAAAAAAGAACCTTTGGAATTTTCTTATACTATTAATAATGCTTATATAAGTAAAACCCAACGAGTGAAGTATTTAGGTGTTACACTCGCAAGCAATTTAAGTTGGGAACCCCATATAGAAAACGTTTGCAGCAATGCGCTAAAAAAGCTGGCATTTTTGAAACGAAAATTGCGTCGTACATCATCGGCCGTTAACAGCGTACAAAGCTCTCGTTAGACCAAAATTAGAATATGCGGATCTGATATGGAGCCCGCATCAGAAATACTTAATCAAGAAAATAGAGAGAGTGCAAAATTTAGCCTTGCGGTTCATATACTCCACATACTCCCGTTTTTCCAGCGTGTCCGTTCTTCGCGACAGGGCAAAATTAAAAAAACTAGCTCATCGCAGAACTGTGTCTCGTATTAAGTTTTTATATCAGTTGTACCACGGTCACTACAAAATACCTCGTGAAAGTTACTTAACTGAGCCCCCCATGCGGTCTGATCGTACAAACCACAGCAAAACAGTTAGGCAACCTTTTAGTAATATTAACGTACATCAATATTCCCTTTTTCCGCATGCAATTTCACTATGGAATAAATTACCCGAAGAAGTAGTTAACGCTAATACAACAGAATCGTTCATTCAGCTTGCAAACAACCTTTCCTTTGACCAATAAATTTTTTTTGCCGCAGTGAAGGCAGCTGCTTCCTGCATTCGTTTTTCACTTAATGTGTAGTACGTATTTTCTTTGTGTATTCCATCGCTGTGTGTACATGTTATTACTGTTATATTACTCTTGTGTATTGTGTTGCATTGATGTGTGTGCACATTTTATTACTGCTGTATTACTATCGTGTTCCGAATTGCGAAGCACTTTTTTTTTCTAATCAAATATATGTTAGCGGTAGTTGCAATTAATGTATGTGTACTATGTATGTACCCACTCCTGGTTGGGCCCGAATAGGGCCTGCAGTATTTGTAAATAAATAAATAAATAAATAAAAAAAATATATATATATATATATATATATATATATCAGTGTGTTGGATCGAAATAAATACCGGTTCGGTTACGGTTATAGTTAAGGCGAAATTCACCGAACGGGAACTCGAACCGGTTCTGGAGCTTGAACCGGTTCGCGAACTGGTTCGATGAGTTGAAGTATAAGTGAAATTAGAAAAAAACATTTAATAGTATTTAAACGACAGTCAAATCAAAATACAAACAAAAATTCAAAATGCTGCTGTTCCCAAAGGGCAGTGGCGCCATTGCAAAGCAAACTTTAAACAATTACACGAGGTATTAGAACCACAGATGAAGCGGCAACGACTTACCTCCTACTTTCTCGCCCAGACTTTATGTTGTCCTAGCGACTATTCATAAAGCCACCGCCAAGAGGTATGAAGGTGGGATATATTTTCTGCCCTTTCCTTTTTTGTTGAAATCGCAATCATCGCTTTGGAATCGCTCATCGCACTAACCTTGAAGCCTTAAATTTAGGCCTGCGTACTGGCGCGTTCAAATACCAGCGCCTAATACCGATGGCACACATTTTTTATTATTGTAACAAAACAGAAAAATCCTACAACAGGCACGTAAATACTACCAATGAATTAGATTATTTCGTAATCCTGAATAATTTGTTAGCTGTCACCTTATGGAATGTGTTAGCCACACTTTTGTTAACAGTGAGCTTTGCGCAATTCTCAGTCCCTGCATTATTGCTCCGACCACTACACTTCCTTTTGCGATAGCCATACCGGATGTGTGCATTACAATCAGTATGTCATCGTACCGCCTGACCCCCGGCCATCGTTCCGTATGCTACATTGCGGAATCTTATAACAGATTATGCTGTTACAAAATGAAAGGGCAATTTGACGCGCGGAGCATGAGATGGGACTTTTTTGGGTAGACGCTCTTTAATTCGTCCACAGCAGTACTCCCCTCCGGAACGAGTAGCAGTAGAAGTAATGTAGCGAGTTGGGCAGTCAGTACAAGTGCACCTTCGAAAAAAATCAGATCTGAAAGAGACAAAACTGCATCAGCAGCGAACGGCTTAGCCACAGAGCAGCGCCTGCGGTCACACTTGTCAAAAATTAACAATTTGCAGGTGTCGGACCTTTTAAACAAATTACGAAATGCAAAACGTTTGTACATATCTGTTGTGGGCTTTCGCTGTTGCGCAGTGGAGCAATCCTGCAACCTGATTGCTCCAATAAAGTCGCAGCTATGGAAGGGCGAAGTCGTTTTATATCGCCTGCAAGCTGCCGAGAATGTCATTTCGTTTGGTCAGCTTGCACTACGCTCGTGCCTCCAGCAGTAACCGACCATTGCTACATTGGTGCTCATTGATTTCAGCTGTAGTTACATAGAGCCTGATAGTGTTCAATTATCTGGAGGGGAAAGTGCGCGAGCGGGTACGAAGTACATGGTACGTGAAAGAAAAAAAGGCCTGAATTGCATTGACTGTGCGATATCCCCAACGGAGGGTCGAACCGTTTCGGCATGAACCGGTAACCGCTATTTCTTTTTTCGATTCAGTTCCGGTTGGCCACCTGATATACATATATATATATATATATATATATATATATATATATATATATATATATATATATATACAGGGTGATCAAAGTTAAGTCGACAGGTTTTTATAAAAATTGGCGATTAGATTTACGCGAAGGCGACCTCTACAGTGAGGTTATGCGCCCAGGGGGACAAATAATTAGAAGTAATTATTGATGTAGGTGGCTTAATTAATTAAACTTGATTAATTAACTTTTTAGTGGATAAGGTAACCAGGCATGTTTGTATTGGAGAGTTAAACGCAATCGTGTTTCTACGCAGTTTCAATTCACAGAATTCTTCTAGCGCATCCATTGTCTGAGATATCAAATTGCGAAATTGAGTTACCGTTCGCATGATTACGCATGCTAGAAGTCAAGACAGGCGTATAGCTCCTCCCTTTTGTTCTGTGGTTTCATAGCGGTTCCGAGTACTGCAGATTGCGATAACGGCAGGGAAGAATGAATGGGTGCCAGTTATCACTTTTTCCTGTGCGTCTACCCCTTTGTCGAACTAAACACTATACACAGCAGACACGCCACAGAAGGGAGGAGCTTTGCGCCGGTACAGACTGTCTGCATGCGTAATCATGCGAACGGCAATTAAACTTCGCCGTTTGACACCTCGGACTACGGATGCGCTAGAAGAATTCTGACAATTGAAACTGCGTAGAAACCAGATTGCGTCTAACTTTCCAATACAAACATGTCTGGTTACTGCACCCAATAAAAAGTTAATTATTCAATTTTACTTATTTAGGCCTTCAAAATCAATAATTACCTCCTATTTATGTGTCCCCCTGGGCGCATAACCTCACTGTAGAGGTCGTCTTCACGTAAATTTTAGCGCCTATTTTTAAAAAAACCTGTCGACTTAACTTTGATCATCCTGTATTTATATATTCAGGTAAAAGATAAGAACAACTTTGCTGTTAACTTGTTTATTATAAATTAGTCCAACAGTTTCGGAAGTGGAACTTCCTTGTTCCACTTGTAAACTTTTTTTACAAGGTAGGTTTTTTTTTTTTTACCGGATTCACCCGCAGTGTTCCACACTACATATAACAAGGATCACGTCGCTTCCACGCATAAATATCAGAGCAGTTCGATCCCAATGCCCACACATTTTCTCCCGTTGCTGAAGGCGGCCGCCTGACCGTACAGAGTTAGAGCTGGCGACGGGTGAAGAGTTTTAACCGTGAAACGTGCACTATTTCGGTTCCACGTCACCGAGGGTCCGCTGAAGTATGCACTGGAGACACGCGATAATTAACTGGTGAGGTCTGTTTGAGGATAACGTAGGGGCCCTGGTAGCGGTGAAGAAACCTTTCACAAAGTCCCGGAGTACGAACAGGGGTCCAAAGGAGGACCTATAGTCCCCTTTGGAGAATTTAACGGAGCGATGTGATGAGTCGTACCAGGCTTTCCTTTATTTCTGGCTGGATTCGGTGCGATCTCTGGCTACACGTCGGCAGTGAGCGATCCGTAGGATGAACTGATCGTGAAAAGACGAAATAGCGGGGACCGGACCCGAGAAAAAGGCGGTGTCCAGAACAAAAGAGGGGGGACGGCCGTAAACAAGAAAGAAGGGTGAATAACCGGTGGTGCGCTGGACAGCTGAATTATATGTGAATGTCACGAAGGGTAGGATGATGTCCCAGTTGCTGTGGTCCGGGCTTACGTAAATCGAGATCATGTCGGACAGAGTGCGGTGCAAACGCTCGGTGAGCCCGTTCGTCTGGGGATGGTAACTAGATGAGGTTTTATTGACGGTGTCGGCAGCCCGAAGCACTTCCGCAAGGACGTGGGAAAGAAATGTTTTGCCACGGTCCCTCAACAGAACCCGAAGTGCCCCATGTCGCAAGATGATACTGCGTAATACAAATTCAGCGACTTCTTGAGCCCTATGACGTTTTAGAGGAGCGGTCTCAGCGTATCGGGTCAAATGTTCCACAGCCGTCACAATCCAGCGGAAACCATCAGTTGTTGGAGGTAAGGGCCCGTACAAGTCTATGCCTACGGCTTCAAAGGGAGCGTAGGTGCACGGAACTGGTTGAAGCATACCGGCAGGTGGTGACGTCGAACGCTTGCGGTGCTGGCAGAAATCACAAGAGGCAACCTATTGTGCGACACTGGTAGAGGGGCCGGGCCAGAAAAATCGACTGCGAACGCGGTCATATGTTTTCTGAAAGCCGAGATGTCCAGAAGTGGCATCATCGAGAAGCGCCTCGAGTATGCGTCGGCGGAGTTGACGGGGAACCACAGGAACCAATTTGTAGCCTGTATGGTGGTGGTTTGCGCGGCAGAGCACTTCATTCATGATCCGAAAGAGATGAAGTTGACGTCTTAAGTGACTGTTTGGCGGCTGGACGGATCCATCGAGGCGTCGATTAAAACGCGACAATAAGAGTCTGCTTGCTGTAGCGTTTGCAGTTCGGTAGAGTCGGGTACAGAAGCGTGGTTGAGGGGTGCCATGGGAAAAACACGGCTGACTAGAGTCGGAGGAGGTGTCCGGCACGGCCGGGTGCAACGAGAATGATAGGGGGCACCGCGACAGTGCGTCGGCATCCAGATGCTTTTTACCGGATCTGTACGGGGTGGTGAAGTCATACTGTTGCAGACACAACACCCAACGGCCCGGGCGCCCTGACAAATTCTCCATTGTTGATTGCCAGCAGAGGGCATGGTGGTTTGTGACGATGGTAAAATGACGGCCTTATAGGTAGGGACGAAACTTCTGAATTCACCAAACAACTGCGAGGTATTCTTGCTCGCTGATACTGTAGTTCTGCTCAGCTGGTGTCAAGGCGCGACTAGCGTACGCGACCACCCTTTCACGATGATGAGCATCTTGCTGCAGGAGAACAGATGCAATGCTGCAGCCGCTAGCGTCAGTGTGCAGTATAGTGGGTGCTGTCTCGTCAAAATGACGCAGGACGGGATCGGACGTAAGGGCGTCTTTGAGGGCTTGAAAAGCTTCCTGGCACTCGTTCGTCCAGACGAAGGGCACGTTGGCGCGTAAAAGCTTGTGCACAGGGGAAGCGAGTGTTGCAAAATTGCAGATGAGAAGCCGGAAGTACGATGCTAGACCAAGAAAGCATCGCAAATCTTGCTGTTCTAGTGGCCAAGGAAAATTGCTTACGGCAGCAGTCTTCTCCGGGTCCGGCCGTACTCCATCCTTGGAAACGACATGTCAGAGCACCTTGATGCTCTTACTAGCGAAATGGCACTTTTTAGTATTCATTTGCAGGCCGGCATTAGAAAGGCACGTTAGCACTTGATCAAGGCGCTCGATATGCTGCGAAAATGTGGACAAAAAGATTACCACGTTGTCTAGATAGCATACACACGTTTTCGATTTGAGGCCACGAAGCACAGTGTCCATCATGCGTTGGAATGTAGCCGGGGCATTACAAAGGCCGAACAGCATCGCATTAAACTCATAAAGGCCATCTGGGGTGATAAATGCCGTCTTTTCTTTGCCGGCCTCGGCCATCGGGATTTGCCAATACCCCGATTGAAGATACAAGCTGGAGAAGTACTCAGACCCTTGCAGAGAGTCTAAAGCATCGTCTGTGCGGGGCATAGGATACACGCCCTTCCGAGTGATCTTATTAAGCGCCCGATAATCAACGCAGAAACGCACAGAGCCATATTTTCTCTCGACCAGCACAGCGGGGGATGACCATGAACTTGTAGATAGGCGAATGTCTTTGCGCTTTAGCATATCGGCCACATTATGTTCAATTATCTTGCGCTCAGACGAGGAGACCCGATACAGTCTGCGTCGGATCACAGTCGATGCATCTGTTTTGATTCGATGCTCTGTGGCAGTGGCCTGTGTGAGGCCTGGCGAATGCACGTCAAACGAGACACGGTGCTTGGACAAAAGATTAAACAACAATTTGGTCTGGTTTGGTGTTAGGTCGGGACTGAGAATGGCCGCAAGAGCTGACAAATCACCAGGCGAAGCAGGCGAGGGTTTGTTCGAGGAACGCTTGCTAGCGGAAACGACTGCTGCAGGGGTACTGTAGGCCACCAAAGCTGTAGTAGTTCCATGTGAGAGTAGTATCGGTAAATACGTGGTGTTACGGGCAACCATGGCTGCGGACCCACTCGCGAACCGAACAAGGCAGGTGACAATGGCAGTCCCTTGTGGCAAAAGTCGGCTACACGGCGTGGCAACCACGTCGCCTTCGACAATTTTGTCTGATGTGACCGACAGAATCTCTTCGCAACCGGGTGCCAAAACGTGATCGGCATTCAATTTTAGTGTTTGCTGTGGTACGTCCTGATAATTTGGTTGTTCTGTGTCGGCGATGTGGACAGCTGGTTGACGGCAGGAGTTAACGGCCCAGGCAGAAGAAAGAAAGTCCCAACCAAGGATGAGTTCATGGGCGCAGGGGACAGAGCAGCACACTGATTATGATGGCGGACTTCTCCGATTAAAACACGCACGGCACAATAGCCCGAAGGTATGATGTCATTGCCATTAGCGCCACGTTAGCAATGACCAGTATACGGAGTCTTTACCTTGCGAAGACATGAACACAAATCAGCATGAATTACAGAAATACTGGCTCCGGTATCAACTAACGCTTCCACTTACATTCATTCAACGAAAACAGACAACATATTAGACGGAAGTTCGGGAGGACTTGAGGTCGTTCCAGGTGATGCAGTTTTCCCTCCAAAAACTGCAGCATCTAGTTTTCCGGGTGCTGGTTGGGATTATTGGAGACGGGACGAAGAGCTGACAAAGCGCGCTGGAAGGGCGAAGGGGAACGACGTCGAGAGGGCCGAGAGTCCTGGGGAAGGTCCCTGGTGTCAGGAGGCGGTGATCGGCGGCGGGGCGATGGTGAATACACATGCTGACGAGGAGAGTAGCTGTAGTAGTCCCGCTCGTAAGGGGTGTGGCCACGCCGATCGTCTAGCTGCCGTCAACGGCAAAAGCGAGAAATGTGCCCCCGGATGCCGCAGTAGTAGCAGATGGGCCGGTCATTTATAGGACGCGGTGCTCGCCCCGTTGAATGAAAAAACGGGGGAGCGCAAGGAGTAGAAATGGCGGTCATGTGGCCGTGAGGAGTTGGAGGTGCAATGTGCTCTGTGGTCACATGTTGCCTTGAAGCAGCTTCCGAGTATGTAGGCACGCCAAGTAAAGCAGACTGGCAGGGCTGCGGAACGGTTGTCACAGCTGCGAGCTCCTCTCTGATCACGTCGCGAAGCTCTTGTGCGTGGACGTTATTGACCGGATGGTCGTGATGGCAGAGTTCATCGCCCTGCTGTAACTCCTCGCTCACGATGGCCCGAATCAAAGAACGCAGCTCTGTACTCCCAGAGGAGCCGATGGTCCAGGGATCGGGTTGGAGTCTGATAGCCTGAAGATGGTCCAAGTGCTGACAAATGCTTCGCACATCGGAAACAGTAGAGGGATTTCGAATCGCCATAGCGTTAAAAGCAAAAGAGGAGACCCCTTTAATGATGTGCCGCACCTTATCCGTTTCGGGCATGTCTTTATCAATTCGACGGCAGAGCGCGAGGACATCTTCGATATAGGAAGCATATGTCTCCTCCGTGTGCTGCACCTGAGCGTCAAGTTTCTTTTTGGCCTCCGAGAGACCAGACGGTGTACAAAAAATTTTGGGTAACTCTTGGGTGAAGCTCGGCCAATCGTCGAAGCTTTCCCGAGTGTTAAATAACCACGTCTTCGCCACTTCGGTTAGGGAAAAAGCATCCCACCGGTCGTACGAACTCACTCGATTGTAGAGGTCGAGCCATTCTTCCCCATCATCGCCCGCAGGCCAGCGAAGTGCGCAGGATCACGCTGGGGAGTGGTGATAGTTAAGGCAGGCTGAGCAGGAGCTGCTGCGCTGGAAGAACCACGGCTGCTTTCGTGCTGCATGGGGATGTGTGCCACTGGCAATCGGCGACCTGATCGAAGCTCCAGCGGCGCGAACGAGAGCGGTAGACGGAGGAATCGCGCGCACCCTCCACCACTTGAGCGACGGAGTTCCGAGATGCAGAAGGACCACTTTTAATTAGGCTGCCGAGCACAGGCCACCGAAGAACGGAACCAGGGAGATGAAACTCTGCCGTTTTTCTGTCCCCTGACTGCAGCGATCCTAACGCTTGAGGGTTGTACTACATACGAGCATAAGTGAACGTTGTTGTTGCATATTATATGTATTACCAGGATACTTATTAATTACGGAGTTTTTAATATGCAAGTGAACTTAAAAGTTTGCAGTTAGAGATTGCGAAAATACGAGTGCCACCCGGAGTGAAAAACGGGAACCACGCCTTTCTACTTCGCACCGCCGAAAAGGGGCGTTTCTTGTCGCGCTCACAGGTATGCTACCATCCACGGTGTTCCTAGGGCCGTTTTTACCACCGTTAAGTTCGTTTCATCGAAACAGGCGCATGAATCGATTCGCGCCGTCATCACAGATCGTGCTGTACTGAGTGGTGTCAAAATTTTTCACGCCAGGCCGGCATAAAATTTTTTTGGATCCCCGTGGACAAAAGGTGCGATCTGCATGCTGCTCGTTTCCAATGTCAACATTAGGTACACACGTTTGTTTATACATGCGTGATGGATTTAATGCGTTTCGATCGTTTGTTTTGCATTTTAGAGCATGTGAATATATACAATAACTAATGGAACAGTGTGAGCTTATCGGCACTCTTTATTATATTTTGATTGTCTGCGTTTAGTTTGTTTTCGTACCATGCATTGTTGTTATTATTATTAATATTAACGTGATAACTAACCCGCAGAGACTACGCGTACGTGGACAGACAAGGCACTGGGCAGATATGCACTGGCTGGATACCTGGTTATTTGCATGCGGCCATGTGCCATACACTTTTGTTTGCGACTAAAATCGTAAAATATCCAAGTTGTGTTTTTACTGTATGAATGGTACATTTAAGCAATAAAAATTACAATAACAGTACTCTTTATTCTTGTATATTTTGTGCGTACTAATAAACCAAAACAACGTCGTACTTGGAATAAGTGGTGCAAAAAGAAGTGGACGCGCAAAACTTCATCAATCAGAACAAAACAATGGCCCTTTTGATAATGTGGCGGGTTGCGCAACAGGAACAAGGTCGTGCGCTGGCCATCTGAATATCTTCCACTCACTCAATTTACCTTGCATGTGCGTCCCAATTGCCTTTGGCGCTAAATTGCTCCCCCCTCCCGCACGGCTTCAAAGTATTCATCAAGATGGCGTCTCCCAGTGCATGTCTGCAACGCTCCGCCATGTTTTTAGTACCGCCCCCAAACACCAGGGGTTTGTCCGGCGCTGCGAGCGAATATCGCGTCCTATGCAAGGCATTGGAAGTTTCACTCCCCTGACGGAACCACGCGGGGAAGATGATTCTTATACACAGATGACAGTGGCGATAGGTTTGGATGGGTAGAAGGAACAGAGGGATTGACCCGCCGTGTTCCACACTACATATAACAATGATCACGTCACTTCCACGCATAAATATATATATATATATATGTATATATATATATATATATATATATATATATATATATACATATATATGTATATATATATATATATATAGAAATAAGGGTTGGCAGTCAAGAAAACCTCGGACTGCCAAAACCTTGACTGCCAACCCTTATTTCTGTGTTATTTCTGCGAGCCCCTCATTTCCTATGCTGATTCGCTACATATATATATATATATATATATATATATATATATATATATATATATATATATATATATATCTGTGGCTGTGCCTGTGTTTAAAAAAGATCAAACTTTATTTTTCCAAAACTAAACACAAAGACACCAGATTTTTGTAGGGTCGTTAGGCGCTAAATTCTACGTGGGAATCACAACGTATTTGAGTGCTGCAACTGACATGTTTATGGAAGTTTTTTGGTCGTTTCATGCTGCGAGAGAAGACCCCAGTTTGCAGAAGGGCGGTAAAATATGCCAGTGCAGTCTCCAAAACGTAAAGCCCTTGGGTGCGGATAAAGTTTTCTCTTTTGTTCTTTTTAGCCTCCGCAAACATTGGAAAACATAGTTGGTGCCGCCCGCCGAAGCTTGCCAAAAATAGTGCAGTGTGTGCTACTAAACATCTTCTTCGAGAAATTTCAAAATAATTGACTTATGCGTCATGGCAAAACAAATCGGGAATAAAAACTTTTGTGACAGGTACTTTATTAGAATTTCAGCCTCCTTTTCTTCACGAAGGGCGATAGACTAGCCGAGAGAAGGCAAAAATCTCAAACACTTCATTATACATGGTTTTCTGCCGGCTTGCCTGCTTGCCTCCCTGGCTGCCTGTCTGTCCGCCCGTCTGACAGCCCGCCAGACTGCATGTCTTTCTTCGTTGTGTTCCTTTAATGACTAGGAAACCATGCAGACCTCAGCGAGACGACAGAAAAAGAAGATGATAGAGCCTTCTAAACTAGGAGAAGAACGGGCATACACCGGGCTACGTAGATTCTAAAAACAATAGAGTGAAAGAATTAGCATGATAGAAGCGAAGAGCTGGGTCTCAATCACCCACCGAGATTTTGGCTAAGCAGCTTCATTCACCGAAAGTAAAACAGTCAGAGACCAGTAAAGCCGGTACCTCACAGACAGACAGGCAGACAGACAAACCAAAATTTCTGTGTTTAACTAGGCCAAGAAAGACTATCCTCTCTAAAAACCTAGTCACTGAAGCTAGCATATTGAAAATGGTGAGTGAAGAATGTGAAAGTTGCAGTATGAGAATACTTTTACTAGCCTGTTTTCTCTAGATAAGAGAGCATGTGTAAAGGTACCCTAAAAAGCAGTTAAGGAACGATGGAGGGAAACATGTTTTAGCTCTTTGCTTGAGAAAATAAAAAGATATAACTGTTGTGGCGGCGACTTGCCAAGTCTAGGACGAAGTGCACGGACAAGAGGACATCGTAAAGTGTCATAACTGGCACCCCGCTTAGCTAATTAAGAAGTAAAAGCCGGTTATCCTGTAGCAGCAAATCGGACAAGCAAGTGTTTATATGGAATTAAAATTGTAAAAGCAAAGTTAAAGGAGTGACAAAATGAAACTTCAGTTTTCACAAGCTGAGTGGCTCATGTGACAATATCTTTTCCTTAAGGGTCGAAGGTGCTCTCTTAAAAAGGCTCTCTTACTAGACGCTTTTTATTTGACAAAACTTTTGGTTCCTGACGACTTCCCAGCAACGCCCCGCTGTTACGGTTTTGTCGAAATCAACTAGCCAGAAAAAAAGTGGACGGTGGAATTACAGTAAATCGTCGCGAGTGGAGCCACGGGTTTTTCCAATCCTGGCTGAACAAACCCTATCGAAGAGGTATTATATGAAAACCGGATACTGAGCAGTGTAAACGAGAATTGCAAATACTCCAAGGACGTCGAAGCACTCTTTATGGTGTATTGTGTGCGAAGGTAGCAGAGTCAATTGCCCAACATGTTCACAACATGATAGTAGGACAAACCATAGGACAAACCGGAAGGTGCATTAATGACAAGGCACGAGAACACGCCGGCTCACTCAAGACAACGTCATCCGGCCACCTATCATTCCATTGCCGCACTTGCCCAAAATGCACCGCGCGCATCGACGAGATTGACGTGCTTCGGAAGAAACGCAATCGCCTCGCACGTGTGGTCGTCGAAGCAGTGGCCATCGTCAAGAAAGGTTACACGTGCGTCAGCACAGGCTCCGTGGCGCTGACAGAGAAAGGACTGGACCTGCTCAGCGATTATCCTGTTAACTAATCTCGAGAACAAGATGTCGCGCTGTGCCAATGTTGTGCGATATTTCATGTATATATGTTCCTCTTTTTTGTTAGTAAGCTCAGTGGATAGTCAGCATTGCGTCCGTGGTTCCTTCCTTAGTCCTGTGGTTTTTGTTCAAGCTGAAATTTCAAGTCGATATGAACGTACTCGCCCAAACCAAAGCAATTCTACTGTCTCCCCTCGCTCACGAGTGTGTCCAGCAGACTTTCCGTGAGTCATGAAACTGAACAGTATCAGTGCATTACGGCGTCAGAAGGCCATTCAAATCATATACTTAAATCAACACGCCACCAAAAAATTATTTATAGGGTGCCTCATGGCAGGAGCTCGGTGACGACATATTTCCGCAGCTAAAAGCAATCCCGCCATTTACAACCATCACAGCCAACAACCAACCACAAATAACAACCAACAAGCTCCTGCGACGAATAGCCAACAGCGAGTACAAGAGATATAGTGGCGCTCACCGCGGAAGCCCCGTAAAGGGCGCGAGTAGCGCGAGCGAGTGGTGAGCGTGGCTCACCGCGAGTAGCACTCGCACCCACGAGTGGTGAGCGGGGTGCCCGCGAGTTTCTCTCGCACTCACGAGTGGTCAGTGAGGCTCGCTGCGAGTGGTGAGCTGGGATCCCCGCGAGTTGCTCTAGCTCTCGCGAGTGGTCTGGGGTGCTCACCTGCGAGTGGGGCTCGCACTCCAGAGTGGTGAGCGTGGCTCAGTGCGCGTGTGGCTCGCACTCGCTCGCACTCACACTCGCAATCCAAAGCGATGGCGAGGCTCACCCACCTCTCACCACTCATGAGTGGTGAGGGAGGGGTGTGAGTGCACTCCTCAGGGAGCCTGCCAACCTACGGGTCTACTTCATTAACGGGACACTGAAGGCATACAGCAGTTTGTTTTTAAAGGAAAGTCTGACCTTCTCCCCAGACATTTTAGCGTTGATTCGATGCCGAAAGATGCTTAAAATGTTGAGAAATCACGAAGCAGACGTTGTTCAAACGGGACGCAAGTAACGACTGCAGTTTCTATTTGCGGCACGATAAATGGGAAGCAAGCGAGTCAGCGGTAATGCATAGCGGTATGGAAGCAACCGAATACAACGCTACCACATACCGAATAGTTTCGTCAGTTTCGGTCAATGTTTCTTCTGCTATGGGTCCAAGGTGGAAGCGACGGAAACATCGAGGGTGCATTGCAAGAGGCGGTTTATGCTAACGAGGAGCAGCTGGGCGGGTCCGGGTTCGTCTGCTCTCCAAGCAAGTCCGAGCTGTTGGTGATTCCACCGAAAGGGGCAGCTAGGAAGGCGAAAGGCAACGATCCTGCGAGAGAGCGAGAGAAAATCGAGATCCGGACGAGCGGCGGTCACACGATCCCGCAGGTAGAGAAGATCCGGGTGCAGGGTATGCTTATTGAGTGCAAACGAGTGAACGGCGAGACGGTGAACCGTGTCGCGGCCAAAGTCACCACGGCAATTCGCCTCATAAAGAGGGTGTGCAACAGAAAAGCAGGCATAAAGGAACAAAGCCTCACCTGGCTAGTGCAATCCTTCGCTATAAGCCACATAACGTACGTTGCTGCTTTCCATAACTGGAGGCAATGCGAGCGTAATAAGATCAACGCGCTCATGCGTAAAGCGTACAAGGCAGCACTCCGACTTCTCGACTGCACAAGCACCGAAATGTTCCTGTCCCTGGGAGTGCATAACACCTTGGAAGAAATCGCCGAGGCGCAGAGGACCGCCCAGCTCGTGCGGCTATCGGAAACGAGAACGGGCAGACAAGTGCTGCGTGACCTAGGCCTGGAACCAAAGGAAGGGGGACCCGAGAATACAGACATGCATGTACCAGAAGCAATTAGCAGACGGTTGCGGGTATGTCCTGTGCCAAGAAATATGAACCCCGAGTTCAACAAAGAGCGGCGGGTGGCGAGGGCCAAGGCGCTCATCGATCTCCATGCCAAATACAGGGGTGCTGTGTTTGTGGATGCGGAAGAGTATCCAGATGGCAGAAGAGCATTCGCCGCAGCAGTTGTAGGGGCAGCGACCGGTGCAACACGGACGCCGGCGAGTGTGCGGACTCGAGCGGCGCATCGAGCAGAGGAAGTGGCCATTGCCCTAGCCATCGCCGACCCCGAGTGCACGACTTTGCTCTGTGATTCTAGGACGGCAGTGAAAAATTACGCCAGAGGAAGGGTGTGTGGTGAAGCCGCACGTGTGTTGCGTGCGGTCGATCTCACGAGTGAAAGTAGGTGTGTTGTGATTAAGTGGTTTCCGGCGCACATGGGCAGTGATGTCTCGGATCGCGGCAACGCAAACCACAACAAGACGGCGAACGCGGCGGCGCGAGGACTAACCAACCGTGCCGCTGCTACTGCGGTCGACCCGATGTGGTGGTGGGAAACCAAGGACAGGATGACTTCTTACAATGAAATCGTGAAGTGGTACAGACTAGATAGAAGGACTATGCCGCCACCTCATCCGGGCTTGACCCGTGAGGAAGCAGTAATATATCGACAACTACAGACAGGGTCGTTACTCACCCCGGTGCTGATGAAGGACGTATGTCCGAGTGTTTATGTAAGTGACCTTTGTTGTGTGTGCCCAAAGGAGAGAGACACTGCGCCTCACATCCTTTTGGACTGTGCCAAGAACCCGCACCAAGCTACAACGATGACAATGATCCCGCCGCGGCTCGAGGCAGCAATGCGTTGCTACGATCAAGACGCCAAGCCCAGGCTGGCGGCCCTCGAAAAGCAACGACCGAGCGAAACCGGAGGGAGGCTGCCACCCCAAAACAGGGGCAGGCGTAGTCGACCAAAGGGAGTAGTGAGGCTGCGGCCGGAGTAGAGGCGCCAACAGCTGGGAAGACGTCATGGCCGCGTCACGGTGACGCCTTCCTTACATGGGACGGCTAATCATTCTGCAGGCATTTTTAATAAAGTTGCTTCGCTCGCTCGCTCATGGAACACGTTATCAATATTTACGCTCTGTAGAAGAAAAAAAATCCCGGGCCATCTCCACTAACGTGAAACCTGGGGAGGGGAGAAGCACGCAGGGGATAAGTGTATTCTTGGCGCCTTGGCGTTTTTGCCCACGGAGATGAAATCATTCGGGGGGTAGAGGTATACAGCTTTTCTGTAAAAGTCTCGAGTCTTTGAAGCCCGAAGAGTTTTGCACGAGTCGTAGGAAAATGAGCTCCCGGTGTGTTCCTTTAGTACGCGGTTTTGCCCACGGAGATGAAATGTTGCAGCGCGAGGCGTTGGAAAACGAGTGTCCCGGTGTTTCAGTACCGTGAATACATAAAAAGACAACGAAGACAGGAGACGCCGACATCCCGTGGCCCTAAAGGGCTTCGCCCCTAAAACATATTGTCCTTTTAAATCTTCGCGAACGTTGGCGTCGAAGCAACCGCTCGCGCGTAGCTCGGTCGCTTCCTCGAACAGCGGTATCGCCGCCCCAAGTATGAATGAGTATCCAATCCAGCCGCAGCCAGAAAATACGATACGCACACCAGACGCCTCAGCCAATCCCGGTGCAAGTTGCGTGGTATAATCTGTGACGGCGGCACCTGTCTTCATGCCTTGGCTATTTTCTACCTTATTATTAAAAAGCAAGGGGTAGTAGTGGTATAGTTGTGTTCTCGGTGAGCTAATCTATCAATATAGAGCAACTTGTACTTGGGCTTCACGTGAAAATTTAAATGCTCGGAAGAGGGCACTTATTCTCGGAATGAAATCCACACACAAAAAAACACGCAGCCTTTCTCCAAGCAATAATATGGCGAATTCGCAAATAACAAATAAGGGCGATTTATCAAAATGATTAATTTTAGTTAAAAGACCTCGCTTAGGGATGTAGGCTTTTATCTGAGGAATATGCATAAAAATTATTTTTACAATTGACTTGTCAGAGCGTCAGAACTGATACGGATTGGATTTAATAATTTCGGAGAAATTTATTTCTTTTCGTAATACTGTTTATCAAAGTGGAAATATGGAATGACACTCAGCCACGATAATTGAGAATGATGTCATTCAAAGAGTGCTTACCTGGAGAATGGAGCGCTGAGTTAACGTGGAAGATTCCCGTGACCACCAAAATCGTGCAGAAAATCTGAAAGAAAATTTTTATAATCCTTGATAGTAAGACACACCGAAAAAGCGAACATTTATGCGAGTGCGTTCAGTGAGTGAGTGAGTGAGTGAGTGAGTGAGTGAGTGAGTGAGTGAGTGAGTGAGTGAGTGAGTGAGTGAGTGAGCGAGAGAGTGAGTGAGTGAGTGAGTGAGTGAGTGAGTGAGTGAGTGAGCGAGAGAGTGAGTTAGTGAGTGAGTGAGTGAGTGAGCGAGAGAGTGAGTTAGTGAGTGAGTGAGTGAGTGAGTGAGTGAGTGAGTGAGTGAGTGAGTGAGTGAGTGAGTGATTGAGTGAGTGAGTGAGTGAGTGAGTGAGTGAGTGAGTGAGTGAGTGAGTGAGTGAGTGAGTGAGTGAGTGAGTGAGTGAGTGAGTGAGTGAGTGAGTGAGTGAGAGCAAACGGTATGAAAACACAAGAATGAAATACTTTTACAAGCTGCCCGATTGTAGATTCAAAACGTATATTGAAACTAATGCAGTAAACTGTGCTTGTTGAAGAAAGTTCAAATGTATGTAATAGTTCAAAAGTTCAAATGTATGTAATACTTTCCCTAATTAGGCACGAAGCTCCACCGACATCTGCTTGGAAGCGAATAGAACTTTCCTAAAAGCTTAAATGAACACACGATACATCATTTTTTATTATCTCCCTCTCGTGGAAATTCAGACACAATTCCAAGAGCAGTAACCACAATAGACACTAGCTATACATTCCGTACGTGGTGCTGAAAGGGGCCAAGAAATACATATACAACCCAAAACATTGACGCAGCAACGGGTAAACCTAACTGAATTTCTTCGAGAGGGAATGACATTTTTCGTTTTAGATACCGAGATGAGCTCAGAAAGTGATTCCTGAGAGACCTCATATTACTGCGAGACAGTATACCTCTACCAGCCAAGGAAATTTTCGTGTTCGCGTCAGCAGAAAACGCCAGGCTAAATGAAAGGAATTACTAGCACCACCAACCAGGAATCCAAGCTGGACGCAAATAGAGAAAGAAAGTGACAGCCCGTCGTCTTACCAACTATGATACGCCCACACAAGGACACCGAGAGACCGACGGTGTACTCAACGTGCACAGCGGCGAGTCTACCACCTGCGCTCATTCAAAGACCTCGTGGGAAGTTCAAATGGCATAATGTATGATAACGGCGTTCACGTGGTTTGAATTAGCGGAGGACGGACCAACGGCTTCGGAGGGGGTGGGTGGGTAGAGCGGAGAGGCGCTCCTTGGCGACGACGCATGAAAGAAGGGTTAGGGGGAGGGAGTGAGAGTGATGGTGCCATAACCCCGCGTGCAGCTTTCCCCCACATCCTTCGCCAGATCCTCCTCTCTGTTTTCTTTCTGTCATCGCTCCTGGGTTCGCTCACTCGACTGCCCGGACGCCGCCCCCGCAAAACCCAGGTAACGGCTTCCAGAGTCTAGTTTAATTCTTTGTAGAGCCACGTGTGTTAATTCAAGTGACGTCGCATGTGTAATCGTTGTGGGTGTCGTTTACAGCTTTCAGTCCAACCAGCGTCACAGCGTGAATTAGAGTCACATTTTTTATTAGCGTCCTAACTCCGCTCCTGCTGCGAGAAAACGATACTTTTGATGCTTAATCTATTGTTCAAGGCGAGCTTAGTTACAGCGATTTTAGGACCCTCCTCCTTCCCCACCGGCCTCTCTGAGCAGATAAACCAAAGGTTTTTTTTTTGAGCGCCCTCTCTAATTAGTGTTCAGTGAGTCTCTAATCAGTACTTACATTAAACACCACCGCTATCATTTTAGCTGAATACAGCCTTGTTGCTTAGAACTAAAGTTATATATCTGACTTCCACGTTCTGTTGAGCGTTTACGTTTATCTAACGGAAAAACTTGGCTTGGTTCGATCTTTGCGTCCTTCCAACTTGCGCCTGAGAGAAGAAACCATGGCGGTCGTTCGACCGGTTCCGTCAATAAAGATCCCAGGCTAGCTCACCACTAGTACAAACACCCCACTGGGCACGTCGCCCAGCCGGGGGGTTGGTGCTGTGCTCGGTTCTTTCTACCTTCCCGCACAGGCGCACGCTTCTAGTTTTGTAGTGACACAAAGACTTGTCTTAGTAGTTTTTTTTCGCTTCACTTTGTTGCGTACCATGGGCAAGTGAACTGTAAGTGAAGTTCCGGTGAAGGCTTTTTTCTCTTCTTTCTTATTTGATTTTTTTTGCGCTCGAGGAAGTTTAAAAGTTTATGTTCCTCGAAATTTACATTTAGTCCTCCACCGCAAGAGCTCGAAAAGCTCTTACTTACAAACAAAAGTTTTCGCTGAAGGAGTGTAAAAAATGAAAATGTTTCTAGGCACAGAGACTTCAAAGCGAAGATTTGCTCAAGAAACAAATGTTGCTGAAAAAAAAAACACACAAATTTGGTGAACTTGGCAAAAAACGCGGACGGTTTAGGTTGGCCTACTTTGGAATATAGGGAGAAAGCAGCGTACGATCCTCGTAACAATGCCTAGACAAATACGCCGCCGCAAGAAAACACTTGTCTGTGGCTATACCTTCAACTTTGCAAGACTAACAGTAGCAACTGTCGTGTTTGCGCCAAAATTTCGCTTTGACATATTCCGACGTCAACCGATATCATCAGGTTCAAATACAATGGGGCCAAGAACTTTTTTTTTAGGCTAACAACAGCAGCTGTCAAGTTCTCCCTTGAATTTGGGCCTAACGTTTCCATTTTAAATACCCTTCTACGGGTACATGTCAATCGGTTGGTGCGCATCAATTTTGCTAGAATAACACAAACTGTCAAGCCTGCCCCAGACCTTTGGAATTGTGTTTGATCTCTCACCACATTCACTGGTATCCGAAGAGTTTTAAGATCAGTTTGCGCAATGAGTACATTTTTCAATTAGTTCCAAGACGTCAGGCCGCAAAGAGCGGCGTAAGGCCTGACGACGCCATATGTTTAGGCTTAACTTCGAGCCAAACTTCAAGCCAAGTAACGTCTTACTTATTGTACGTCGGGTTGCGGGTGCCGATGGACGACGCTAGACCTGATGGCGTTTCGTTAGACCGAACGTCGGGCCGTCGTATACCCACGTAAACCTCTTCGATCCACAGCGCAGGAACCTTCGCGCCGACGACTTATAAACCGAAAAATGCGGGGCTTCGCGGCAAAGGCTTCACCAAGTGTTTGAGTTGCTACATCCGCAAAATAATCCGAGGTAAACTAATAGTGCGTTCGCACTAAAACAACAGTTCCGTACCGCTGCCGTATGTGGAGCAGGTTATCCGAGTTGCTAAGCGACTCAAGTTGGCGAATTCGTAAGACAACGCACGAGCACAGCCAGAAAAACTCTTTCGACACAACCACTTTTTGATCCGTATTGAGCCTTTTGCCTTTTTGCCTGCACGCATACTCGTACGTTGTTTCAATACGCAGGTGGAATTTAATGTATGCCATCAGCTGACGCATTACAGAGCTTCGTTGAATACGCCTCAAGCTATCTATTGCACATTGACACTTGTTCCCGACACCAACCGTATTTGAATTAAGAAAAGTCCATTAGTAGTAAATGCACGCAATATTTTACTAAATAAATATGGGAAAACAATATAAGAACATGTAATACCACAATATATAATAAAACTTGTATATAGGAATTACGGGATTCTAGTCTTTTGGTGTGCTCAAGACCACTTTCTAAACCATGTTCTGGATTATTCCCTATGGTTTAGGGTCACCAGATGTGTATTCAGTCGGCAGTTGGTCATGTTGGCCTGGTGAAATAAAATAGGAGGAGGAGAAAACTTTATTGGACAGATCCATCGAGCTTGTAAGTGGGCGGGGTCCTCAGTCCAGGACTCCGTTGGTGTGGCCTGCCGTCTTCGCCCTTTCAGCAAGCCAGAGCTGCTTACTTGGGTCCGAGCTGGCAAGTTCACTCTCCCACTGCTCGTATGTAGGACTGGGAATGGGTGCAAGGTCTGGGTTTGAAGGGCATGCCCAAACCATATGAAAGAGCGTTGCTGGGTTGCCGCAGTGCCGGCACAGGGGGTAGTATATTGTGGGGTGAATGGCGTGTAGCCGTGTGGGATGTGGAAATGTATTTGTTTGAAGCTGTCGGAGGGTGACTTGTTGTTCTTTTGTTAATTTTTCTGCCGGTGGCGGGAAGGTGCGTCGTGTGAGCATGTAGTGTTGGGTGATGTCGTTGTATGTAATAAGTGGGTGTCTGGTCCTCTCATCGTCCTCTTGCGGTGCCCGGCGAGCAAGATCTCGGGCGTGAGCGTGAGCCGCTGCATTGCCGCGAAGGGATGAGTGGGCAGGCGTCCAAATAATTTTGACTGTTCTTTCAGGGGGGTTTTGGACTAGGATCCGTAGGGCTTTTATGGAAATCCTTCCGGCTATGTACTTACGACACGCCGCTTGCGAGTCTGTAATAATAATCTTGGCTTTGGTCTGGGTTATTGCTAATGCGAGCGCCGCTTCTTCCGCTTCGAGGATGGTAGCCTGGCGAAGGGTGACACTAGTAATAAGATCAGTGGGGGTGGCAACAACCGCTGTTTTAGTATTTGCACGTGCGTAGTCCGCTGCGTCTGTGAATACTGTTGTTTTTGAGTGACAGTACAGCCGTTCAAGGGTTTGTGCCCTGGCGGTTCTTCTGCCTTCATGGTGCTGAGGGGTCATATTTCTTGGTAGGGGAGCAATTTTTAGCTTCGACCTACTTTCCGGTGGAATGTCTTCGGCATTGTCCATTTCCATTAAAGGGGAGTATCCCAGGTTCATAAGTACTTGCCGGCCTGTCGGGGTAGTGCTTAGGCGCGCTTTCTGTGCGTTCAGGTGCGCCTCTGTAAGCTCATCTATGGTATTGTGCACCCCTAGCGCCATCAAACGAGACGAAGAAGTGCTTGCCGGAAATCCGAGGGCTTGTTTAAAGCCCTTTCGTATAATGGTATCGATCTTCCGCCTTTCTGCGGCCAGGAGGGTGGCGTAGGGGGCGACGTACGTAATTCGTGATATTACAAAAGCTTGAACAAGATTCAGCATGTCCTGTTCCTTCATTCCGTGTTTTTGGCTGGCAATGCGGCGGAGCATCCTGACGATCTGAGCGGTTGACGAGTCCGATTTCCGCATTAGTTGCGTATTTTTACAATTTCCCTGGTAGGCCATTCCCAAAATCTTGATGTTTCGAGTTGGGGAAATCATGATGCCATCCAACATGACGTGAATGTCCGTGGTGGGATCCCGGTGGCGTTTTTGAACCAAGAGAAGCTCCGATTTCTGAGGCGCGCAGGTGAGGCCGCATTGCTTTGCGTACGCATGGACAGCGTCTGCGGCCTGTTGGAGGCGGTCCTGCATGGTTCCCAGCGATCCCTTACCCACCCAAATCGTTATATCGTCGGCGTAAATGCCGTGCTTGATGTCCGGAATTTTGTTCAGTTCTTTTGGGAGGTTAATCAAGGCGATGTTGAACAGTATTGGGGACAGAACCGCGCCTTGCGGCGTACCCCTACTTCCGCACGAGAAAACGTCGGATTGTAGGTCTCCCATTTTGATGATAGCTTTGCGGTCTGTGAGAAAACAACGGACGTATTCGTACATTCTTTCGCCGCAGCCGAGGTCGTTGAGGTTCTTCATAATGGCGCTGTGAGCCACGTTGTCGAAGGCACCCTTGAGGTCTAATGTGAGGATGGCCTTCGGCGTGGTCCTACTGGCTGCTTCGAAGATGTCGGCTTTCAGTTGAAGTAGGATGTCTTGCGTGGATAGGTGCGGGCGAAATCCGAACATGGTGTGGGGCATTTGGTCTGTAGTTTCTAAGTGCCTTTGCAACCTGTATAGAACAACGTGTTCCATCACCTTAGTTCACTCTTATGTTTTGAGGCATTCCTTTGAGAGGTGAATCGATAAAGAAACTCAATCGATATCTCAAGGGGCCTGAGAGATATTGAGAATGTTTAAACGATTTGACAAATGTAATTTTTGTAACGTCGTCAGGGGAGAAATAACCCAAAATTCTGAAATTTATTTCAAGCAATTATACGGTCCACCCTTGTATTACCAAAGCTTGTTCGGCTGGTCGGGTGGTCAGACGGCTCGCTTCAACATTAACAGATATGTAACCAGCTCAAATATATGTACAGGGGTCAACATGCCCAAAAGACTCTTTTTTATCGATTTCTGGATATTCAATCCATTCATATTACTGCGGCATTGAGTGCCACTGTTGCACAAAGTTGATGTTCTTTTCACCGGTGAAATAACTTCATGAGGAACGTTCTGGTCGCGAACCCTAGTTAAAATGTGCGTGCATAAAATGTTCTATTCACATACGTATAGTTATAATTCGACGCGAGGTTTATAGCAGGCTGAAATTTCTCTAGAATGCTACGAGAACTACGCACAGACAACAGCACGAACACCCTCGATGAAATTTTTTTAATTATCGTCGTTCCATCGTAGACTGGGTGAAAATGCCTGGAAGAGCATAACCCAGCCTTGGAGCAGCCGTAAAAAAAGTGCAACCCCATATTTTTTTTTTAATTTTAATTACTCTCTATGCATATTATGCCTTTCAATAGGTTCTCGGTACGTTAACATTTATTTCGCCACGAAAACGCAGCGAAGTGCAGTGTCTGGTAGAGAGGTACTGAATCCAGTGGGCGAAAACGCCAATAGTACGAGATAAAATCATGTAAATACGACTAGTTTAAGCTACAATTCTTTAGAAGCATTTCAACTTACGGCTGAGTGAAGTTTCACTGAAGCTCGCCGCTGGACTCGCCTTTTACGTTTATTGCCCGCTTTTGGCATCACCCAGTAGGGATGTTTTACGGGGAGAAAATTTCCCCTGCGATGTCTCGATTGTTTCCGTGTTGCTGTTGTTTTCGTGCGATATATTTTTACCCCGTGACGATGAAAAACGCGACAGCGTCTTGCGCTTCCTTATTAGAGTACTCATTATTAACCATAAAAACGTGAGCTTGGGATCCATGAATTATTTCAATTTTTGTAGCCTCTGGACTCTTTTAGCGGTAATAGATAGCGAATAACCCCCGCATTGTACCACCCACATCATAGCAATACCTTAATGTGTTTTTAAACATTTTTGCAACGAAGAACCCCATAGAATAAACGCCCAGACGCTAAATAAAATACTGCCTAAGAATTGCAGCTAATAAATCCTATCGTTTGGTACTGTGTCTGGCGTATTACTTAAACAACACCATGTATTCAGTCTTTAGGGGCGAAGCACCTTAAAGCCGAGGCTTGTCCTGCGGCGTCCGGCATCCGGCGCCCGTGCTCAAGGCACAGCACCGTGTATATCGAAATATCTGGGAACAAATGGTTCACAAAAGATTAAGAAGAACAAAATGAAAAGTTTACAAGAGCTTAAAGAGAGAGAGAGAGAGAGAGAGAGAGAGAGAGAGAGAGAGAGAGAGAGACGCAGAGCACCATGTGAATCGAAACATCTGTGAACAAAAGGTTGACAAAAGGTTAGAGAGATAGAGAGAGAGAGAAAGACAGAGAGAGACGCACAGCACCGTGTAAACCGAAACATCTGTGGACAAAAGGTTCACAAAAGGCTAACAAGAACAAAATAAAAGATTCACGAAAGGTTGGAGAGAGAGAGAGAGAGAGAGAGAGAGAGAGAGAGAGAGAGAGAGAGAGAGAGAGAGGAAGCGAGAAAGAGAGTGTGTGCTCTTGGAGAGCCGTACTGCGCATGCGCGAGGAGCATTGCATTGGATTGAATTGAAATAAATTGAATTGTATTGGATTGGATCGGATTGGATTGGATTGGATTGGAAATCGTTTTAGGAGCAGTAAGCACTCTCACATGTGATTTACGGTAAGAACGATCCAACTCGCCATGATTCACCTCGTGGAGATGCGGAATTTTTTTTAACATTTCTAAGCTTTGTGTCTGCAAAACGTGATGCTCAGGTAATGCCACCTCGTTTGAATAGCGAGTGTGACTAATTTCACTTTGCGTGTGTGTACCAGAGCCCGATCCGGAATATTCGAATATTCGAAGAATTATAGTTACTAAGAAGACACAAGTTAACACGTTCAAACATTATTCTAACATTTACGGTACTGTTTGCATACCAGTGCGCGCCTGGTATATTTGCCCTTTTTGCCGCCATGATGTCGAACCCTTAGCAACTGCTTAGATTGTGGCACACCTGTTCGATTTCAATGCAAGTTCTACGGGCCAAAGCTACACTTCGACCAAGGAAATCTCTAGTACAGGGCCGCTCGTAAATTTTAATCACATGGGTGTTCTTTAACGGGCCTAGAGTCTTGTACGTACGAGCCGTTTCCATGCCTCGTCCCCATCACAAAAATTGCCGCAGCGGCCTGGCAGACTCGGGATAAATCCTCTAAAAATTTCATATTTTCTTCACTGTTTATCCTGTTTCACGTACATGAGATGACGATCTGACAAAGCAAGCTGGTTGGTCAAAGGTTATGGAATTAGTTACATCTGAAGTCGTAGGGAGGCTTACGAGGTGGCGGAAGCCTTTAAATGTGGTGCCAAGGGGTGCAGCCGAAAAAAACTTGCTTTGCCTCGCTGCTTTGCTTACTCATTATTCGAAAATCCTTAATTCATTTTGAGATGCCAGTTCCTTATATCGCTTGCCGTTGTGCTGCCTTACAAAATCAAGAAAGCCAAAACATTTAAGGCTGTATTAGCAAGGACCTTCTTGCATACCGAGAGGGTTTTGGGAATGTTTTTGTGGTTTTTCTTCGCAGTACACTCGTTTAAATTAGAGGCTCTAATTTTCTCAAGAATGTTGACTCACGTTCAGAGGGCTGCCGTAATGTTTTGGCTAACACTTGACTCTTAATTCGGCTGGTGGGTTAATCATCTCTTATCATGTCATTAGGATAAGTAGCCTGGTAGAGCAAATACACAAAACTGGCGGGTGTAGTGGGATCGAACTAGGAAAGACGCTTACCTTTATTTTTTATACATTGTTCCGAATCCTTTATAACTTCTCACCTCTTCAACTACATATTCTTATCCGTGAAGATATAAATCTTCACATATACAATGGGTTACGAATAATTCTGATTGTCTATACCCGGTATACTGCAGAGATAGGGATCAGTAAAAACTCCTTTTTAGCCACTAGCCACATGTAGCGGAATAGTGGCAATTCACCGGGCTTCTATTCCGTATTGATCAGCCTTCTGGCGGAAAATAACAAAACGCAGTTCACCTGCAGATAAAACACCAGAGAAAAGCACCCGATGACGCCCATCTGAGTGCATCTAAAAGGCGGCGGATACATCAGTACGCGTATCTTTCCCGGGCGAAAAAAATATTTCTCGTTTCGTTTCCAAACGCAAGGAGACCCTCGCACAGCGCATGCACCTCGTACATCGCGTCTCTCATCGTCACTTCGGCCTTAAAGAAACCGATGAGCCTCATCAGAAGTAACCTTCAAACCCTCAAAACCAGCCGAGATCCTTAAACTTAACTCAGCGATCCACCAAGCATGCAAGAATGTCCTGGGCCTCCCCCGAAGACCGCCACTACGAAACTCCTGCAGCTTGGCGTCCACAACACGTGGAAAGAAATAGAAGAAGCAAACCACACCTCTCAAATACAACGGCTTAAACTAACTCCCACGGGTAGGGAAATGCTCTTGAAGCTAAAATACTCTAAACCACCCACCCACGACCACAAAATTCTCATCCCCCTGGCCATACGACATAACCTTCACGTGCTCCGATCCCACGGAATATGCACCCCACATAAAACAAAGCACGCCGAGCATCGAGATCCCGCAACGTTCATAAACACCACAATACTTCCATGCACCCGATATACGGACGCGTCGCCATACCCCCCCCCCCCCCCCCCACACACCAAAAAAAAAAAAAAAAAATCTGCACGAGCCGCCAGCGTGGTCAATGCCAAAGGAACTGAGCTCACTGCGGTAACTGATTTCACCAACTCCATTGAAACAGCTGAAGAGGTTACCATCGCCCTTGCCGACACAACAGGCGAAGAATTTTTGACCATTATTACTGATTGCCAGGCCGCTTGCAGGAACTACCTGAATGGACGCATATCGCAACCCACCTTGACAATTCCACAACAAGCTAAACCACTCCTAGAACAGCAAATCATTTAGTCTTCAGGTCACGAATCCCTCTCGAGTAACGAGGCGGCACACGCCGCTGCCCGCGCTCATTCATACCGGACCGTCTCCCACGAGGGCCACGAGCCCCCACGTCGAAGCAACAGTTAAGCCCACCCCCGTGCAAAAATACGCCGAAATACTCGCCCACTACAAGAAGTAGCGTTGCAAATACCAATTCCCCCACCCGAACATTCCTCGTGATGAAGCTACTACCTTCCGGCGGCTACAGGCTAACTCCTACCCACATATAACACCCTTCTACATGTCATGTATCCCACCCTATACCCTGCCACTTACAAATCACGCCCCCAACCAGGCGACCTGTACCCCATGGTATGCGAGTGCCTAAAATCCCCTGCCCTCACACCTATTCACAACCATACTTATGAGCAGCGGGAGGGTCTGCTGACCAGCTCCCACCTTTCACACCAGCAACGATTGGTGGAGAGGGCACGGATAGCAAGCCCGGTCCAAGGCGTCTCAGACTAAGGAAGCCTCCCACCGGGCTGGTGCCCTAACATCAGCACCTGAACTCAAATAAATTTTATTCATCATCATCCATCACCACTTTTTCTACTTCCTTTAAGGGCGGAACCTAATAGCTAGTCTGTATGCACGAATAACTGAAGGAGCAAGAAAGGCTTGAAAATGAGAGATACAGAAAATGCTCAAATATATAATTAACACAATTCGTTCATTTCTTTCCGGCTTGCAAACACAGGCAGCTAATATTGTTATGCCGGTGGTGGACATTGGGGAGCCCTTTTTACACTTAATCTGTAACGTTTGAAGGTGCATAGGGGTCCATGTCCAACGTCCCACCTGGACAGTTGACTGGAACTGTAGGCTTTCTGCTGTTTTCGTTCTTCTCCACAGTCGTCTCCCGTATCTCCTCTTTCGCATCACCTCTCCTCATCCTAATACAACGTATCTGGCCAGAGAAATTCCCCAAGGTGACCACTCGTTTTTTTTTCCTTCATGAAACTTTGCTTCTCTCTCGGTTTAGTCTCATTAAGAAAAGGTGCAAAAACACTTACATATTGTGAGAGAGAAACAAATAGAGCACATTGTTTCTTTCTTTCTGGACCTGCATCCGCGTGTATGGGCTTTTTGAAGATAAGTACTTGTTTTCGGGTATCCGTGAATACTTTTTTCTGATGCAGTGCTCACATATTGCTAACACCCCGGTTGACTCTTTATTGAGAGTGACGGTTTTTTTAAAACCGGCTGCGTTTTATCACTACCGCAATACACGGTCAGCGGAGTATACAACCCCGAAGAGCACCTGTTCAATGTTCAGCGGGGTTCTGTGGATATTTCTTGCACGTGGGGCAAGCATCGCGCATATCATAAGGTGGACAAAAATACGCAGGGGGAAATTTTCTTTGCTCATGCTTACGTAGGCTGTTTTAACAGCGGCTAACTAATGAGCAGTAACGTAGCCCGCCCCCAACAAAGTTCGCTGCAGGTACCCAGTTTTTGCATCAGGCATCATGCGACCCGGTATGTGTCCGCGCTCATGACGGGTCACGTACGCCAGCGTCGCCAAGTCAAAAGCTGCATCCGTGGATGCCCCGTTCATATCTGATCGACAGCCCGACCGGTTGCTACGACAACCGCTCGGGAAGTAAGTGCCTATTTGGGAGGCTTCGCAGAGAGGGAGGGAGGGATGTGGGAGCTGCTCCTTTCGCTCGTCTGACGTCCATCGGGACGATACACAAACAGTCGCAGAAACCTCACCGCTGCGGCACCCGGCAGTGAAGGCAGCTCCCGCACTCCGGGAGGTTAGTAAACCCGCATAATGTGTTCCGGCGGCAAAGGGGAACTTGATCCAGCGCACGTCTCCCTTCCAAATAGAGCTTTATGGAGACACTTTGCGCTCGACATGTCCCTCTGACACGCGTCCCCGGGTGAATGGCCACGCGATAAGTGACACGCGAGGACGCTCGTATGTTTATATTTGCTTCCGCATTCATATATACCGCAACGGGGTTGATTTTTGCCCTGATAAACAACCGCACGAAGGGTCTAGGACAGCCCTTCGTACACTTGACTACGAAGAGTTAATGCCGCATGCGTATGTGTCTTCGATTTGGTGTTATCCTGATGTTCAACTTACGTATAGAGGAAGTGTCAGTTGGTAAACAAAGCTAGCCTACCAGGTCAGGCACGGTTTTGACCGCACTTAAGAAGTCACATTATGTGGTCGGATATCGATGTGTACGTTATTATTGTAGATATTTTATGACAGCTGTCTAAGCTTCTGAAATAGCGCATTTGGAGGTGGAATTTACTTCCAGCTAATTATCTACTATTCATGCATTTTTGCATACTTTGTTATTAAGGCGAAAGCTTTACATGACTCATCAAAAACAAAAAGTGACCGTCTACGTCGTCAGCAAAATTACTGGTACCAAAATGGCCACCGCTGAAAAAAAAATAATAATAATTAACGAACACAGTTGTGTTTCTGTAGGATTCCAATCCGGGTCGTCAGACCACGAGCCGGCGGGGTTGCAACTGTGCCAAACAGTTACCACTCCATTAAGCCTTATGAAACCGAACTTTATGCTGGGGCTCTACTGAGCGCTTTTATTCAGCTAGTTCGCGTGAGAAGATCCCTGATCTTCTGACGACAAACATACATCAACAACAATTGTCAACAACAAATCAACAATAAATCGTCGAAAGTTAACCGCGACAACGGCGATAAAGTTACTCTGGTGTACGAAAAACATAAAATAAATAAAAGCTTGTATGTCTGGAACCATGCGCAAAACAAGCGAGTGGGAATAAAGCAATACGACGTCGACTTGCCTGCAGATGCACGAACTTCCGACTTGTGACGCATAAGGAATAATACACCGCTTTCATTACTGTGTTTCTGTTAGAGAAGTATTGTTAACAAAGTAGAAAAATTAGAAGAGTTGCTTCTGTACCCTCCTGATATATTCGTTATAACAGAAAAGTGGCGAAATACTAACGTACATTCTTCACAAGTAATTCTCTTATCCTATGTCCCGCTCTGTACGGATCGTGAAAGTCGGAGAGGGGGTGTAGCTATTGTCACAAAGAATGGTCCCACATATTTTGCCTTAACCACGGAAGTACCTGGCGAACTATTAAGGTCAACAACACTTCAATTCTTATAGGTGGAATCTGCAGAGAACCTAACGCCCCTGTAGAGTACCTACAGCAAATTCACGATTTTCTTCCCGAGAATGTAATGTAGTGCACTAAACTTGTCATACTTCGTGATTTCAACCGTGGTGGTATAGACTGGCATCTGCTTGCAACAGGTGTTCACGAAGTAAAGAGCTTGAGGGGCTGTTAAGTATAATGCATAGCCACTAGCTATCTCAGTTGCTGAAAGGACCCACGCAGGTACACGGAAATGTCCATTGAGTACTTGATCTCGCGTTTCTATGCCGGCAGTTAACCCCTGAAGTAAGTGTAGAACAAGGCATTTCTGGTTCCCAAATGCTTTTACTTACATTCGGCAACCAAAGACAATGCCAGCCGCAACAAAAAAATTACCCCATCTTCCCGAGGGGAACCCTGAGTAGGATGCGGAGCATCGGGGGGTTCCGTTGCGTTCCGTCGTGTAAGTAGCTGGGTTTGGGGGAAATTGTCGAAGTTCCGGTACCGCCGCTCGACGTTCTCGAACCGACGCTGCTTGACGTTGCCGAAGCTCAGGATCCGCTGCTCGACGTTGACGCTCCGAAGCTGCTTCGCGCTGGCGAAGTTCAGGGTCCGCCGCTCGCTTCAAGCGTTTGCTTTCAGCGTTGCGTGCCCTTCGCTTCGCAGCTTTGTCTTGAGTGGACGTAACGTTGCTATTAGTGTTTGGGCTGATGCTGACGCGTGCTTGCGTCAGCCCACTCACTGTTGCTTCGATCACAATTCATCGGAAGCATCAACGGAGTCAACCGAAGCAAGCGCTGCACTGAACGCGCGCAGCGCTCTACCCGTTTTATATTCACACTTGAAGGAGAGTAGACTAGAGGAGGATAGTAGCGCATGCGCCGCGAGAGCAGAAGTGAGAACGCAAGAGAAGCGCAAGCAGGTGGTAGGAGAGAAGTGGAGAGAGTAACGCGCAGCTGTTGGAGAGCGGGAAGGAGGAGAGTTGCGCATGCGTAGTGTGAGTGCGGACGCCGACGCCGCGGGACATACCCCCGAGCAAGAGATGCTCCGCATCTAAAACCTCTCAAGGATTCCTGTCAAGCAGTATAACAGTGTGGTGCAAACATTAATTACTTGTGGTTAAAGCTTAAAGAAGCAACAGAGTTTTGCGAAGCTAACTTCATCGCTACTAAATGAAAACGTGCAGAGCAGGAAACATCTTACATTACACGTGGTATCGTTCCTATTAAAAGAAAGTTGAGAAGAATGCGAAAAAGAGAAAAATTTCCGCAGGCTTAAGTCGGCTCGCACGAACATTAAATGTCAAAATAAAAAAACCCAGATATAATTTCTTTTAAACAACGCTGACAACTTTATGATAAATCAGCCACAGAGGTTCTGGCGATATTTATCCAAGCCAGCGGACCACATCATCACATTAGAAGTACCAGGTTTCGTTGTAAACGACGCAAAATCAATTGCAAACTGCTTTAATAACTATTTCCAATCTGTTTTTACACGTGTTCCTTACGTAGCAACACCGACGACAACGCACCTCTCAGTAATGCCAGGGATACAGGTGACAGAGTCAGGCATTCTAAACTTGCCCTAGCAGATTGACGCCAAGAAAAGTGTCGGTCCTTATTATATATCAAAAGTTCTCCTTCGACGATATGCTCAAAAGCTAGTTCCATTATTGTATGCAATCCTCACGGCATCCTTCAGTTTGGCCACACTACCCGAGGATTGATTTTGCGCAAAAATCACTCCCTTCCATAAGCTCGTCCACAAACTCCAGGCACAAATGTACACTCCTATTTCACTAACAAGTGTACACGGCGCTCCCGCTGGATGACGCGGATGACGCCGCCGAGTCAACCGAGCAGCTCCAGGTGCGATCATGTAACGCGAGCAGGCGAGCGGAACCCGCGCACCGCCGCCGCAGAGAGCAAGAAGAGCGCTCCCTGATGGGTCGCGCGAGCCACCGTGTAAAGATAATCAGTTAAATAAAAAAACGAGTTGTTTCAGTTCAGCCAAGCCAACGGCTCTCAATAATAGATAACAGTTCAGAAGCGGGATATAATCACAACTTTCGAACGTGAGAAGAGACCCTGCAGTTATGATGGGGCCTGTGACGCGAAGCGCAGCATCTTCAGCGACAACGAACGAAGATGGCGCGAACCAGGCCAGCGGTGACGACGGGGCGCGCGGCGACACCAGATCCGAGAACGAAGTCCCGAGTGACTCCACGACACCACAGCCGGCGATGGACATGGCAGCCGTCATCCAAGCAGTTGTACAGGCAGCCGTGAGGGAAGCGATAAACGGTATGGCGCTCCTTCAAACGCAACAGACGGCTGCCACTCCCGTTACGCCCGCGGCAGAGACTTCGCGTCTGGTGCCATCATTCGATCCTCTTTCATCAGGCTGCTCGACCGTCGTCGCGTGGATTCGGCGAGTCGACGATTTGGCTGACATTTACGGTTGGTCGGACAGGCTGACCTCCTGCAACGCACTATGCAGATTGGAAGGCCCGGCCAAGACCTGGTACGATTCCCTGTCATCAGTGGACAAAACGTGGGTGCAGTGGAAAGACGAACTAAAGCGTGCATTTCCGTCGGCATCAGGAATGCAACGCCTCCACCGTGAAATGGAAGCCCGTTGTCGCAAGCGAGGTGAGCCCATCGAATCTTATTACTACGACAAGCTCGCCAAGGCTCGCCGGTGTAATATCAGTGAGAAAGGCTGTGTCGAGTACATCATCACCGGCCTGAACCATCCAGACACAATTCGAGCAGTGAGCGTTCGCACGTACGATACTCCCGAAGAATTGCTTCACTGTCTCAAGCGTCTAGAAGATCATCTAGGAAACGTAGTTTCGTCGGCTTCCCGCCAAAACGCCAAGCATTTCACCGACTATCAAAAGGGGCTCTTCGAAGGGGCCGATCACCTTACCAAGGCAACCGGAGCCAACATGGCCGACGATCGCCGACACTCCCTCTCACGCAGACAGAGGAAGAAGCCTCTCTCCAACGAGAAAGGGGAACCGCTGTGCTTCAACTGCAACGAATACAGCCATTTGTCTCTCCATTGCCCCTCTCCCCAACGAAAAGCGCGATGCGGCGCTTGCGGACGAGTGGGCCACGAAACGAGAGACTGCAGAGCGAAGAAGGAACGAGAGCCGCGCGTCGCTCAAAACGTTGTGAAGTCCGACTTCCGCGCTACCGAAGCAGTGAACGAGAAATATTTCATGCCAGCGAAACTGAACGGACATGAAATACGTGCCTACGTCGACTTGGGGTGCCAGTGCGTAACCCTACGTCAGGAAGATGCAGAACGGCTGGAAATCTCCTACACGAAACTCAAAGAACCGCTCTCTATTGGAGGGTATGGATCAGGATGTGTGACGCCTTGCGGCGAAGCAAGTGCTACCATCACGGTCGACCAAGCGACAGCGGACGTTCATCTGTACGTGGTACCAAGCAGCTCGCAGTCCATACCACTACTTGTTGGGCAGCCGTTCACGGAACAGCCTCACGTAACGATTGTAAGGCGGCGACAGACAGTCAGGATTTTTGAGGAGCGCGAAAACGTCCATGAAACCGACGACACGCTGCGTTCCATTGAGATCCCCGATCTGCCCCAACGTTCAGTCTGCCTGTGGGCCAAGGAGTCAACCGTTGTTCCGCCGAAGTATGTGGGATTCGTCAAGCTCTACGCCACGGGTGGCATGCCCAGCACAGATGTGTTTGTCGACGCACAATTCAGGTGTCAGGAAGGACGTGAGCACTGCATACCACGCTGCGTCGTAACTGTCGACGAGGCGTACGAGACACGCCTACCCATCATGAACATGTCAAACCATGACTTGGACATCAATGAACACGAGCGGGTAGCACGAGCGGAAATCTGCTATCCAGACGATATGCCGGAGCGAGAAATAAACGTACAGGTCACTCAGCGACAGCCGATGCCACGCGAAGAGATAAAAACTGGACCTGCCGTCACTCCGCACCAGCGAAAAATGCTGGAATGCCTTATCGACGAGTATCGCGATTGCTTCGCACGCAACATTTCGGAGATCGGGCAGACCAGTGCAGCGGAAATGAAGATCGAGCTGACGACAGATGAGCCAGTGAGATTCCGTCCCTACCGACTTTCCTTCGCAGAGAGGGCTCACACGAAAGAGATGATCGAAGAACTGAAGCAAGCGGGAATCGTTGTCGACTCGACTTCCGACCACGCCAGCCCTATTCTCCTCGTGCGAAAGAAGACAGGAGAACTGCGGATTTGTGTCGACTACCGTGCACTTAACCGTGTGACGAAAAAGGACAGGTACCCGTTGCCACTAATTGATGATCAGCTGGACCGCCTCCGCGGAAAGTGCTTCTTCACGAGTCTCGACATGGCGTCTGGTTATTACCAGATCCCCATGGAAAAGGCGTCCAGACACAAGACAGTGTTCGTCACCCCTGACGGGCACTACGAGTTCGTCCGGATGCCGTTTGGGTTGGCCAACGCCCCAGCGGTATTCCAGCGGATGATCAACGCGGTTCTGGGACCTCTGCGTTACTCTGTGGCACTCGCCTACATGGATGACATCTTGCTCCCAACGACAACTGTAGACGAGGGACTCGAGCACCTGCGAAAGATTTTGGAGGCTCTACGAAGAGCGGGACTGACGCTACGGTTGAGTAAGTGCTACTTCTTCTGCGACCGAGTCGAGTACCTTGGATACGACATTTCTGCTGAAGGGGTGCAACCAGGAACTCTCAAACTTCAGTGTGTAGCTGAATTTCCGAAACCGACAAATGTGCACGAGGTCCACCGATTCCTGGGACTCGCAAGCTATTTCCGACGATTTGTCAAGGGGTTCGCCACTATTGCTAAGCCTTTGACGAAACTGACTTCCAAGGACGAAACTTGGAAGTGGAGTGCAGAACAAGACTTAGCGTTCGCCGAGCTGAAAAAGAGGTTAATCAAAAAGCCTATCTTGGCTCATTTCTCGTTCGACGCAAGAACGGAAGTTCACACAGATGCCAGCAGAGATGGGCTGGGAGCTATTCTCTTACAAGAGCAAGCTAACGGGCAGCTCCATCCCGTCGTGTACGCCAGCCGACGGACAACCGAGTGTGAGGAGAGATACCACTCCTACGAGCTGGAAACATTGGCAGTTGTGTGGGCGCTGGAGAAGTTCCGGTCCTACCTAATAGGATTAAACTTCAGAGTGGTGACTGACTGCAATTCCGTGCGGGCGACGATGAGTAAACGAACATTCCTACCTCGGATCGGCAGGTGGTGGCTTCGACTGCAAGAGTTTACCTTCGATGTTGAGTATCGAAAGGGCACGACCATGGCGCATGTCGACGCACTCAGCCGCTCACCAAACGACCCTCCCGAAGAGACCGATGTCGTTGGCGGCATTCAGATCCTCGCTACGTGCGTGGAAGTAGAAGACTGCCTTGCTATCCCGCAAGTTCACGATCCCAAAATAATGGCACTGAAGGAGAGGTTAGAAGAAAAAAAACAATGCCTCACGAAAGAAGATCGGCGCGTGCAAAGCGAATATCAGTTGCACAACGGCAAGGTGTTCAAGAAGTTTCAAGACGGAGGTTCACAGGAAAGGCTCCTCTGGGTCGTCCCAAGTCAGACACGTTGGAGGGTAGTGAAGGCTTGTCACGACGACATCGGGCATTTCGCTGTGGATAAGACCCTGTCAACGTTAAGAGAGAACTACTGGTTTCCAGGCATGAGGCGCTACGTTAAGCGATACATAGCCGCTTGCGTTGAATGCCTTTTCCACAAGACGCCCGCCGGAAGAAAACCAGGCAAGCTGCATAGCATCGAGAAGGGGAACAAGCCATTTCATACGATCCACATCGATCATCTTGGCCCATTTGTTCGGAGCAAGTCGGGCAACGCGTACATAATTGTGCCTGTTGATGGCTTTACAAAGTTCGTCATGTTGCGAGCTGTTCGTAACACTTCGGCTGGACCAGCGGTGCTGTTTCTTCAGGAAATTGCTAGCATTTTCGGGCCACCGAATGTGGTAATCACCGATAGAGGGACTGCATTCACTAGTGTGAAGTGTAGGGCAATGTGTGAAAGCTTTCGAATCACGAACGTCAAGACTGCAACTGCCACCCCACAAGCAAACGGTCAAGTGGAACGGTACAACCGCATGATAACTCCGGCGGTGGCAAGCATAACCAAAAGAGAAGACGGTCGGGACTGGGACTCGACACTGCCTCAGGTGCAGTGGGGTATTAATAACACCGTGCACCAGGCCACGAAGACTACGCCGTTTGGACTTCTGTTTAACTTCAGATCACGGAGCATTACGGGTGGCTGCGTGGAGGACGCTCTCACAGAACATTTCGACAAAGAGTTGGAGGAGAAGAGCGCCGGAGCAACGGAAAACATTCGTGAGGCCCAACATAAGCAGCAAACACGTTACAACAAGAAGCGGGCTGAACCGTCTGAGTTTCAACCGGGAGACATCGTTCTAGTTGAGCGAGAACCCACAGTGAGCGGAGAATCCCGAAAACTTAAGGTCAAATACAAGGGACCGTACGTCATAGCCGAGAAGCTTCCAAATGACCGCTACCGCATCAGAGACGTCCAACACGTTAGGTAGGCATCCGAGCGGTGGGTGTTTGGGTGGCCGTGAAGTAGCCGAAAGCGGCTCATGTACAGTCGCTCATTCCCAGCTGCACAGGTCGCCGCCACTTCGTTGTGTGCACCTCGAGTGTGTGCACCGACGTGAACGGTGAACATCACGCCCAGCCACGGCCGGACTCGACTCTCCTCCAGTGCTCCCTGAGGGGAGCGCGGGAGGAGGAGAGTCGAGTCCGGCCGTGCGCCCAGCAGACGACGCAGACAAGCGGAGCAGGCGGAAATGGGGGCGAGCGGCGAGACCTCCTGATTGGCTAGTTTTGGTACGCTGTTGGTTTGCCGCTTCCGGTGCCGTCGACGCCGGGCGAACTTATCTGTCCTCGGCAGATCGGTGGCAGACGACGTTTTTTCCGCGCCGCGCGTCAGGCGGACGCCGCCGTGCGTTGTTCGTCGACTTTTCGTCGCATATTCGCTCCATGTATTCAGGCCTTAACACGAGCAGGCGAGCGGAACCCGCGCACCGCCGCCGCAGAGAGCAAGAAGAGCGCTCCCCGATGGGCCGCGCGAGCCACCCTGTAAAGATAATCAGTTAAATAAAAAAACGAGTTGTTTCAGTTCAGCCAAGCCAACGGCTCTCAATAATAGATAACACAAGTCGTTGCTTAAAATTGATGGAACCCATTCTCAACAAAGCAATACTAAATTACTTAGAATAAAAGAACCTGATTTTCCTAAAACAACATAACTTTCGCAAGGGTTCGTCCACGGTGACTCAGCCTATAGAAATAACTCGTGATTTCTTCAGAAATAAATTCTGCACTACAAGTTGGTACAATATTTATTGACTTCTGAAACGCCTTTCACTGTGTCCTGTAAGCAGGTTCACTGGAAAATTCAAGTCAATTGGCCTAAATTTGCAGATATGATCATGGGTAACAGCTTATGTATCAAACCGCAGTCAGTACGGTTTGCCATCAACAAATCGGAATCTGAACGTCTTTAAGTTTTTTCAGGTTTCCCGCAGGGTTCCGCCTTGGGCCCCTTAGCTTTTGCTGGTATATGTTAATTACATTGATGACTGCGTTCGAGACGCGTGGAACTGTTTGCTGACGGTTGTGTTATTTAT
The DNA here is from genome assembly GCF_048455015.1 of Haemaphysalis longicornis. Taxonomy (NCBI): domain Eukaryota; kingdom Metazoa; phylum Arthropoda; class Arachnida; order Ixodida; family Ixodidae; genus Haemaphysalis; species Haemaphysalis longicornis. Next base: position 59,717,269 of record NW_027526335.1, on the reverse strand, counting down.
TCAAGCGTGCGTGATACTGCGGACCAATTAAGACTAAATTCATCACTCGGTAATATAGCTGGTCGGTGTGACACCCGGGATTTAAAAATTAACTATAGTAAATCACACTGTGTGAGCATAACCCCGAAAATGTCACCTTTAGAATTTGACTACCCGTTGAATGGCTCCGAAGTGCCGCGAGCAAACACTGTAAAGTGTTTAGGCATAACCTGGACGCACACATTGAGAAAGGATGCCCATATTGAAAACACGCGCACCAAACCATCCACGCATTTGTGCTTCCTCCGTAGAAAATTGTCGGCAGCACCACCTCACGTCAAATAAACAGCTTACAAAACACTTTTAAGACCCATTTTAGAGTACGGCAGTATAGTTTCGAACCCACATCAACAATATGTTATACACAAATTTGAAAAAAAATCAAAATAAGGCTCTCCGTTTTATTTATTCGAAATATTCTAGACACGACTGTGTAGCTTCATTGCGCATTCTAGTATGCATTCCAATCTTGTTGTCACGTCGTTGTGTGGTGCTGCTATGAAGTGCATTTACGTTTTCTATCACGCGGTTATAACATCAAGAAAAGTCATTGCAGTAAACCTCCACATCGATACTCGACAAGGACCAACAATGAAAAACCTGTAAGGTAACCTAACACGCGTATAAATACATTCAAGTATCCATTTATTCTGTGGTACGTCGACTGAAACCTGGAACCCGGCGTTGTCAATACCAATAGGTTGACGCCTTTGTTAAGAATGCAGAATTTTAGTTCACTTGGTTTTTGTAACAGTAAAGTCGTTTGTAAACTGCTCCTTCTTTCATTCGGTTTTTGTAGTTAATGTAGCCGAGATTACACGGCAAGCATGTTGTAACCTGTTCTTTTGCGCATGCTTTTGATTTTGCACTTTCTCTCTCTGCTTTACCAGATTTTGTGTCACGTTTTCAAGTGTTCTATTGATTTTTCTGTTAGAAGATGCTGAACGAAGTTATTATGAACTGTTTTACCAACTCATCCTCATCATCATCATCATCATCAGCCTATCTACGCCCACTGCAGGGCAAAGGCCTCTCCCATTATTCTCCATTACCTCGGTCCTGTGTCAACTGTGACCAATTTATCCCCGCTAACTTCCTGATCTCATCTGCCCATTTAACTTTCTGCCACCCCCTGCAACGCTTGCCTTCTCTAGGGATCTACTCTGTTGCCCTTAATGACCAGCGGTTATCTTGCCTTCGCATTACATGCCCTGCCCACGTCCATTTCTTTTTCTTAATCTCTACTGATATGTCCTTAACACGTGTTTGTTCCATGACCCACTCCGCTCTCTTCTTGTCCCTTAATATTACACCTATCATTTTCCGCTCCATTGCACGCTGAGTCGTTCTCAATTTAAGTTGAACCCTCTTAGTGAGCCTCCAGGTTTCTGCCCCGTAGGTGAGTACCGGTAAGATGCAGCTGTCATACACTTTCTTCTTCAGCGACAATGGTAGGTTGCTATTCATTATCTGAGAATGTCTGCGATATGCACCCCACCCCATTCTTATCATTCTAATTATCTCTGCCTGATGGTTGGGATCTGGGGTCATAACTTGGCCTAAGTAGATATATTCGCTTACCACTTCCACTGCCTCGCCACCTATCTCAAACTGCTGTGCTGTCCCGAGGTTATTGATCATTACTTTAGTTTTCTGCATATTAATTTTCAGGCCCACGGTTCTACTCTGTTCGTCCAGTGCGGAAAGCACGCTTTGGAATTCGTCCCCCGAGTTACTTAGCAAGGCAACGTCATCAGCAAATCTGAGGTTACTGAGGTATTCTCCATTAACCCTTACTCCCACCTGTTCCCAATCCAACGTTCTGAATACTTCCTGTAAACATGCTGTGAATAACATTGTAGAGATTGTGTCTCCTTGTCTGACACCCTTCCTTATAGGTATTTTACTGCTCTCCTTATGGAGGATGATGGTAGCTGTGGACCCATTGTAGATATCCTCTAGTATTCTTACATAATGCCCATCTGCCAACTACTGCGTGGTAATTTTACCAACTACTGCGTGCTAATTATTATACCGTACAGTTGAGAAAGCGCTAGCCTGTCTTTTCTTTTTTTTTCGTGTTTTTGCAAAAATGTGGCTGATTTTTAGTGTTTTTCTTTTTTTTCTCTGCTCAGTGAGTGCCGATGTGCAGTGTACCCCTTGTACTCCTGCGCACTGTACAGATTTTATACCCGTGCACGTAGTGCGCAGCGAGCGTTCACTTCCTGTAAGAGCCTGACAAGGCTCACCACATTGACAAGCAAATAAAAATAAAATATCGAGTGTTTGTAACGTCCTAAAGGTGAAGATACAGTTTATACTCGCAATAATAATCTAGGTGTTCTTTAGTGATAAGAACCTAACCAATACACGCATCCACACCGAAATATTCTTCGTTCCAGAATTAGGTGGCATTAGGAACCTGGTTAACTCCCGGGCCAATTAGAACTGCTAAAAATAGAACTTGAACATGTCACAAAAATTTTAAAAATATTTTAAAAATTGTAGTCTCTTAAAATTTTTCGCTACTCTGATTGTAGTACCGTACAATGCTTAGTTTCAATTGGGTTTTGTATGACTACGATTAAAACCACTACAACCAGGAACATCAGCAGGCAATGGGAGTTAAAAAATAATCTCAAGTTTATAATATCCTCGAATTCCTTGGTGCAATGCTTAGCTTACCCAGGGTTCTGTTTACCCAGTTGTTCATTTTTAATGTTTTTACAAAAATTCGTCAGTTTGCTGCTTCATCAACATTTTTTCTTCTCCCTCGTTTGCGAACTTTATTGACGCATATCTTTGGGATGAACCCCGCTCTCACCTACAACAAAAATTACGCCACCTCCCCTCGCGGGAACCCTGGTGTGATGCGACGCTGAGGGGGGGTTCAAGCGCAAGCGGAGAGCAACCGTCGCCCGAGAGGCCGCCCGAGAGCGGCCCACCGGTTATATGCGCAGCGCGCCAGAAGGAGAGGAGACCGCGGAGAGGGAGAGTACTGCACATGCGCAGCACCGCGCGCAGCGCCGCCCACCGGTGGAGTGAGAGCGCGCTGGGCCGCACACCCGCAGATGTTGAGAGAGAGTGTTCGCTCTCACCTGGGCACGCACCGGTGCCAGTGCGTCTGCCGCGGCTATGACGCAACAAAATCCAACACAATCCACTTTAATCCAATCCAAATCCAATCCAATCCTATCCAAGCCAAGCCAAGCCAAGCCAAGCCAAGCCAAGCCAACCCATGCCAAGCCAATCCAATCGAATCCAATCCAATGCCCCTCGCGAGAGAGTGTTCGCTATCGGAGAGGAGAGGGGGTGAGCGGAGGAGAGTGCGGACGCCGACGACGACGGACGCACGCAGGAAGGACAGGGCCGCCGACAAGAGATGCTCTCAGCGTCGCATCTAAAAACCATATTTAGCTGTAGGTAAACATTACGTTACAGAAACCATACCTAGCTAAAGGACACTACATCCAACAAGCACGCAATGGTTTGGCTTTCTTGCATTAATAGTCTGTCTGCGGAGTACCACCCTTTACAGGCAGGCTAGTTTGTGTCGCTCTAAACTGGACAACTTGTTTCAATGGAATTATTGAGCTTTAATTGTTAATTGGCTGATGTGTGCCGTCGACGAAGACGTGCGGTACAGTCGTCTTCCCCCTCACCCCATCTCCACCCCGCCCGCTGCTGGCGCTCCTCTCCTGCAGCTGGTTGCTGCTGGCACGCCAGATCGCGCCATACGCTTCGCCAATCACAGGTGTTCCCTCCCTCAGGAGAACGGAAAGGCAAGTCGGCGCTCCGAAATGTGGCGCTCCAGATTACGCCATTACCTCCAGAGATAACCTCAGGAGAAGGTTATCTCGCTCCAAGCGCGTTTCTCGGCACCTAGTTCAATGTCCACTGTACCAGGGTTATGCCGCGCTTCATATGCTCCGCCGACATCACCACCAATATTGACGCCAAATCCAGGTTGGCTGACGGTGCCCTTGTCTTACAGCTCTTGCAAATAAACAACACTCTTTGTTTAAACAACCATGTCTCTTTGATGTGTCCCAACCCTAGAAGCTTCGCGTGCAGTCCTTGTTCCCGGTAGGAGAGGTATTGGGGAAATTTTGTACGTCTTAAAATAGGGTTAACTGAAATTATCAACTGCATAATGATGTTTGAACAGAGTAACTATGGTTTGTAATAAATTTAAGTGTGTGGTTCATTGTCGCCAGGAGGCATAAACATTTTCTGCCAAGTTTTGTGTTGTGGCCTTTAGAAGTGCCGACCCTTCCTATACAGACTATGCCTAGCGGTTTCATCGCACGTACGAGATCGATAAACATGGAATAAAAATATTTGCAGTTCCTTCGGGGCTTTCTTTTTCCAGTAATCAATGATGTTACGTAGAGTAGCCGATCATAGCTTCCACCGTCATGCAAACATCTCGGCGTTGGGTGGGCTTGCAACGCTAGGTAGTACAGTTGTAATATTATAGCGGAATTCGCACACCACTAAGAAGGCGATGTCTTTCTTCTGAAGCGCCTGATCAGCGTGGCCGAATTCGTAGTGTAACACTATCTGGTACATTGGTGATTTCTCGAGGGCGAGACTAATCATGCTTAATGAAAACGAGGTTATTGTAAACAATCTGCTCTGCTTCGTTCGAGTTAAAACTTCCTTCCCATCAAGCCTCCTCAAGATCGCTGTATCAATCTTACTTATTCTTTACATACTGTAAGTGAAGGGCACTTTCTGTGCTTACGAAATAATCGCTTGATAGCTAAGAATAGAATTTCAGTGCATGAACCCTTTTATCGAAAGAACTTGACGTTGTCGGAAAATAAAATCAACCAGTCTTTTATTCTCTTGGTGATATTGTCACGTGACACCAAAGATAGAATGTCGGAAGAGAGTGTATTTACAAAGGAGACACCGTAGTCACAAGCACAAATGCAGGTTGATGAAGCGCAGCCGGTCCAGTCGAAACTCGGACTGCGTCTCCCTTCTCTTCTTTCTTTTGGGATTCGATGGGCGCCTTTCCATAGGAGAACATACCCAGGTAGAGAGGGACTTGACACCTGCATATGCGGCTAAGGAAGCTGGCCAAATTCTGTGACAAAACGCCCCGGCCGCAGAAGCACCATCTCTATACCTGTTAAGGAGGAGGAGCAGCAGTAGGTGGATCACGTGTTTGGTACGGCTTGGGGCGGCTCACGTGTACGAGCTGAGGTGCTAAGTGCTAGGGAGATGTCAGAGGCAACAGAGGCACAATTTCATAGGTGACGGGGGTGACGGCACGCTCGATGCGGTAGGGCCTGGTGAAGGGGTACATAAGATTCTCAGACAGTCCAACTCGGCGAGTAGGGGTCCACAAAAGAACCAAGGTGCCAGGGGCAAAGTTTACAGGGGGTGGAGGTCGTCTTATCTAGACTTCTCGGATACTTGTGCAGCCAGAAGCCGTTCTCGGGCAACCTGGCTGACCAGTTGAGCGTGGACGATTACTTCACGAACGTATTCAGTGGCCGGTTCACTTGAAGCAGGCAGCCTAGTGTCGAACGGCAAATTAGGCTCACGGCCAAAGAAAAAGAAGAAAAGAGAATATCCAGCAGTGTCGTTCCGGGAAAACGTATAGGCAAATGTGACATAACGTAGTATAACGTCCCGATCCCGATTATCTTTGGAAACGTACATTGCAAGCATGACGGTGAGCGTGTGGTTAAGCCGTTCAGTAATGCCATTTGTTTGAGGATGGTATGCGGTCGTCCGTTAGGGCTTTTTTTCCCAACACCGAAAAAAGGTCCTCGACAACCTGTGGCACAACGTACTGGCCACGGTCCGTGAGCAACTGTCGGGGAGCCACGTGACGCAGGATGACGTAGTTCAGGAGGAAATCGGCGACATCTGTTGCGTAGTTCATGGGGAGCGCCCGTGTGATAGCGCAGCAGGAGCAATATTTCTAAAGAACGAGGTATAAGTAGTGTCATGCTACGCGTCGCTGACATTTTCATCCCTCCAGAGTTCAATTGCTTTTCTGCAATGAAAACATATCGACACTCAGCCCTCTTCCCATGATTGGTCAGCAAAGCTGGCAAAATACCCATGCAACTGGCATCGCAAAATAAAGTACGAATTCCCGTTGAATTGCAATATGGCAATACCTATTATAGGATCGTATTGTCAGGAACGAAGTCTGAACGAGTGAAGAAAACAAGGGACGATTGTGTATAATTAGTGAATTAGTGAATCCTCAGAACAAATATTCGACGTAAAATTGCCAACAATAGCCCGGAAAGTCACCATTTTGAGAAAAACAGCGCTATCTATTTTTTTATAGGGTTGCGACCTGCCCGGTTTTAGACCGGCCCGACCGGGTTTTTTGCTACAGCGGGTCGGTTGCCCTTCCGTACGGAAAACCTGTCGTTATTGTCCATTTCTTTTTATTATTATTATTATTATTATTATTATTATTATTTCGGGTTGATAAGCGTCAATTCAGCAACTACGACGATAAAATGTGCCGAGAAGCTTCCCAAACACACGTGAGCACAGAGAATACGCGGGCCAGCGCGCTCCCTGAGAGAGGGGAGGGCAAATGGGATTAAAAACACAACGAATTGCGGCTGGCGCGACGGCCAGGTGGCATAGTATGGCGAGTATTGCATAGTATTGCGCAGGTACGTACGTATGAATATCAAATACATTATGTCGTATGCATTGCATACTTTTTTAACGTAATTTTGGAGGATTCAGATCCAAAAAAGAGCTTTTAATGGACGAAGTATGTGCAGTTACATTTCAGTGCAGCGAACTTAGACCAATAACCAAAAACTCAGTCACTTTCAGTGCAAACGCTATGTTGATTTCTCTCTAGGCAAACTTCACTATAAATTGAACTGCATGTCTAAAAAAATACCGTCTTTTTTTTTCAGCGGAAATTCAACAAATGACTCCGCCCTCCAAAGGGCCGTTTTTTTTGGAAGGGAAAGGAGGCAACCATATTTCGAAGGCCTGCTAGAAAAAACAGGCAGAAAGTTTGATGAGTAGCGAAACTGGATAGCCAATATATTCATTTGCCGTCGATCATAAAATTAACAGTTGTTCTCCGCCATATCCTAAGAAAGGCACAATATGTTACTTCACGTAAATTATTCTTAGAGTATGACTTATCGTAGAACTTGCGTTCGCTGCACATTTTTTTTTTTTTTTCACACATTTCACTGCTTCCTTAAATTCGCGTGCTTCCTTAAAATCAGAGTACTTGCCCTGAAGAAATTGTACCCGTGCTTGCCTGCGGTGTGCGTGAGGCTCTGGGTCCATGTTGCGCGGGAGCGTAGGAACCCTCGTAAGCGTACAGATCTCCTGTGGCACTGTTTTCGGTCGAGGGTGGTTGGCGTCCGCCATCTGATAGTCTAGCTGCCTCAGCACCGTGCAGCCGTTCGAAGTTTGTCCTAGCCGCTCTAGTTGGCTGACGAGGTGGGCATCTATGTTCTCAGGAACCTCCGTGGGAAATAAAAAGTTGAGTTGGACTGAACTGAATTTAGAGTAAAGCGAATGATATCAGTACCGCTCCTCGAGACGTAAAAGATCGGGAGCAATTCGTTGCTGTGAATACCGAGGATAAAACAGATAACCTTGCGGAGAATTGTGTTCACGACCAACCGATGAAAGCACGGATGGGGGAGCAACTGGAAAGAGAACAGAACACTGACGTTTCAACTAAACGGACGATTCAACTAACACTGATTCAACACTGACACTGATTCAACACTGACGTTTCAACTAAACGGACGACTTTACGTAGCAAGTTGTGCGGCACCACCTAGAGAAAGTGTGGCATTTTGCGCGAGAACTGCAGCGAGGGAACAGGAAGGTGTGGACGCCCATGCGCAACTCAAACTTGTCATCATAGCGAAAAACTGATGTTGTTCGCTTTTACGAATGCTTTACTAGTTCAGATAGGTTTCCCCTGCCGATGTACCCCTCTCAAAGCATCAACGCATCATAGCGTCACGCAAGTAGGGTTGGTAAAGTGTCGAACAAGACTACAGTCATTGCTTGCCGCCCCACTCAGTTTCCCTTAACTTTGGTGGTCCGCTGCTTCCGCTCAACCTCGTGCTCTCACTCTCCGGTGGCCGATCACACTTTGCGCGGCCACTCCGCTTCGACAGACCCCTGAAATGACAGCTACTCCTCTCTGTCTTCCCCCATCTCCCTCTGGCTTCCTCATGAACACACAAACACAGATACAGAGAGCGGCACACTGACGCCCACACACGCAAACGCACGCACACGCACACAAAGAGTGTGTAATAAGCGACATAGGGCTGGTTCTCTCCAGCAGTGAGATGGCCTATCATTTTTTCGGCAGGCGAATTCATGCATGACTTCCAACAGCTGTCCACGTTCCGCAGTTCCAACGCGTGCGGGCATGGAACGGGTTGAAAGCTCGGCTTCCGCAGAACACTGCACGAACATGCATCGTCGTCGAGAGAGCACACGCCTTTTTGTTTTTTTTTGGGGGACACTAAGTTAGCTGGCACAATGACTTGGCCTCTTCCCCGCTTCACGTGCCGCACTTACCACCTATTGTCATACAACCAACTCGGACAGCCACGAATCCTGGGGTATAATGTCACAATACGTACGCGGTTTAAATTGGGAAGAAAGCTTTTAATGGATAACGATAAAGGCTTCAGATTTCGCGACACTAGCTTTCTTCGGCTGTTGTTTCGTGCATATCCACTAGGAGGGTTTTAAAGCCAGCTCTAAACGTTTATAGGGATCAACAGAGCCGCTGGTGTGGAGCGCTGGTGTGGATCAAAGGTTTCACCTTCGGTAACATCAACTTTCTTTGACTGCCTTTTAGTGCATTTTCATTGGGAGGATCAAAGTGGCTCTACCCCTTTGTTTCTATCAGCAGAGACGCTGGTGTGGAGCGCTGCGACTGTGCAGTGGGGGAGTGTGACGACTCTGGGGCGACTCTGTGGCGACTCTGGAGCCTCAGAGCAGAAGCGCGAGCGCGCAAAATTACGACGTCAGGCATAGGGCGCGGCGCCTGCCACGTTAGCCCTCGTGTCGGTAATTTAAACGGGGGGGGGGGGGGGGGGCTGGAGGCATAAAACTAGATCGTGGAAGAACCGGGGCAGTCAACGGGCACTGAGGCCCCGCGTGGGGAGTGTGTGAGTGAAAACACGTTTATTTCATTTGTTACGCTTGGACGCAGCTATGAATAAGCGTAGTGTTGGCAGGAGGATGTGTGAAGAGGGGAAGTGGTAAGGGATAATTATGCCTCCATTTTCTGGGTCAGCGGCCTGGAGGCAACCCCTGGATCCCTCGGAGTCGTAGGCATCGTCGCCTCGTGCGCATCGCCGCAAAGCCGGTCACCGACGATTGTTGTTGCGTGGTCCTGAAGGAAGAATAGAAGAGCACGCCATAGGCTAGTAGCGTACGCAGGAAATGCTTTATCCGGTAAGCAGTACCAGGGCTGGAGAGACATGGGCCATGGTTCCAGTCGCATGTTGGTTCGTTCCCGGCACGCCATGATGGGCAAACATTAAAGCTGATTAACGTGTCTCGGCAGAACACAGAGATGTTTCATAAGCAAACTTAAGTGTATCAAAAAGACTAAAAAAAACGGACATGCATTGACCCACTTATCAAGATTCTAAACATATCGCCCCCAAAATTTTTAGCAGCTTCTCAATCAATTACTTTTACTTGAAGCATGTAGCGGTATTTAAAATTACACCATTGCGTTATCATAGAGATTTTCAAGTGGGCCATCCTTGTATTTTAAAGTACAGATGGCTTGCAGCGGATTTCTTTAGAAGGCATATACAATCTCCAGGAACGGTGTGCCTTCATAGGTGGAGATAACGAACGACCTGTTTTGTTCTAGGAATGCAATTAACTGCTTTTCTTTACAGCTGATGATGAGAAACGCACTTATCCGTTCAGACAAAGAAATTAAATTTATATTCTGTTACCGCTATGTAAGAAGAAAGCGTGTTTAGCGTAGTTTAAAAAGTTTTAATAACGCCAGAAAGGAGAGTAATTAGCGACAATGAGTTCGCCCGTTTGAAAAAAAAAGTATGCGGTGAACTTCCGCACAATGCTTGTCGTCGCGCAAGAACTGCATACCAACTATTTTTTTACGAAAAATGAGAGGTATCAGAAAAATACTGGCGACCTTCATTATGCGGATGTCACCTAGAAATAATTTGGAACGCTCACACGTTCGGTACTACAAAGGAAGAGGCACTTTAACGAATTGGGGCGTACTTTTACAGTGACATCATGACAGTGGAAAGCTCAGTTGTGGTTCCCAAGAGAACGACTTTCCTGAAAGCACCAAACTCCTCCATCCTTTTGAGGGGACGACCTATAGAGCAAGCTTCCGAAGATATCGATTTTTCTATTCTGTACCAAATATGCAGTGAACGAGAAAATAAAGAAAGGCAAAAACGAAGTTTTTCGAAAACGATATACGGGACATTGATGGATGTCCCCATACGTTAGACTTTAGCCTTCACGCTGAATGCTCATTGAGCCGGGGTTGGATGGATCATCTGTGCCTCAAAAATTGGGTTAGGATGGCAGAGTGGAATGGACAAAGACAATAAATAGCGGACAAGACAAGGTAGTTCTTCGTCGTCTCGTCTTTTTTGGTTCTCGAGTTGGCCACTGCACATTTCTCCTTAGCGGTCAAAGTTATATTCTGTACAATATCTCACGCTTCCTTAACAGTTCGCCGGTGACTCAATCAATTTTAAGCGTCGCTAGCGTACATATAGCAACAAACATAAACCCATTTTTGAGAAAGAACAACCAAGGCATTGACGAAAAGTACATTAACGAGTGCGCACCTTGAATAAGGATTTTGTCACTAGAAGCCTGTTGGGCTTGTTGCTGCTAGTTCATTTTGGCACCTCCTTCTTTATACCCTAACCACGTACTGAACCTTCTCTTTACAATAAAATATGTGACTAACTTTAAAGACAATAGGCGCTCTTAGTGTGTCGTTTTTCTTATTGTCCTCATGTGCCATCATCATTATCAAAATCCTAAGCAGGACCACTGTAGGACGAAGACCTCTCCCATTGACCTCCAACCGCTCCTGTCCTGCGCTTCTCGAGTACACTTTTTGCCCTTGAATTTCTAAAGTTCATCCCTCGATCGTGTTATTGTCTTTCCGGTTCTTCTACACCAGTCTCTTGATGTCCACTCAGTTACCCTGGGGATCCACCAGTTGTCGTTTCCTCTCCCTAGAGGAACAGTCCAAGTCTATTTCTGTTTCTTTATTTGAGCTACAATATTATCTACGCGAGTTGGTTCCCTGATCCAAGAAGCTCGTTTCCTGTCGCTAGGTGTACTAGCCGTAAAAATGTCAGGATGTTGTCATTAGTTTTTATGCCAATAATATCAACCACGTAAAAGATGCTTCAAATTGACAAAAAAAAAACGCAACAGCCGTTTCTTGCTTGATGGGTTACCGTGCAACAGAAATGCCATCCCTGAAATATCTAGCAGACATTGAAGCGTAATTTTGTTTGCTCCTAGTATGACCGTTTGTGTGTATGCAGGTTGCATAATAAACACAACACGTACTTCAGTCGATTCAAAACGGACAAACAGCAACTTCTGGGAGACACCACTCGCCATTCAGGAACCCTACACCTAATAAAAATTATCTTGCAAATGTGTTCAACTCTTTTTATATTAAGTGCTTTGCTTTTTCGTTTATAAGTAAAACTCCCTCAAAATTGCTTCACCCCAGCACACCTCAATCCAAGTCACCCTATAAGATTAACGTGGGAAAAAATATTGAACTCAAAATTCAACGTGTGACGTAAAAAAAGAAGGGCCGAAAGAAGGAAAGTGGAAACTCTGGACCAATGCAGTGCAGAAAATCCAGGAGAAGTTCAATGCATGAGGTCGACAGCTCTGACCTCCAGGCGGAAACAGAAGGCGATCAGCCGAGGAAACCTGAAGCCTTGAAGACAGCGTAAAAAATCTCGATGCTTTTCACAGTACATTAGACGCACGGCAGAGATAGGCTGCATGGTTTCTGGAACAGTGCGCTTTGCACAAAAGGAACCAAGAAAGCGGGAAAAATAGTGGAGGGCGGCTGACGTGCGCGCCAGACAGGAGCAGAGATGGAGAGGAAAAATATCGGCTTGCGAAGATTTCAGCGAAGGCAGTGGCAATGGAGAATTTCCGCTACCCACAACGGGGTCCCTGTGGCGTATATGCCAGCCCTGGCTAGAAAAGCCCGCCGTTACCTCAACTAGCTATAAGGTATCATGCACCACATAAACCTGCCCAATGCTCGCAAAACCATTCTAAGTGAAACAAAGGACAGGGAAAATAAATCTAAATGCGACAGAGCAACAACACATGTAAACATAACGTACGTAATAAACGTACAAAATGATGTACAAAACTAACTCCGGGATGTAAAAAATAACAGTCAGTCAATCACTGACCTATTTGGACAACCGAAGGAGCACTAAAGGAGACACAATCGCCTAAGTTGGAAAAAAATGGCAACCAAATTCCCCTTAACACCGATGATCAGCCTGGTAATGTTTAAAAAATTGATATACTAAACGTACAAACACGGCAGCGGAAACTGACGGAAAGGAACAGAATTGGCGCTTATGGGATTCCAACGCTGCTTAGGAAGCTTTCTACCCAAAAGCAGGACCCCAAATATGAATCCGGCCGGTCCAGCTCGATAACAGAGAATCAGAAGCACGTGGATATTTACGGCGCAATTTGTCACGTGGCTGTATCACTAAAAAACGTTTAAACCCGTCCGGGTGGCGCCATCGTTCAATTTCATCAGTAATGGTGCAAGCAGCAGGAACAGTGAGCATTGGAGCGTCAGCATAATGCAGCTCCATCTCCCGGTACATCTCTGTACCACGGCAACCCTCGAAAACAACCTTGAAGTTACTACCGACGAGCGTTCAACACATGCATCCGATGTCGAGATGGATGAATGGTGACGTATTCTCTTGTCCGAACGCCGTAAAGCCAGCGAGGGTCCTTCAGGATGGCACAAAATGACAGGGGGTATTCATTAGGCGGTGCAAAAACGCTGATTGTAGTGTAACAAGCTTTGCTATAAACGGCAACGTCAAGACGTAGGAGCGGCCGGACCACGAAACATCCACTTGCGGCATTTGAGTACGTGAAAGTCGCAGAGCCACGCCCTGGCTTGTCTGACTTTATTGGTGTCTAAAGCGCAGCTGTTTATGGCGCGGGCTCCATGGATGTTCTGTCCTTCAACAAACCTGGGGCGACGAAAACACCGTGCCACAAAGCCATCCTTACTTATGCATGGAAGTAAAAACATTTTGAAACCCGCCGCGGTGGATCAGTGGCTAAGGCGTTGTGCTGCTGAGCTCCAAGGTTGTGGGTTCGACTCTTGACTGTGGTGGCTACTTTTCTTAAGGATGAAAAAAGCAAAAACGTCCGTGTGTTTGATATTTGGGCGAACGTTAAACATTCACAGGTGGTCAGATATAATCCCGGGGCCTCCACTACGGCACGCCCCATCGCCTGAGTAGCGTGGGCGCGTTAACCCTCATAATCTATCAATCAAAAATATTTTGAATCTTTTTCGTGCATTACCGGGATGCTTCTGGCCTCTATAGAAAAACTTTATTTTCTAGTAAACGTTATATAAAGAATATTCAAAGCATGCTTCGGTCAGGTGAGGCTAAGCAGGTAAGTGTAGAAGTGTAAAAAAAAAAATACGTGGCACTTCCACATTTGGTAAAAGCCCACCCACCATTTTCTGCGTTCAGAATGTCATTTATACACAGTATGTTACTTCCAAACAAACAAACAGTGCGTAGCTCGAAACTGTCAGAAGAAACAAATCATACAGATATGGCTGTAAACGTTGACTGAGAAGGGTGCGGCGATTTCCGGACACAGTGACAGGTAGTTCAAGCCGTTACTCCGTGTTTACTCTTCTAAATCTCGCTTCCTCAATGCCAAAACCCCTCTCACGCTTTGAAGCGGAACTTTTACTTCCATCCATTTAACACAGGGGCTTGTCTGACATGATACGGCGCGCCGAAGGAGGACTATGTCGTTAGGAATAACATTTGTAGGGGCGAATAAAAGCCAACGTAAAAACAATGAGGAGAGAGGCTGCACATAGTGTGGAGAATGTAAAGTGTCAGCAGATGTTTCAAAGTATGCCAGGCTTCGTGACAACCAAGTATACAATTAAAATTGAGCACCGGCACCACCTTCAACACAAACAACACAACGGGATCAAAGCGTGCACTGAAGACAGGGTATGTGAAGGCCTGTAATAACCACTGAGCGGAGGAAGGCCGTTGAGAATATGGGGCAAAGACGACACTCAAGTCCAGTCCTGTTCGTACATTGTGGGCACAATTTGCGTAAGGATGGTTTCTATTGCGAGTGCCGACTGGTTCATTTCTAATTCTAATACGTGGCGGAGGTGAGATAGCTTTATTACTGAACTGGGCCGTTTGTTGGTGCAAACAATTACTTAGAGAAATACTTCGTACAGGAAGAGTTCTGCTCGTTTTGCAGTGAGTACGAACACATTTTACTTTTTTTGTATTGCTCCAAGCACTGAGCGACATCAAATTCGAACAATACGCATAAGCATCGAAGCAGTGAAGCGTGCAGCTTCAATACGCCTACGCATCGAAGAAAGCTTAGCTGTTAACGCCCAGGCATTGCCTGTTATTTTTCTCGTCTTTGTTATTGGAATTCACGTGTCGACGCCCAACAGTCACATTCAGAACAGAATAGCAGTTTGACAGCACGTAATACAAAAGGCCTTATGCAATCGGCTTATTCGAGCGCCGACGTGCACTGAGCTTTAAGTTCATTTGCTGCGAGCCCCTCAGCTGTTTTCGTAGAAGTAAAGACAATTAAAGCCCATGTGGATCCTTACAAAAGGTTTTCCACTGTTGTCGCAACTGTCCCAACTATTTTAAGCATGCACTTCGTCTCACGTCTATGTCCCAGGCGAATTACGCAAAGCGCCGCTTTTAAACTCTATGGATTAGGATGTGCCTGTTCTTCAGTGGTCCAAACTTGGCATTACAAAAGCTCCTGCTTACAAAATATTTTTTGGGCATGGTTTACGTGTGTAAGCCAGCCATTTGAGGTAGACGTCGCACGGTTTTGCAATTGCCTCCAATGCAAACACCTGTAGTGCTAAAAAGCAGTTAGGCTCAAAACCAATATCTCGGATGCGCTTCATACCTAGACCCTCGCCGGACGGCGGTAAGATAGACAGGCAGCGCTTACTTGTATTACCAATTAACTGCCACGTAGAAAACTGCGTAAACTTGAAACGTGTGTACAGCATTTACTGGGAAAAAAGTTGTAGGACACCCACGCTTCACCTTTAAGTGTGGAACGCGATAGCGTTGCCACGAACGTTCGCATCGCATGAAAACTTCCGAAAGGTGGAAACTTTCCGCTCCTTCTAGCACGCCATCTGTTTGGGTAACACCTATGCGATCCCTGCAGGGTTTTCGTGGGAGGCGCAAAGTGGCACTACTAGGTTTTTTCGCTCATGGTCAACACTACCGACAACGCCAGCTTTTCTGATAAGCGGGGACCTTAACGCTACGCATTAAAACGGCACCTCACACAGGTCGTATCGCTCCCCCCCAAAAATAAGCTTTCCCTCGAACCTGCGTCCTCTTAAGTTAAGGGAACGTGCCAAGCCAAAACAGCAAGACGAAATCCTAATCCTCCCGACGAATAAAAGAAGCCCGCATTCGACGGAAGTCGTTTAAACCGAGCAGCCCGAGGACGGCACCCCCTATGCGTGTAACAGTGCAAGCATGAAGCGCTATTCAGCGCCATTTCTACACTGTGGTTTTACTGTGGCCTTCGATGCAGCCTTTTGAGCAATCTGTTTTCCATTTAGGTGTTTGCGGCTTCCTTTTAGCCCGCGAACTCAGAAGCCAGGCTGTTGTTGTTAGATTTGAAACCGCCAATGTTTGGGCAGAGACGCGTCCGGCCATTTGCCGACAAGTAGCGCCAGCAGACACTAGTGTGGAAAAGGAGGGTGGCACCCCCGCCGTTATCGGATTGACGCCGACTTTTAGCTCGAGGGAGGGATTTGAACGGCGAAGAACACGTCGCTCTTGTTCACTTCTTGCTGCTCGAACATGGCTTTTCAATTTCTCAAGGGCAAAGCGCTCCTCAAATCGGCGTAAATATTGAAAGAAAAGAGGCGTTTTCTAAACGTCCCTTCGTTTCCGTTTTCAAGGCGCATCGGCTTGCTCTTGTTATTTGTCAAAATGGTGCAAATGCATCGACGTCTACGATGGCGAGACAGATGTTTTGCCGCAGGAGGCGAATGTCTGGACGTATGCCCAACAATACAGGCATGAACAAAATGTCTGTTTCCATCTGTAGGGCGTCTGCAACAATTTTTCGTGAAAAAGTTACGGTTTTTTTAGAAAATAACAATTGTGTATTTATGTATGTATTCTCTCAAGTGAGATGTCACTTAGCTTACCCTTGCGACGTTTTTCTCCCAAATAAAATGAAGTGAAATAAACTGAAATAAAGGACTATTAATACTATATCAATCGAATTGCCGAAGTGCTGCCGCAAATTGGTGGTTGATTTTTTTATCATTTGAAATTCCATACACATAATGACCCCTCTATTTTTTGAGGGACAGGATTATAAGTGAAACAAATTTATTGGCGATTGCGGGCAATAAAATCCCGGTGTGTTAATAACTGTTCAAATTATTTACAAAATATTCACCTATTAATACCGGGAAAGATAAATGACGCTTTTTTTGACACGCCTCGTTTTGCACGTAAAGAGCGATCACAACGTATTGGCATGGCTCGGGGGCTACGACGTTGTGTTGCTCAGTCCAACGACGCAGGTTCGATTCCCGGCCACGGCCAACGCTTTTCTGGTGGAGGCGGAAAGTGAGGACGCCCGCGTGTTCGAGATTTCTGCGAACTTTAAAGATCCCCAGTTGGTCAAAATTAATTCGGCGCCCTCATCGCCTGTATAGCGTGGGCGCGCCAAACGTCATGATCACCCAATCGTATTCGTAGCGAAAGCGAGTACTATTTACAAAACAATCTGCTTCGGCAGGCGAATTTTCTCCCGCGCGAATGTTTACAGTTTATAATCGTTTTTGGTGACACATTATTCTCTCTATTGCTGCTCGGCATGTGTCTGGAATTTTTTGTTTTTTTAAGAGCAACTAATCCTGACTTTACTGCCAAATATCTGCTGGCAGCATTTTGTAGATAAGCATATATATAACCCAATGAGTCCGTTGTTGAGCCTTGAGAAAGTTCTTTAATAATGAATAAACACCGCGCTATTTTTGGGAACTAAGTGAATATATATTACAAAAAAAAAACCATCAACCGCAGGACAAAATATTCCGGAGAACTCAAAGCACCTTAAAGTAATTCAAATTCACTAATAAACAACGACAACCGGGGCGAACAAATACAACGTAACCGAGTGCCACTATCAACTAAACTTTTATTAAAAAACACAAAACTATATACCTGAATAAAAGAGATAACACACAAAACTTAAGATTGGCGCATAACGTAAGCCAGACTCGAGCGAACCTTCTTTTAAGTAACGTCCAGATAGTCCACTTCAAGGTTAGACACCACTACGGTAGGCGTATTGACACACTTGACACCCATTTTTGCGATATGAGCTGCCTCCACGATTTCGCGTATCTTTTGGTCACAGTGTCGAAAGAAAAGTGAGATTTCATTGAACAGGGGATGGCATCCGCACAGCAAGCAATTCGCAGATAGGTTTGAAGTGTTCAGGGCCATCTCATGCTCGCGCCTACGAATATTCAAACAGCGTCATGTTTGAATATGCAGACGTTTGCGCTTCAACGATATTGTCACGAAGCCAAAGATGACGCAATTGCCTTGAAGGAAAAACAAGTTTAGTGGAGTGAACTTGTGCTCCCCTAACAACTAAAAAACATACTCAGGCGACCAAGTAGCACTCAACAAAGTGACGTGCGCAGGCGAATGTCAGTGAACGGAATACTGCGCCGTCTGCTCTACGGGCATTTATCTTTCGGGGTGAGTGTTTCTCGAACCGTCTAATTACATCCAGAAAACTATAGATCAAAGAAGATTATTCTAGCCTGGTGACGTTAGTTCGATACACTCCCCCTATCAAAGGAGATAACACGTGTGGCATAAAAAATAAAGAATGGAACACGCGCGGTTCACATGGCCCATGGATAACACAGATAACACAGCCCGGCGCAGCCGGTTGCCAAGAACAAAACGCAAATAAACAAACCTAATGCATGGTTCGCTGCAATATCTTATAGACCGTCGCCACATGGCAGGCCACATACTTATGAGTGTTTTTGATAGTATCGCTCTTCCAAAACACTTTAATTAAAATTAAGTTGTTTTGGGAGAGCGAAGTTTGGGACCATAAGCGTTAATCACTACCAGCCATCTTCAATGGTGGTTTCTGCTTCGCTACACGAACTTTAGTGTGCACTAAGATTTCTATCCTCGCTGTTGGCGTAAAAAATGAAGCCACAAAGCCTTATCCCCGGAAGCTTTGTGTTTTTTTATGGCGACGCAACTGTCTTCAAGGCAAAAACGTACTAGGGGATAGGGGGGAGGGATCGCATTTCAGTTTTGTTGTTTATCGTGTGGAACGACCACTGCTCGTATTTCTGTATTGTTGTCGAAATGTTTTCGCGCTATACTTACTATTTCCCTTTTTTTTGTATTTGAAACGTACCGCAGGTTATTCGTGCTTGACACCACCAGACGGGTAGTAATTACCTTGCGATCAGGTCAGAATCACCACCCATAATTGTGCGCATGGCAAAAGAACATTAGTTAATTGTATGCCTCTTTTCTAGAAAGATGTTTTGACAAATCGTAAGCAATTTGCATGTATAGGATAAAGAATACGCGAATCAGTGGCAGCAACTCCGACTGGGGTGACGTGGAAAGCCGATGCCATCGTAATTATGATGTAAATATATTATCAGGGCTGTATTTGAACCGGTAAATTTACTGCGGTGACCCGTGGTGGGAGAGAAAACATTAATTCTGTCATCCCAATAATATTCTTTTTCCAAACACTGCACAGTCTTTTTTTTTTGGAGGGGGCTGCTAAGTTTTTATGATTAACACTAACATTGTAACCAGTTCCACTTGAATGGACTAGTGAATCCTAATAACGCAAATTGGCTGAAGGAGACATAAATTACATCAAATTTTAATTATATTTCTCCCCCAAGGCGTTGGACAACACCAAAGGCGAGTAAATAAATCCATAAAGCAGAAGACATAGGCGCCGCAACTTCAGGTCTATGCCACGAGGCGAACCCGAGTACCTTCTACCTCCCCAAATTTAGTAGAAGCTGCTGTTTAACTTGTTCACCGCTTGCAAATTTTAGAGGAAAAATATAAATATGCGGTGGTTTAAGCCAGAACTTTTAAAAGCCAAGCAAAGTTGAGAGCCTAGCGCATAAAGGTCACCCAATTACGGAAACTGGACGGCCTTTTCTTTGATCCCTGTGGTCTCTTACTCGCAACTGCGCTCATTAGCTTTGCGGAGCAATAATGAACTACAAGAAGTCAAGTCCGCAAACTTTCGGAGCCCCTTTAGCGCTCTTTTTTATTTTCGTTGGTGTAATCAGCGGACCATGTTTGCAGACATCTTACGTTCCTCTCGAGTTATGAAAGGACTATAGTGTCTCTTCCCTTTCTTTCGCTTTATTCTGGGCGTTAATTAGCTCAAAAGCATTACCATTTTACGCTCCCTCAAATCAGCTTCATTTTTACAGCACTTCTTTTGTAGTAGTAGCAGCATTTTGAGGTTGGTAGATAAATTAGACGATGAGTCCTAACTTGAAGTAGGAAACCTTAGTGCTGTCTGAAGAAGAGCGAGAAGAAACCTCAACGTCAGAATTAAAGCCTAGCGCACATAGAATCACGCGCACGTTTCTTTTCTCTCTGTATTTCTTTGTTGCCTTCTTTGGCACGGCAACTGGCACATCATCGAACGAACCTAGAAGAGGACGCCTGTCAAGTTTGCAGCAAAGTAGATTTGCACTGAAAAGCATGAATTTCTTACACAGAAGATTAACTTAGAACTAAACGAAACGCGACTTGAGACCCTTAACATAGCGTCTTTCCCCATCTTCTCGTTTTTAATCTTTCCGCGCAGCTGGGCTTTCCGCGTTAATGAATTGAGAATGCATTCAATGTACCAATTTGTATCGTTCGTGACATTTTATCTATATCATATAATCTGCGAAGAACGAGCACATTTTGAGAAAAGCAGAGGACCTCCGAGCAGCAACGAAACAAACCAGGGAGCCAAGATGATCGCATCACCTTCATCACGAACGAAATTTGATGGCTTTATTCTAGATTGAAAGCCAAAAGGTCCCATCGTAGGAAAGGGGAGCAGAGGTTAGAGTGTTTGTTAGAGTGATGTTTGCCCGTGACACTTGTTCATGCACACAACGGACACTTGCACCCATGGATGTACCACACATGGTAGGACTGGCGAAGGCGCTCTAAGCAGATCAGGAGTCATCCGGGGGCTGCAAAAGGTGCGCTCTGTTGGAGGCCAGTAGAACAAAAATGAGGATTCTTTAGTGTTAAATTTTTGGCTTTGTTCTGCTATTTTACTGGGTTACTATACAGTTCGAAGAGTCCAAAAATGTTGATACGGTAGCTCGGAGCCTGCTATATCGAGTGATTGCCTTCGCTTCAAAATATTTAGGAAGGAATCAAAGGAGTCCTGTTCGTACAAAATGAGGGTCTTGAGGCAAAAATGAACGGTAAATTGTAGGAGGTTTGGCTTGCTACACCGATACTCAGAAGTCAGAAGTGACCAGCTATTGAAGAAATTCGGGTCACCGTATGCTTTATAATCTTCGCATGACCAATTTCTTTTTTTTTTGCCACAGTAGACACGGCGCTTACACTCCCACAGTGCTTCCTGGAAAGCAGAGATTAACAATTTAGGGATATCTTAATTAGCAAAAAACTTTTCTTTTGTGCTTTTTAAATTCTAGAAAATTGAAGAAATTGGGGGAAAAAAGCTTTTAACCGTTTGTTATGCTTTCTTTGCACGATGCGTGCACATTTTGCTGTGGGAGTGTAGACGAAGCCCTAACTTCGGTCCCCTGTACCAACGGTCAATTGGAGTCAGAGGAGCAGAGTGAAGTGCTAATTGAAGGAATCAATACCTTCACCAGTTCAATCAGTGCGACCAAATCGCATACACATGTTATGCGCGCCCTTAAACGTCAACTTGGCACATATCGAACGCGCTTCGGAACTCGACGTATACGTAAAGCAAGCCGATAGGCTGTGAGTTTTCCCGGAGTTCAACTAAAACAATTTTTAGCTTTGACGCTTGAGGGAATAATTTTGAAATAGGGGTGGGGGGAGCGGGAAAGATGAACAAACTAATGACTCTTTTTTTGCACTTTTTCCTGGTTCTTTTTTTATTCAGGGCCTGTCTTCCACGTGCACTGGGTATTCGTGTGCATGACAAACACATATTTTATACGCGGAGGTTATTCATGGTTAGCGCATGCCATTGTGTACTTGTGAAGGGCAGCAGCCAAGACTCCTAGGCAAAGTGCAAGGCCCCTATGCTTTTATGCGTCTGATATATCTGCGTATGGCATGTTTGATGTAGTGCGATCCACTAGGTTACCGCACCGGCGAGCAGTTCGGCGAATCCCGTTTTCTTGCTTGCATAGTATGACGTCGTGAAGCCGCTGTTGATATTGGTTAACACAGCGCATTTCACGATGCGAGTGTCATCCTCGTGAGCAAGAAACTACATGTACCTCGCAACACGATAAAAAAGAGCGCCTTAGGTAGTTTGTTTCAGTTGCTTAAAATAGGCGTCTCGTTAAATGCGGTTACTATCCTTTTTTCTCTTCAAAGAAACGCACAAAAGCAAGAAGGATCGAACACGTAAATAGATTTATGAAACGTTCCACGGTAAAATGTGTCCCATTTTCCGAACTGGCTTTGTTAGACGGTGAACGTAGCTTCACCGACGTCTGTCCGAGTGATGGGAGAAGCGTAAAATTAGGCGTTGAATTTACCCCCAAGTCCCCGATGACCGCCTCAGCCGAGAACTTGGCTGGCTGTTCTAATCCGATCGACTGACAAGAGCCCCGAATACATGGACTCGACCAGAAAGGGTCGAGTCGACTGGCGGGTTCAGCTAGCTCGAACCCTCCCGCGTTTATATGCATCCCGCCCAAAGAATTTAGGTGAGGGGAGCCGCGGGGTTCCCGGAAAAGGGGCTACCGTATTTTCATGATTCTAACGCGCACCCTCGTTTGCTAAAAGGTAGCCTTAATATTTGTGTGCACGTTGCAGTCGGGCTCAAAACCGAAATAGGCTTTAAAGCGGCCAGCGGCATTGCCATGCGC
Source organism: Haemaphysalis longicornis (assembly GCF_048455015.1). Classification (NCBI taxonomy): domain Eukaryota; kingdom Metazoa; phylum Arthropoda; class Arachnida; order Ixodida; family Ixodidae; genus Haemaphysalis; species Haemaphysalis longicornis. The sequence goes on along the minus strand of NW_027526335.1, from coordinate 59,694,765 downwards.
AACGGACACGAAGTCCCCACAAAATCCAACGCAATCCAATAAAAACAATCCGTCAACACCACGTGAGTGGATTTCTGCGCACTGATTCAGCAATGGCATGCCGCATACCTTGGTCAGCTGTTGCAAATTTTTGGGGGCTTCTGCAATGAGCCCGTAACGCTTAGAATTATGAATATCAAGGCACTTGAAATCGCAAGCAGCTTCAGTGTTTCCCGCTATGACTTCATTACCAGAAAAGGTAGATAAGCAATCCTTTGAAGCGCAATCTTTTTTGGCTTCCACAGCTGCATAATATCCCTCTTCCAGGTACGTGGTGTCAGTTCTTTTCCATCTGCGCGGTACCGTCAGTGTCAATTTTTTTTCTTCGAATTTTCCTGCGCGAACTTATCCGCGCGTTACGATTGGGGGCGCGTTAGCCCCACGCAAATACGGTATTCTGCTCCCCGCGGCCCACCGACTCAGCCCGACGAGCGAGTCAACCCACCCCCTGCCCCCGAGTCGACTGGACTCGCCGCAACGGCTCTCTGACCCAAACCGTCCGCTTATACATGGGGAGGGTGAGTCCAAAAAAACTGTTTATTTCGACTCAACACTCCCTCGTCGGGTCAATGTAAACGGGGCTAAGGATACCCAGTGGACGTAGGGCAATGGCCTGCGCTGTTTGCTGTAAAGGCCTGGGTGGAAACCTTAAGATCCGTACTGCAAGACTAAGTGCCACAAACGACCGGCAAATAAGTTACGGGAACCTTTTGCTTTTACTGTGAAGAACGGTTTAGCTATATCCTCTGTTGCAGAATTTTACGTCAGCTGCGCAAAATAGGTACAGTTTTCGTCCCTCCTATCTATGTACAAATCTATGTAAGTGCAAAGGCTGGAGCATTGGTAGTTGCAGCTGTTGAAAGCTAATCGTGGTTCAAATTGCCAGTATTCCGGTCCGCCACCCCCTCCTTCAATATTTTCTGCCTGCAATGGGCGTGTGACCAAAGCGTACGTTGATAGCACTGTGTGAATAAAGTTTGCTGCACTATACGTCCAAAGCACAGATTAAAAAATCCCGGTTGTCGCAACCTCACGAGAAAAGGTATCTCGGTCTGCCAGCAGAAAGAAGAGAGCGGAAAGCAATCTTTCGAAACCTGCAGGCTGCTCTATTGCTACGCTGAGATTCAAGATTTCCTTTCGTATCCAGAGAACTTTTAATGTCCTATTGTTCAATGGCCAGTTGCCAATCTTTTTCAACCCGGTACCGCTAAAGGGTGAACAGTATTATCTACACACAAATGAGATATATATGTACTGCGCATAACAAAGGCGGCAATGGACGGTCAGTGAAATATTTACCCACAACAGCCGCAACTGCTAAAATCTCATTTGCTTGAAGCAGATAGAACCGAGACAAAACTCACGGGGAGGCTTCCATGTGGGGAGTCTCGTGTGTACTCTGAGGTCTAGGATTCCTAATAACATTTCCAGGGTATTTTCATCTTGGTCAGTGGTGCCCAGTGCAACTAAGCGACCTCTGCAGTTGGTTAACCCCTCGTCCTAGACGCTTTCCGACGTCGCTCGATATGCCTGCAATATCCTCTCGGGACCAGGCCGGCCAACGTAGCTGTGTCAGTCTAGCCAATTTCGAAACTCCGTGGTGAATACTGGCTTCTCTAGAGACGTGCTGCAGTGCTTCCATGCAGATGTCGCTCCCAGTCGTTCTTTCGGTACACCGAATACGACTCCCCTAGCCAATATGCCACCTTGCTAAGTAACTCGGGGTACGAATTGCAAAGCATGCTTTCCGCACTGGACGAACAGAGTAGAACCGTGGGCCTGAAAATTAATATGCAAAAAACCAAAGTAATGATCAATAATCTCGGGACAGCACAGCGGTTTAGGATAGGGGGGCGAGGTAGTGGAAGTGGTAAGCGAATATATCTACTCAGGCCAAGTTGTGACCCCAGATCCCAACCATGAGGCATAGATAATTAGAAGGATCAGAATGGGGTGGAGTACATACGGCAGACATTCTCAGATAATGAATAGCCGCCCGCCATTGTCCCTGAAGAAGAAAGTGTATGACAGCTGCATCTTACCGGTGCTCACCTACGGGGCAGAAACTTGGAGGCTCACTAAGAGGGTTCAACTTAAATTGAGAATGACTCAGCAGGCAATGGAGCGGAAAATGATAGGTGTAACATTAAGGGACAAGAAGAGAGCTTAGTGGATCAGGGAACAAACGCGTGTTAAGGACATATTAGTAGAAATTAAGAAGAAGAAATGGACGTGGGGAGGGCACGTAATGCGAAGGCAAGATAACCGCTGGTCATTAAGTGTAACAGAGTGGATCCCTAGAGAAGGCAAGCCTGGCAGGGGGCGGCAGAAATTTAGATGGGCAGATGAGATCAAGAAGTTTGCGGGGATAAATTGGTCACAGTTGGCACGGAACCGGGGTAATTGGAGAATAATGGGAGAGGCGTTTGCCCTGCAGTGGGCCTATATAGGCTGGTGGTGGTGATGATGATGATGATAGCACCTCAGTCTTTAATACTATTTAGCAGTGTTATTCTCTACTCTGTATTCCTCTAAAAAATTATTATTTGGCGTTATTTTCTGCCCTCCATATAAAATTTGCATAGGCACTCGACATTAAAATTATTATTATCGGGTTCAGCACTATAGGGTAATATTTTTTTTGTGTTATGCTTGTCAGCCTCGGCCGCGTTGGGCGAAAATATATTTGGCGAGTTTGAAAAAAGGGCCCATCTCCCCGCGAGGGGGACTCGAGTAAATGCGTCGCATAGGGGGTGGGTGTGTTGCGTTAGCGTTTATTGTTTGGGGAGTTGGTGGTAGTGAATGCGTTGTATCAGCAGCTTCTTGACGTAGTTTGAATGATTCAAGGATATAAGGCGCGTTCGTAGCCTTCCATTCTGTGTCGGCTTTGTGGCGCAGTGGGAAGAGCACCATGTACCTGGCGTTCCGCCCACAGGTAGTGAATGCGTTGTATCAGCAGCTTCTTGACGTAGTTTGAATGAGTCAAGGATATAAGGCGCGTTCGTAGCCTTTCATTCTGTGTCGGCTTTGTGGCGCAGTGAGTAGAGCACCATGTACCTTGCGTTCCGCCCGCAGGGTCGTGGGATCGAAACCAGGCGCCGGCAAGTATTATTTTTTTATATAGTGTAGGGGGAGGGGTGTGGACCTGTTGTTGAGAGCGAGGAGGGTAGCGTGATGCGGGAGAGGAGGAGTGGGGGAGAGGGCGCACCTGGAACGGATGTTGCGGACGCCGAGGCACGCCGACAACGCCGGGTGACATCGTGAGTTAAAGAAATGCTCTGCATTTAAAAAAAAATGAATTAAGCTGTGACGAACGCGTAAGACAAGCAGAACGAACTAACGGAATGAGCAAACTTAAACTAGGCGCCCGCAGGTGCAACGTGTACCCTATCGCCTGTTCTGTGTCCAGCAGGTGGCGCGATTCCCCTCCCCACAGTCAAAGCCGAGTGAGTAAGCCGTTTGACTCTCGGGTACTAACTTACGGTGGTATCCGAGTGGGTAAGACGACGGGCTCTGACTCCGTTGGTCTACCAGACACAGGTTCAAAGCCAGCCGGTGCCGGTGACTTCTTTTCCCTATACTATTATACTGAGTTTTGTGAAACGCAGGAATCAACGAATTTCTAAACAGCAGCTTCGCCGTTAAAACGCGGAGCATCGTATTTTGGGCGCATATTTAGGATGGTTACCAATACCATCGTAAGAAATACGGTATCACGCAGTGCTAAGGATAACACGAAGGAGAGGCAACAGCTTCAATTTACTTGTTGCAAAAATAGGCCGCACCTATTGTGCTATATCATAATTGTTTACTATGCGTATCAGCAGCTATTCAGTTACACTAAATATACCACAGAATACACAACTGTACGCTGTGCTGCACCAGAAGTAACATACGCAGACACTGAAAAACACGCCATCTTTGAAAGCCTTATACCTTTCTCGTATATTGGCACCTCTCCTTGCTAACTCAATGTGCAAACAAATTCATTACTCTAGCCTTTGTTATCTCGTGAATGAACATTTCTAGAGACCGGAACTTTAGGCACGAAAAGTTACGGTTTTAGGCGCCTATAATAGGCACTGAAAAGACCCATTTAGGCATTTATAGGCACCAAATATTGTCGTTTAGGCCCATATCGGTTCAATTCGTATTTACTTGAGCAGCATATTTTGCTTCAAATTTATGACCTGCAGTAAAAACTGCGGACAAGTATTGTAGTGTGGGAAAGTAATTTTATTTTATTCGGGAAAATAAGTCTCACAGGAGTTGCTGTTTTAGCAGGGTTGCCGTGAAATGCAGGGTGATTCGACAACAAAAGAAAAACTTAAAAGCAATGGCAAACCACATTCATCGCAATTGTTTGCGGCTTGAAGTTGTACCTCATTTCGGTCGAAAAAAGCAACACTCAACGTTCACTGAAATTGGAGTAGCCTGCTTGTTCTTAGGGACGCTTCATGACCTTATTCCATCTGAAATATCATTATGTTTTGGTACTCAGAACCTTCGGCAGCCCTTTTAGCACAGGGAATGCAGGAATTTTATGTCAGACAGAATGGCAGATTGACCGAAAGGAATAGCTCTATCAGGAACCGGACCTTTGGGATTTTGGCGGGTAAGTCCTGGACCTTCGAAATCAGCTCAGCATTCTGAGTCAGAGTGGCGCCCAAGCTCTCAGCTGTGAAAATGCTTTTTGCTAAGAGTGTGAAATAAGCACACAAATGTGTCAAGTCACATTCAAGTGTACCATGGTGTAAACAATTTCGGCTGCGATGCTTTTATCGTCTGCAATGCTGTTAGTAGCACCGGCGAGTGTATTTCTAGTAGTTTTCCGCCATTAATAGAGTTTTTAAGACCTAGCAATAGGGTGTGGTGGAAGAGGGACAATCGGTAACTGCTGCATTAAGACACAACTGAAAACTGAAGAAAGATCTTAACTGCAGGTATTTATTCGTTGACAGAGCAGAACGACCTGCTGAGCTCTTCACAGCACGGTTGAATCCCATAGATTCATCGGGGCCGTGGTTTTTATTGCGTTAGCAATGGATGGGGCACATGGGCAAAAGTTTTTGCCGTTGCTCAGCGGACACAGCGCGTCAGAAGGACATAGAACAAAACAGCTCGTGTGGACAACGGTGACGTCGGCGAGGTTGGCTGCGGTTCGCTGAGTCCAGTCCTCTGGCGGCTCGGCCGATGTGAGGAGGTCTAGGTGGCGGTTGCTTGTGCGCGGTTTGCATTTCTGGGCTTATTTGGCACGGCTCGCGGAATTTATTTTCTTTTTTGCAAACGGGGTGCGACAAACACTTCGTTTGTCGCACCCCGTCCGTCCGTGCAGACCACCGATTCGAAAAACCAGAAAAGGCATATGTAACACAAAAAAAGGCATTTTTAGGGGCTAAAAAGACCATATAGGCTTATACATAGTCAAAATAGGCGCTAAAAAGTCCATATAGTCAAAAAAGGCATTATAGGCACAATAAAGTATTGCTTAAAATGCTCCCCTTTCCTTAGTTTATGTTTATATGTTAAATAGGCTTGATACGGACTCAAGAAAAAAATAGGCATTTTGCCTAAAGTTCCGGTCTCTAAACATTACTATCAAGAAACCCATAAGTTGGATGTGAAGTTAATACTGCAATAATGCTAGGCAAATTTCATCGGCTTACTTTACCTTGATGCCGGTTGCTTTCGCTTCTAAAAAGACCCTGAAGGTATTTGTAAACATTGTGGGAAGACGTCGCAAATTGAAGTCTTGAGTTTCTAGGACATATTTGGACCCATGTGGCTGGGTTTACGCGACTTTATTTAGTAGAAAAATCAATTACAATTTGCTGTCCTCCTTTCGGCATCCTATTTGCCAATTTCCTAAGACGTTTAGTGTGACGCTTACTGCAGCAGGTTTGGCTTGGCTGCGCAGCTCGCCGACCCTCCGACGAAGTCAGTCGGCCGGCCGCTGGCGGGTCGTCGCAATTTATTCGCTCAGTTAAAACTGAGCCACGACAAGTTTTGTGTCCCGAAAAATGTGGCTTTTATTTGTAAGTTTGCAGAGTGTATCAAACTTAGTTAAGTATATGAAGTTAACGTAGCTCCACACAAGTGCACATGCGGCGTTTCGCTGACTTCGCTTCGCTGGAGCTGTAAGCTGCATATTCCTGCGCGACTGCGTGCTAGTAGACATAGTACAACTAAAGGCGGGAGGAGAGTCAGAGAAGTTAATATAAGTAATAAAGAATTAAAATTAACTGAAACTTTTATTGCAAATTGTAAAACCGGATGTACGGGGAGCACGTATTCCGCATGGTAAACGTTCACAGCAGTCAGCAGCGTGACCTCACATTTGCCATCGCGTTTACTGCCTGCGGGACGCAGTTGCTAGTCATAAAATGTTTCTGGATATTGGTGGGACGCTTACTGCACCAGCGTTATTCAAGAAATACTGATCTAGCCTACTGGGAATGTCGAAAACTAAAAAAAAAAAATAAACAGCATACCATATATGCTTCATATTTTCTCTCTCTCTCCGCGCCCGAAACACATGAGTTACAAGTATGTAGCGCAGAAGACGAGAGACACAGACAAGTAGACACACACGGCACTAACTTCCAACACCTCTTTTGAAAACGATAACACACATATATAGGCAAGAGTCCCGTGACGCCACACACATGCGTACATCAGCGCGAACGCAAGTAGGCAATCTCTTTTTCTGATAATTTGATAGAAGTCAAACTTACACAAGAGCTTCGTAACCTGGTTATCTTTTCCGCCTCAATGATTTCACGTGTACACTTGTCCTTACTCTTACCAATAATAACACATTTATCAAGGAATGGTTTGCAATCTGTACATGCGTTACAGAGCATAACTAGTAGTCCATCTTGTTCATTTTTCTTTTTTACATTGCGATTGTGCTCACGAAGGCGATCATTTAGACAACGACCGGTTTGACCAACATACTGTTTACTACAAAAGAGGGGAATCTGGTAGACAACATTAAGTTGGCCTGTATTGGTAGAAAAACATTCCGACTATCCGAATATAACATTCGTGGTATTAGCAGTTGTTTTGAGGTAACGAAACAGCAAAAGCAAAAAAAAAAAGGAAAGGATACAGCCTCCTGACACATTTTTCCGCGCTGCAATTCATAACGTCACAATGGTAAAATGGGTCTAGTCGAGGGTTTTCTTTTTTTTCTAAAAAGGGAAATAAGGTATTCTCTTTAAAAAAAGGCAAAGGAGATAAATACGAGTTCAGTCGAGATTTCAGCTAAAAAAGCAGTTGTCTACTTCAAATTTTTCTCTTTAGTAAGGGTGCCGTTTTAGCACTAAGTAGCAAAAGCCAACGGAAGCAGCTAAACAAGAAAACGCCGGGCGACACCCAAGCGCGCACACACACACGCACGCACAACAGAAGCGCGCGCTCACAAGCACACACGCGCGCTGACTTAGTAAAATATTCTGGCGAGTATAGACTGATATTGTGCTTAGAGCTTGAATGGCGGCTTTTGGATCGATTAGATGGCCTATTTTTTCGGGTAAGCTGTAGGTTCTGGAATTTGCGGTAGCAGTAGTACATTTTGCATAAAACATACACATTTTATGCGAATGTTATCTAATGGATCATCTGCAGCCGCTGAAAGCATTCAAAGCGACAGGCCTCCGCACTGATCAAGTGATCATACTTCCGCACCACACATTTTAAACGGCTGCGGAGGTTTATACTTGCGATTTATCAAGTGGTTATCTGCAATATTACCTGCAAACACCCGTAAAGAAAATTCTGCTAAACGCATAACAGAAAATGAAAACTTCAATTTTTATACCTTACAGTGAAATCCCGAACCATTTCATTCCGTGAAGGTGGATTACCAGCTACCGTAGACGTGACCAAGAATTTTGGTTTAAGGTGAGAGCAAATGTTATTTCTCTTGACCGTTGACGGTGGTCATACCTTCTGCTTCTGCTTTTCGAATTAATCCCGTGCAGGTGCTGAAATACATTGGAGATTTCAGGCGCTAATTGGCTGCTTTCGCTGTGAGTAATCGCATAAGAGCATAGGGCTAGGCAGGTCATTGCGGTTCTGGGACTAATTTTTTTTTGTTAATTTTTATATTTTAGTCGTTTACATTTGTCTTTAAGGTAGCTTTCTTATGGGCGTGCGCGTAAGTAACTACGGAACGAAAATAAAAATTCCTCAATCCTCTCGTCCTTGGATTTAATCTTGGCGACATTGGTGTTCTAGTGCGCCTTGCGGGGCCCGTCAGGTTGCGTGATTTCAGCATTTTCCCCCTATTGCTCTCCATTAACGGGTTTGTAGAGGCAAACATTCAGTCATTCATTCATTTTGCTGAATTCTTTGCGGGTCTGGAACTATGTGAAAAAATATTATCAACACATTAAATGGGCCCAAACAGAATGCACAATTTCCGGTATTTGTAATGCACTTTTTCCGGAACACTTTGCGAACAGCATATCAACACAACTTTTCGGGTTCTTTGTTTATTTTGTGCACTGCCAAAAAGGACTACATTTCGAGCACAGGTACAGCCATGCTCAAAAGTTGACGGACCACGAAAATGGCAATTTTAGGCTATTTCTCTTCCGGTGAAAGTCCGACAAACTGCCGTGTGCGTGTGAGATGTCGTATAGTTACTGAAGTAACGAAAAATACAGCACATAGTACCCCGGGCTGCCACGCGGCAGAGAAGTAACTTCAAACTGCTGCTTTCGTGGTCCGTAATCTTTTGCTCTTGGGTGTACATCCACAGCCCCAATATACTATAATGCCATTAACGAAATAAACCAAATAAAAGGTAATATTAGGCACCTCGCGTTTTACTCCTTCCAGGTGAGTACAAGCAGACAATAAATGCAGAAATAATTCAGAAATAAATGCAAACAACGTCGTTTTTTTGCCTCCTAAGCAAAAGTGAAAGTTGCCATAAATAGGGTGCTTCTGCGGGGTGTTTCGACAACATATAGGTCAGTGCCCTGCTGTCAGGTAAGCGGCAAGGTGCGCCGTAGAAATGCCGAATTCTAAGAATATTAACGCGCATCTGGAATATCTATGCATAGGCAATGTAGGGTGTTACAACGACATTATTAATTGCAGCATATTCTACACTAACTTCAAATCTGGTTTTGAACCCCTTTGAAGCCACACCTAAAATAAGGGGACCGTGAGGGAGAAGAAATCATTTTAAGGCACACGGGATTTCTTATGGCGCAACTTCAGCAGCCTGGGTATGGGGACACTTGTGAAGGCTATACATTATTTTTTTTTATTTACGAAAGGACATCAAAGCGCTCGTCTGGACAAGTAAAATCTCGGGTTTCAATCCCGCTTAGCTTTTACGTCGTAAAGTCGGCGGTAGTGAAGAAACGATGTTTCGTACCTGGATGGATCTTCATTCAGCCGTGTTTATAGCGATTGTGGCTTGCGAAACTTTCAAAAGAGCTTAGCATATTGAAGATACCGTTTCAAAAGTAGTTTTTTTCTTTCATGTTATATGTGTTGCGTTCCAGTCATAGCTACCGCTGGGTATCGCAAGAAATGTTTACCACAAGTCCTCAAAAAAAAAAACGAAATAAATGTTGAGCAAAGCAGGACATAATCTTTTGGGAGTGTACCGGCACATTTTCGCAGCAAATTTCGCAAAAATTCAGATTTCAAAAGGGAACATTTGTACAGAACCGAGCGGCCAGTTGTTTGAGATTGTTTATTTAATTTTACCGATGGACTGGACCGGGAACGTTGGGAAATAGTAATTACATGTTGTCGCGTCGGTAATTATACGAAAACCAAGCCGAAATAAAAGCGTATTTGTCCCAAAACTTTAACAAAATTTATGTAGTACATTATAAGTGGTGTCGCACCCTTCTGGTACAATTTGGTCTTGAGAAACTAAAAGCGTTATGAAAATATCGATACCGCCAAACCCCACGCGTTATTCGTTCGGGAAGCACAGGGTATGCCTGGACGTTTTACCAGAGTTCCATGAAGACATATTTACAGTCAAACAAATAATCCCGTCCGATAATCTGTGTGATTTTTCGAACAGTTGTATGTAACAAATGAGGCGTTCTACCAAATCTTTGTATTTTGCATAATTTTGCATTGGCACGGTATTTGTAAAAACATTTTTGTAAAATTATTTCACACATCGGAGTGCGCAATCCTAAACAAAAAACGCGTTCATATGATGCCACATTTCCCGGTTTCAACTATTCTAATTTCTAACGATAATTTCACTCATCGAGCCCGAACAACTGGGCTTTGAGTAACGTCGTTGCGTAGAGCTGTGCATCGATTTGCACCACCCGGGAATCTAACGAGCACAAAATTCACGTACAACCGGGAGTTGTCAGATTGCGTATTCACAAAAGAAAAAAAAAAAGAAGAGAAATTGGCGCAGCTTACACTGGCGGTGCAGCGCTGGAGAAACAGCGGAGTTGGCGGTCCTTCTCCCTTCGTCGGAGGCCCGGCTGTTCCATCTCACATGGCTTTCTGAACTTGCCGCTGAAAGTTCTCCATGACTGGCAGGCCTGGGGTCGTTTTGTCCGCCACCTTTCCCATCTACCCCTTAGTGGACTGCGTTAGCAGGCGCTAGAGGCCGAGGCAACCGGCTTCGAGAACTCGGCGTCTGTAGCGCGAGCAGTCCTGCGAACCCCATTAGAGGCGGGGCGACGCCCTTGATGTGTTTTCATTGTTTTCAGGCCAGCTCCTAACGTGGTACAAGCCCACGCGCAAGCCCGGACGAGCCATGCCACTGGACCAAGCTCAAGCTTAAAGGGTCCAAGCAGACAAAATACAAGTTTGTTTTCGCCGAAAGATTTCGTGTTTCATAGTCCTCCCAGCGCTTGTCCGGCGGCAAATGTTGCCGTATTCACTGAGAATTGAATCAATTTAGGTTAAAATTTTGATTCTCCCGCCAAATCGTGCGTTTTTGGGACGTCACAAATGAAGTCATAAGCGCGCGTATACAAACGAACTTGCGCTGCGTGATTCGGCTATAGCGCTGCTTGCCGTCAGTCTTCCCAGATGGCGCTACCACACTCAAGCACAGACCGTTGTCCACCGTTGCTTTGTTTTTTTTACCGTATTTTAACCCGGCTTTTTTTTTTTTTGTTACTGTAGAAGTAATCGTTTCGTGAAGTATGGAATATCCTCCACAAACACGGTCACGTAAGGCAATGTCGCTTTCGCCAATCGGCGAGTGTGTGTAAGACAACCCCAAATCCCTGCAGTCCTGAGCAGCTAAACCAAGCATAGTGCGCTTAGTACCAACAGCAGTACGCATCGGTACTTCTATGTTTACGTGTGCTTTCGTAACTGCCACTTTTATCCCCCCTTCTTACTGCTATAAAAAGAATGTGCCCAAAAGTGAAGCGCAAATAGCTCGTTCGGCAAGCTTATAAGCTCTGCCTAATTTGCGTTTGCTTTCGCCGTCCTCCGCCAATTGCAGAGCTGGCTGTTATGACATCGTAGGTTCTGTTGCGGGAAATGAGCTAGTGGGTCGCCTGGCCATTCCCTTTATTCCTTATTATATAGCTTATTTGAGCGAAGTGTGTGTTAAAAATTGTGTCAGTATGATTCTAACGAGGCAATCTTTTGAATGAACCAAACTTGTGGTTTATCTTCATGGACCCTTTAAACAACTCTGCTGTTAAGAGCGGGTCAGAGCGGCTCACCTGCGGCAGTGAGGCTCTTGCGAGTGAGTGAGTGAACGAACGAACGAACGAACGAACGAACGCACCCACACGTGAAATCCAAAGCCAACGCTACGAATAACGCAAAGAAAATAATAGAGAGTTTTAGCATTCCGTCTGTTCCGGCCTTTCCGCTCGTACCGCGTGTAGTGGAACAAGATTGTGCCTGCACACGCAGGCATTACAAGGAGGATACCCCCCACCTCACAGAATGAGGGGGAATGGCAAGGCTGGCCCGCGGAATTAATGCTCCCTACCGGAACAAATAGCACGTGCCCTGTTGGGTCCCGATAAACACAGTAAGACCAGAAAGGGGGAAACAGACGCAATGCTAACACTCTAATGGTGTGCGTCCCGTGTGAGATGATAGCTCAATCGGATAGACAGCGGTTTCAGAACGCGGAGGACGCAGTTTGCTTTCCTACCAAGAACGCGTTTTTTTTTTTTTTTTGTTTCCGGTTCGAGGTTTTCTGTTCACGGTTAGACAATGTACTGCCGGGTTAAACAGCTCCGCTGTTAAAATCAGCTACACCTCTGTTAAAACGATGATAAGTGTAGGCGAAGGTTTCTAAATTCTAGTCCAACACCAAACGAACCAACTCACAAGCTAGTGGAACCTATTGGTTGAGATTATGAGGTGAGACTGTGCGCTTTTTATGTTCCTTTCCTGCGCGGTTTACTACACTACGATTGTGGTTTCTAGGTTTTTAAATGATGCGGACATTTATCGCTTTCCCTAGCGTTGAACCATCGTCGTGGTTAGACGGAGGAGTGCATTTTCTGTCTAACTTTGCACGTAATACACCCGTCTACAAACCCAAGCTGGTGCGGCCGTAATGACAAAGCTGGCCCACTAATGGACTGATGGCACGTTAACATGTCTCATCAGTAAATATTGTTTAGTTTTATTCGTTGCACATTAAAATGTTTAGTTTGGTTGTGTGGTGTGGAGGGCAATGTCAGAAACAGGTAATAAAAGGAAAAAAGGGGCGGGAAGGCGAAATCCTGTTCACGTCGGCCTCACAATGCGAGGGATCGATTCCGACCTCGGGAAGCGCTGTAATTTTTCGTCACTTCACACACGGTCCTTTCCAGCGTCAGAGAAAGTTGGCTTTCCTGCATTGCGTTTTGGGTGGAATACAGACTACATGAGTGACGGCCTTAAAAGTTCGATTTGAAATACCATTTTCTAAAATCGGGTTCGTAAAATCGAAGCGACAACCTCGTAAGGTTGTTGACGAGAGTTTGAAGTTGGGCTTGTTGGGGATGCATTCTTGTTGACGAAGCGCTAAAGTAGAGACGGGACGAGACAAGCGCTCGTCCTCATCCCATAGCACTCGCCCTCGTCCCATCTCTTGTCTCGTCCGGAGTCTACTTGTGCGCTTCGTCTACACGACTCGTCAGGTAACGCGATGTCTTAGCCACTGAGCCATTCCGCCGTTCCCCAGAATTTCCTGTAGTGGCCCCTCACAGCGTCTCGCCTAAACTTTGTCTACTAATTGTAACCAGAGCGCATCTAACATTTCGATGGTTGTTGTTGTTTTTGTTGTTTGTGGTTATTAGAAACAGGAAGGGAAGTGAGGGAAAATCGTGCCGCTGAGAAAGCACAGACAGAGAAGCTTTATTAAGCTAGCAGAAAATTCTGCTTAATCTTCTCTCGGGGTACGCAATTTATAGGGAACGAGCCATTTACCGGAAACAAGTGTACCGCAATTCAGTCGTTTATTTTTAGGCTAAACGAGAAATATCGAACAAGCGCCCAACAGGTGACAGGGAGCCCCCACTCTCTTGTCAACTGAAAATTACGTCATTTTTGCCCCTTAAGGATAAATTAGCGATTAAGCGCCTTGGCAACTTTTTTATTGTGCATAAATTTCAGTCAAGGTACAGAGCGCCTGTGTCAGCATTTCGTAATTTAACCGCGTGTCGTATTTTAAATTCTGCTTCTACCACTGTAAAGCGTACCATATCTGGGAAGTCCGCTCCCTGTCATCCCCGCGAACCACTACCAGAAAAGAAATCATGACTGTGAGTTGAAAGTTTACTTCAGAGTAGCCGGCAATAGCCTGCTGTCACGCAACTCTAATGCAAAAACCTAGTTTTTCCTTATATTGGGTGATGTTCAGGACCTTCGGAGAACTTCTTTACGAAAGCGATATTTTTTTGCCAGAATTTTATTTTCTTGAAAGATAACAAAAGAATTTTGTTCTAATGTCGGCACATTTAGGTTTAGTCATAAAACTTCCATCATTAGTATTACGCATGACGGCTTTCATCTTTGTCGAATCTGGTAGAACCAACACATCAGCGAAATAATGAACACAAAGCAAGGTGCTATGTTTAAAGCTAGCTTGCAAGATAACTTTGCAGTACGCTCTGCTTATTCTGAGAGATTGTTCATTACAAATGCAGTGCGGCGAAAAGTTGGGCGTGCTACGGCAAAGCAATTAACCTAAGTAGCGAAGGAATCAAGAACAGTAGCTTGCAAGCACAAGCGTGCACTTCTTGCATGCCTCAACTTACAAATGTGTAGATTCTACACGCGAAGCTACCCTTGTGCACTGATAGCCAGCAGAAGCAGAACCGTAAAATAGTGATGTCGGTACAATTGATATAATGACGGGAGGAACGCGACGTTCTTGGAAACGCGAGCACTCAAGGGATAGAGTTTGATACTAATATATACTAGAGGGAAATCTGTCGCTGCAGTCGCGGGCTGCCGTGGGCGGCGCCATTGCCGCTAGCGATGTTCCTCGCCTACTTGGCTTAGCTAACCATATGGCTTCTTTTTTGTCTCGAAACCAAAATCAACGAAAAAGGGTAGCATTTTTTTCTTGTTCATTGTGGATGAAGCTTCTAAATAATCACTGACAAATTAATATTTTTGGAGGTTTTATATTATAATACCATAACAAATTTTATGCACCTTCTAGAGTAATATTGTTGCTTCTTCGCAGCCAGAGCCAACTTTTCAGCCTGTTCATGAGCCATTCCGAGGACAAGCGGAACGCGCCTGAGGGACCATAGCGCCTGCCCGATACGTGACGGAACGCTCGCCGAAGCGCGGCTCCCTTAGACAGTGACGCCAGATTTCCTTCTAGTATATATTAGTATGAAACTCTATGACTCAAGGCAACGTGCATTGCACCGCTTGCGAGGAGCGGTCACCGTGCAAGGCGCGTCCTCCTGCTGCCGCAAACGCGTCGACGTCCATCGAGCAAATCGCCAGAGCCGGCTGTCACGTAGGACTCATATTGGCCACCGGTCCGGTGTCGGCGTTCAAACGCCAGAGGCCGTAACCATCGCCTTCACTTCCTCCTCAACCTCCCTTTATTTCTCTCACTCTCTCTTTCCTCTCGCAATTTACGGCACGTTTCCCGTTATTGTGCTTTGGAAAGAAAGCGAGCGGAAAACTTTGCGCACGCTAAGCTGGAAGAGGGAAAGACTGAAGACGTCGTCTGTCTCTTCAGATTTCGTATTGATCGAGTTGCTAACCGCTGGTTTTCTCTACAAGGAAAGTTTAGTAGCGCGTCAGTGTTCGCCGTCCTTTTTTTTCTAACCAAGCGTTTAGAACGCGCAATTTCCACATGCGTTACTTTTAATTGTGGTTGTGTATTAAGCAGTGGCTCCAGCATCTTCGCCGTTTTTATTAGTACGTCTCACCCAAACCTCGTTTTGCGCGCTACGGTGCGCCATTATTCCCCTCCTTTTCCTGGGAAGCAGACGCTTTTGCTTATTAAGACCCTCGACTCGAACTAAATCGAACAGCTCGCATACTTGATCTTGTCGCCGGCGCGCATAGTTTCCAAACCGCCCAGAACTTTGCCTCCGAACGGTCGTGACTCTCGGGCCTGGAAACAGCCGCAGTGGGGCGTGGACTAACATCTTCCGTCGGCGGTCTTTGGTTTCGCGCAAAGAAACACGCAAAATAAAGTTTGCTCCTTCACCCCTCAGTTCAATATTTCCTCACCTCGCTCGAAACATAGAATTCCTTTCTCCAGTTTTCTTGAATTCCGATTTTAACGTAAGCAGACTTAAGCAAACGTAAGCATAGTTAAGGCTTTATGCCTGAGTGCACGACCTCTCACGGCTCTTTCAGTTTAATATCTAGAATTTTCAACACTTTTTTTTCCATTGCTTGGGTAATTTCTTTTTTTGTTTGTTTTGTTTCCTTTTGTTATGGTTAAAAAATAAACAATGTGATACTGCCTCGAATTTGTAGAATGTGATACTGCATAGAATTTCTGACTTAGCGCAAAGCTGTCTGTAAGGTAATGTAATAGGACATCTCGCTTACCAAAAACTGTATCAAAATAATCTTGTAAGGAAGCAGCAGACTCTGCACAAGTAAGCAGATCCAATGGTCGCTTGATTTACTCCGGCCGGCGGGGACTTAGCAGAACCCGGCGTTTGATATGTACAACTAATGTATAAAATGATAATTGCAAATTACAAATGATAATTACGATGCGTGTGTACAGGTGAGGGGCTTGTCCCACCAGCGGATGGCAACTAGTACACTTCATGGGAGTCTGGTGCTGCAACAGTCAACCGTGAAATACACAAATAAGTGTCTGCTATATAATTTTTCCTTCTTTTGCTCGTGCTCCAGAAAAACCGTATTTTAGATTAAAAGAAAATGTGAGACAAATGCGCCTAAATGTTTGTCAGAAATGCTGCGCCATCAGCAAACGACAAAAAGATAAAAAATATTCAGCGAACAAAACAACGGTAAAACAACATTTGCGTCCTATTTTTAAAGCGCTCTGTGCTAAGTTATCCCATAGAGCATTCAGTTTAAAATAAATCCTTCCTTGAACTTCTTCTCTACCAACCCAATTTTTAGATTACAGCAGACTGAAGTCCGAGAACTACAGCAGACTGAAGCAGACAGTTATTTGCATTTTCAAAAAACAAAATATTCTCAGGCAAGAGCAGGCGGAATTGATTGCGGAAGTGACATTATTACAATAAAAATTAAGGCATAACCTACTTCAATAAATGTGTATAACTGCGACGCTATTGTGGCTTGGGAGGAACAGTGGCTGTTATCTCGCAAGCATCCACATAGCAGGATTCCCGGAGCCTTACAAGGCAGAAATCCGGCAGTGCGAGAGCTGATAGTGCGAGTGGTGCGGGTTCATTCGTTCATTCGTCCTCATCGGCAGTACTTAAAGTTGGTACAAGTAGTTAATTTTAGTGAACTATTCTAAGCAGAACAGGTTTTTATGTTACTTTCGAACTCTCCGTAACTTCGTTTTGCACGATTGTCCTCCTTACCGCACGTCAAACCTAAACCTCCGCCGATTGCGGACAGTTTCAGTATTTCGTCTTCCTTTAGTGTTTTGTTTTGTTTTTCATCTCACACAGCAACCCTGGAAATAACTTTGGCACGTAAGCACGTTTGGTCTCCTTGCCTATAGGGTAAGGCAACTGCTCCTTTCAGTAGAGGCGCGTGTTCCTGAAATAAAGGACTGTTTCCAAGGCTCCAAAGACACCGATTCAAGACGTTTTCCGAGCAATTTGAAGTTCTTTCTTCATTCAATGAGCTGCCGTGCCAACTTCATTGGGCGCCCTCTATAATATCCGCAAGACAACGTTTTATCAGCACGTAGAAAGCATTGGGCTACTGAATTAACAATTTGCGGACTGAAACAATGCGTCGCGATGCTGAACATTTAACATTATAGCAATAGTGCGACGGGATGGGGTGCCACCTCGTGGAAACCCCCAGAACGAGGTGTTGGGAGCACTGGCATATGCCTTAGTAAGCGTGTTAATTCATTGATACGCAGTGAGCGGAAATTCATGATTTGTCACATGAACTCCTCCATCATCACCTCCATAATCGTTAAGGTGAATTGCCCTCCGAAAAGTAACTTTTTCCGATTTTCATGCCGGCCAAGCCTCCGATACCAGCGCGCACAATGAATACTATTCGTTCCAGCAGATTCACATGCGAAAGAATACGGCATATAGTTTCTCTTTTTTTTATAGTTCCGGGGAAACCGACTGGCTGCCTTCGGAGTGGACAGGAATATGCAGTGCTCATTGAGCCTGTAGAAAGCCACTGACAGAGTTAAGGTTGATGCCCTATGAGCGTACGGTTCTTCCACTGACCTACTATCAAAAGCGTGTGATCACTGAAAACCGAGACGCGGTTCATAAAATGTAAGTTTGTTTTCTGTATTTGCTGTTAATCAGGTAATTATTTTCGTTGTATATTTGAGAATACTGCGGGATATACTGAGCAGGGGAAATGATGAGCGAGCGTTGTCTTTACGACTAGAGACTTCATTGTCGCCTCTTTCTCGTCCTGGATCACCACCGCAAAGACTTTTTTTTTTGGGTCATCACATCACTCTATCTCTTGGTGCAGACGACTTAAGAAGGGATAAGGTAGATTAGGTTGAATTAAGGTAGTTTATGTAGAATAATGATGGAATCATATAGATTAGGTACGGTAAAATAGCATGGTTACTCTGTCCATGTGTGGACGTGTATAAAGAAGTACCATTCACAATAGTACGCCAGGTTTTCTCCTTCAGAGTACGCAAGAAGACTTAAGTTAGCTGAGAAATTCTTGAGTGAGAACTACTGGTTCATCAGCAGTACAAAAGCTCTCTCTAAGCAAATTCCTGCTTCTAGATATTAAAGTAAGAAAAGAGAATAACGTCCAATCCCAGCGCTTCTCACCTGTCTGTTGACTGAGTTATGTTTTCCCGTTTCAGTCTGCTAAGCAGAAGCGCAAACGCAGCTTTTGTGCACACACCTTAACAAGTATTGAAACAGTGAAAACAAGCGTTCTTCGGTTGCCTCGTGCGTTGCGCGCACAGCTGACAGAGTGCCACGAAAAATACATTAGCTGTATTGTCCGCCTGCCCTAAACAGCTTTCTCGCTCAGAGTCTCGCTTATTTGTACTCTAAGTTACTTAATTCAGCGTCAACCGCTGCTTTGTAAGTCGCCGATTCCAGGCGTTTATTTAAGAGGAGAAAACATCCCCCGCTCACAGCACTTGACATCTGTATTGGCGCCCGTTGATCGCGCTTTGTTTCGCCCGTGTTCAGGATCCTAAACAGAGGAGCAAACACAACTCTTGTGCACACACCTGTGCAAATGCAGGAACGGGTAAAACAAGTGCTGCTCTCGCTTGTTAGTGTGGTAAGCTCAGCACCGAGAGAGAGTACGAATAGCAAGCTAACTCAATCCCCAGAAATATTGCTAGGCTACAAATGCGTTATTGACGGCGGTGACATGCTGAACAAGAACTTGGCGCATTAGTAGATACTTGGGAAGAAAACTTAGGCCCACCCAACAATCTATAAAACGAAGGATAAATGTCCTGCATCAGGCAATGATTGAGGGAGGAGGAGAGGAGAGAACTTAGACTTTAAATCATGATAAACAAATGGGCTTGGGACGGGTCTGTAATACGGCAAAATGACAATCGTTAGTCTGCCACCGGAGTAAGAGAGGAGCTACCGAGTGATTATACTAGACTTATGGGAAGACTCGTGCACACAATGAGGAGCCGAAATAGAAAAATTATAGGGCCAACTATGAACTCGATCTGAGATGATGATGGGATGATGATTATTGATAGTCATGCTGGTTATGGCGAAACATACAGCATCCGCGTGTTTCAAGGTCACCAGCTTTCAATGTTTTCTTTTTTAGTTAGTTGAGCCATAATGAAAGCATGTGGATCTTTGCGTCATTTGCACTTGTATTTGTTCGAGGAGCCTGACGCTGAGAATTGATATAAATCAAAGGATTTCACCCGCCCATTCTACAACAGCCTCCAACAGCGGACCTACAACATCTCCGCTGTTAAAAGTCCTAGGGCCTGCTTTGGTGTCAGAAGCGCGTATGGGCATGAAAAGCCGTGCTGCTGCTGCTGCTTGCCTCATTGTTGGTGCCATGACAGTTTTGTTTCCGAACTTTCTACTCAAGCGACGCAGATACTCAAGGTTAAGGCATACACGCTTACGCTTTTTAAAAGTGAAACTTGGCTCACTGAGTGTGAGTGGTAGCGCTCGTGCAGGGTGGGTGCGCTAGGTTGTGTGCGGCAAAAGACGGCGCGCCTCCAATCCTCCCGCCTGCAACGCAACGCCACACTTCGACACCACCGACCTTTGCTTTGGAACGCATTTGTTACTTAGGCGGCGTTCGTTCCCTGTATCTCAATAATTACGGGGGTTCACAATCCGACAGAACGACTTTGCCATCTAACGATGTTACTCGGTTGTCGCCGACAGCTGCCACCAGCGCATGCCAATTGTTTGAAGCACTGGCACATTCATTTGTCTATGTGACGCCACCTTGATTGACACGCTTCGTACATACGCCAACGTGTATGAAGCGTGTGAATCAAGCGTGTGAATGCATATACCAAGTCACCCATATATCTTTACGCCTATTACTGGGACTCCTGTAAAGCGTGTTTTGCCTGTTAGTCATGGCTGTATTGCTACAGAGCCCAACTTTGTGCGCAGTCGACCTGTTCGGACGTGCTTTTCTGGTGCTCCGACAACAGCGTGTTTCTGCAGTGAAGGACAGCGAAACGGCAGAGACAGCGGAGGACAGCCGAAGCTGAGTATTTACCTGCACGGTTTCTTTCTCGTTGTGTCGGGGTTTCAGCCTAGATGGCGCGTAGAAAGCTGGTAAAGTGTAGTAGCTGTCCGCGGCACGTAGACGCAGAGGAGTTTCAGCGGGATGGCGGCGAGGAAGACGAAGGGGCAGTTACGTGTCGGTTATGCGTAGTGGTGTCGCGGCTAGAACGCGTAGAAGCGGATAACTCGGGGTTAGCTAAGCGGGTTGCAGAACTGGAGGCAGCGCTAAGTAACGAACGCGAGGAACGGAGGGCCGTTGAGGGAAAGTTAGAAGCAGCTGAGAGGAAGCTAGAAAGGAGCGTCATTTCGCCAACAAATGACGACCACCTCGGCCCATGCAGCGAAGCGGAGGCATGCGCCGAGGGGACACCGGGGGTGGAAGCAACGATAGGCAACAGCTACTCCCACGTGCTGCAAGATAGGACAGCAAAACCAGCCGATAAGCCGGGTACCAGTAAAGAGCGGCACGTGGCAGATGATAGCGTGGTAATCATTGCGGGTGACTCTAACATGAAGAGGAGCGGCGCTGCCATAGTGGAAAGGGTAAAGGGGGATAAGCGTGTGAAGGTGGGGTGTTTCCCAGGTCAAACGATGCAGACGGTGATGACTGCAGCGAAGGGGCAGCTGGCCTTGTCTAGTAAAGCTAGAAACCTTGTGGTGATTGCCGCGGGGCTTAACGATGTTCTAAAGGGAGAGGAGGGTAAACTTGGCCAGGAGATAGCGAAGGGGGTAAAGGACCTGCGGGCGACGGCCCCAAATGTGAGCATTGCTGTCTGCACCGTGCCGGAGGTGATGAAGCAGGGCGTGCACACCGAACGGGTAGTACTCGCTGCTAACAGCGAGATCGTGAGGTGCGGCAGGGAACTTGGGCTTGAAGTGATAGACGTGAACAGGGTAGTGGGCAGCATCGGACATAGGCAAGCTTTTCAGTGGGACGGGATTCACTTCAGCCCCAGGCTAGGAAACGAGGTGGGGTGGCGCTTAGGTGGGAGAGCGGTAGCTTTTTTAGGGGGCCCCGCGCAGCTAAGGAAGGCAAACTAGGAGACAAAGGGGAAGCAAGAGACACATGCACACTCAACGCGGGGAGGCAGCCAGGCCTAGAGCTAAACGGAGAACCTACGGACGTAACTGAGAGCGTGGACAGAAGCCATTTAAGTGGAAACAATGGAGCAAACAACTCTGTAAACGACAAAAACAGACCCCGTAAGCGGAGAGGGAAAAACAAATGCAATAAATATTTAATCAGCTACATAAATATGCAGGGAGGCAGAAAGCCAGATAAGTGGGTGGAAATACAAAAGCAACTTGAACGGGAAGGAATAGACGTGTACGCTTTAGCCGAGACTCACCTCCGGGACCTAGAAGCCCCACCTATCATAGACAATTATGTCTGGGAAGGTTGCAACAGGACCACAGGAATGAAGAAAGGGGGAGGTGTTGGCATGCTCATTAAACAAGGGACCGACTGGCAGAGAGTGCATGAAAGTTGTAAAGAGCATCTATGGGTTAGAGGCACCATAGAGGGGAAAAATACATGGTTAGGAGTGGTGTATCTGTGGACCGGAGGTAGTGCTAAGGAAGAAAATGAGGAAATGGTAAACTGTTTGAGAAGAGATATAAACGAGTTCAAAGATTCGGGCGAAATAATCATAGTTGGAGATATGAATGCCCATATAGAAGGTTTGGATGGATACGCAGACCACAACGGTTCTCTAGTGATAGATCTATGTCAGGAAAACCGGCTTGTAATAGTAAACACGGAAAGCAAGTGTGACGGACAAATAACGTGGGAAAGCGGTAACAGGCAGTCCAGCATAGACTACGGTTTAGTATCCGAGACAGTATACGGAAGGCTGCGGGAAATGAGGATAGATGAAAATGGAACAGACAGCTTAGGAAGCGACCACAAGCGGTTTAGCTTGCACTTTGGAGGCGCAACCCGGACAAATGCAGAAATAGGTACAATAGGAGGAAATAATTTGAATAATGAGCAGTTAAAAATCATCGCTGATAGATTGGAAGATGAAATCAAAAAATACCCATGCAAAAATTGGGATTACGATGAAATAATTGCGTTCATAAAGGGTAAGATTAATGAAGAAAAGGAACGAAACCGATGGAAAGGGAAGAGAAAGCCGAGAAGCTGGTGGAATAAGGAAATAAAAGAGGCTATCGACCAGCGAAGAAAGGCGTCGAGAGAACATAGAGAAGCAAAAAGAACTAGTATGGAACCGGAGGTAGTGAAGGAAAAGTGGGATGTCTACCGTGGGAAAAAACTAGAAGTGCAGAAAATGGTGCAAGCGAAGATCAAGCAGAAAAGCGAACAATGGATGGCAGAAATACGGAAGAAGGACAAAAGCGCATCCAAGAAGTTTTGGAACCATGTAAAATCACTAAGCTCAAAAAACGATAACCATCAAAAATTCCTGATTGATGAGGAGGGGGAACATTTAGAAGGAGAGCACGCGTTGGCGCATATTCATCGAGTGATTAGTGAGAAGTTTAGGATAATAGTGGTAGGGAAACCGGCACCGATAACATCAGCGCCACAAAAGACTGCGGAAAGGGAAATAAGTTTGAGCAACCTTGATTGGAAAAAAGCAGAGCAAAAGGTTTCCCCTCAGACAGCAGTGGGCCCGGACGGAATACCAATGCAACTGATAAACCTACTTGGACCTAAAAGTAAGGAATCGTTTATGAGGGCAATAGATAAGGTAATAGAAACCAAACAAGTACCAGAGGACTGGTTAGAAAGTAGGATGAATTTAATATATAAAGGCAGAGGAGACAAAGCCAGTATTGAGTCATACAGACCACTCGCAGTAACGTCAGTGGTGTATAGATTCGTAATGCAGGCGATAAAATCAGAAATTCAAGCATGGATGGAAGAAAATGAAATACTTGGGGAACTGCAGAATGGATTTAGACAAGACAGGCGACTGGATGACAATCTGTTCGTGATAACGCAATGCATTGAAATTGCGAAAGCACAGAATAGACCACTATGGATTACGTTCTTGGACATTAAAGGGGCATATGACAACGTAAACAGAGAACGGCTGTGGAGAATGTTGAAACTCCAGGGATTAGATGACGAGTTAGTACAGTTCCTTATAGCAATCTATAAAGACAATAGAGTGCACCTTACTTGGGAAGGACAGAAATGCGCCCGGCAGGTCAACATCCATCGGGGACTGAAACAGGGATGCCATTTGAGCCCAATACTGTTCATGCTTTACATGGCAGGGTTAGAAAAGAAACTGGAAGAAAGTCAAGTAGGGTTTAGCCTAACCCATATGCTGCAAGGCGAAGTGGTACAACAGCATATTCCGGGAATGTTATACGCAGACGACATTGTTCTCTTAGCTGATAACCAAACCGATATGCAGCGGCTAATAAATATTTGCGGCCAGGAAGCCACTGACCTCGGGTTAAATTTCGGTGCAGAAAAATCAGGAATAATGGTTTTCAATGACGCTACCACCGACGTAGTGTCTATCCAGCAAGGCGAATTACCTAGAGTCAAGGAATATAAATATTTGGGAGTGTGGATAAATGAAGGGGATAGCTACTTAAGTACTCACGAGGAGCAACTTAAGGTTAAGGGAAAGCGAAACGCAGCTATAATGAAGCATAGAGCTCTGTGGGGGTATAACAAATATGAAGTAGTAAGAGGAATGTGGAAAGGAGTAATGGTTCCGGGTCTCACGTTTGCGAATGCTGTACTCTGCTTAAAATCAGACGTTCTATCACGCCTTGAAGTAAACCAGAGAACGGTAGGACGTCTGGCCTTAGGCGCGCATGGAAAAACAACTAACGAAGCAGTTCAGGGAGATATGGGCTGGGCGTCGTTTGAAGTTAGAGAAGCTCAGAGTAAAATATGCTTTGAGATGAGGTTGAGGGCAATGGATCAACGAAGGTGGGCAGCTAAGGTTTTTAGGTACCTATACTTGAAAAGCGTGGACACGCAGTGGTTAAGAAAGACTAGAAGGCTAACGATGAAATACGGAAAGAACAGTGGGGAATCCAAAACAGCCAAGGTAACCAAAAAAGAGGCAAGGCAGATTGAAACGAATAAATGGAGGGAAAAAATGGAAGCCAAAACGTCGTTAGAGATGTACAGGGCTGAGAAGATGAACATCAGAAAGGAAAATTTCTACGATAATTCCCAGGGCAGTGCTTTGCTTTTTGAGGCTAGAGCAGGTTGCCTGCGAACTAAGAGTTTTGTGGGGAAGTATTCACAAAATGATGGGGTATGCGTGGTCTGCGGAAAAGAAACAGAAACTATGCGGCACATCGTGCTAGAATGTGAGGGTATCCATCCAAATCTACATGAAGGGAATATTGGGCTGTCAGAAGCCCTAGGATTTAAAGGTATCACAGAGGAAGTGAACTTCAAGGCTGTCGAGGGGACGAAAAGAAGATTAGAATGCTGGTGGACGAAAAGCAGAGAGGGGAATATTGCCTAGGACAGTTACCACTTGTAACAGAAAAAAAAAAGTATTTTGTGCCTAATAAGCTTTTTGTGCCTGCCCTAAGCAGCGCTAGTATTGAACCAAAAGTGTAAAACATAGGTATATTAGTCTTTTTTTGGTAAGATGACATGTCATCACCCCGATACAAAGGGGAAACCAATAGAAATCATCATCATCATCATCATCATGTAGATTTTGGGGCGTATTGAGATGGCAGCAGTGTAAAACAGAAACTTGCGCACTTAATCCTACATTCAGCAAAATAGTTTTCATTCGCTTGGATAAAGTGTGCCTCGGCATGAGTTGCAGCTTGTAGAAATACACTCATAGTAGACATGTCATACATACTTCTTTATCAAACGCGACTAACAGTCCCTGATGGCCGGTATATTTACAGCACAGACTATTTATGAGCTGCCCATTCATTTAGTGACCCTCGGAAGTATCTTTATGCTTTTTTTATTTTCCCGTTTGTGTCACGGAGGTCACGGGAGGCAAAGCTGGAGCAGTGCTGCAGCGCCGGTCATTCCAACGGCTCGCATCACACCCCTTTTTTACGGAGAAGCTGTTTATGAATAGCCCCACTTCCGGTTTTCATTCCGGTGACGCCGCTTAACTCGGCACCGCTTCTGTTCTTCTCACTAGCGCCGACTCCTCTTTCACAAGTTTTATACCCCCTACACCACCGATGCCTCTTTCACAATTTGCGCAATCAGCTTATAACGGCGTTCAGCTGCACTTTGAACTCGTTTTGGTAATGACGCGTGTCGTTCGCTCGCAGGCAAAATCGAAGAAGCTGAATGAGCGCCAGCGCACACCTACGGGCGAATGGTTGTGATAACAGACGCGACTGCAGTAAACGTGAAACCGGCCCCATTGCGAACCAAAGTTCTACCTCGTCGAATAGCTCTGAATCCCCCCGGGTGAAGCAGGTTTCCAGCATGGAACGCTGAGGTAAGTTTATAATTCTTATTGAGCTACAAGGGCTCGTGGAGCGACATTTTGGCCAGTGTCTTTCACTTCCGTTGCAATTTAAAGCGACGAGGAAAAGAAGACGATGGCTGAGTCGCTGCATTCGGGCCTTACGTGCTAGTGGGAACTTCTTTCATTTTTTTGTATTAAGCCTTGTTTTGCGCCAACCTGAATTCTCAATTTTTTGCATATTTTTACCCCAGTCACACTTTTCATTTGCGTAGCGTTATTTGTTTAGTCGTACAGAAAATAATTAGATGGCACATGTGGTGCTAATATGAGGGATAAATGATCACTAACAATTATGGTTCCAGGTTTCAGCTTGCTTCAAACGAACTTTCTTGCTCTTTGCTTTTTGTTTCTGTTCGCGAACTACTTGAACAATAGTTCCTTCCTACGCACTTCTTACGAAGCGTCCTCCCCGCACACAGGGGATATTAATTAAAGTATCTTAAAAAATGGAGGGGTACTTCCACTTCAGCTTGATTCCGCTGTTTCCTCTATCATTTCCCAAGTGGCACTCTACTTACTGTCATTACATCAGCAGTGGAGAAGGCCAGAGCAGATAATAAAGTGGCTTTTACCCCTGCGATCATTTGTGCGCCATCAACATTATCTTGTTTGTTTAGTTTTTCCTAGTTCCAATTATCTTTGTGCTGTACTTTTTGTCTCTTCCATTTTATGTCCTTATCCTGTTTGCTCGCATTCTTTTTTACTCCTAACTCTACTTTTCTTTCTTTTTTCTTACCCCCCTCTCTCTCTCTCTCTCTCTCTCATCTCTCTCTCTCTCTCTCTTCTCTCTCTCTCTCTCTCTCTCTCTTCTCTCTCTCTCTCTCTCGCTCTCTCTCTCTCTCTCTCTCTCTCTCTCTCTCTCTCTTTATCTCTCTCTCCCTCCTTTTGCACACAGAAACAGGCCAAGCGTGTCGAACCGTGGCCATTAGTGGCGGCTCCCTACTTTGCTGATCCGGAGATAATGGTCGGGGCGTCTTCTGCTGCGTAGGCACTTGGCGCTCGCTTCCTTGATTTGCCCACCGCCGTTGCCGCTCTTAGTAACACGCGAGTGTTGTTGACTGTCCTAGACTACGGCTGGGACCTGATCGAATTGTTTATATGTTCTCCACTGCAAGCTGACGCGTGCAAGGAGAGGCTGCATGTGGTGTAATGGGCGAGGGTGAAAAAGCGATAGTGACTTCGCATCGAGTACCAGCTGCGTTGGGCTTTTTTTCGCATATCTTTCGACAATCTGCAAACAGAGAAATTAGGGTACATGGAAAGCTGTTACTTTTCTTCTTTTTTGTTGGTTTCAAGGTACAGCTAATCCAATCCGGATATTTTGCAGTCATTTCCATTCTTTGTTAGAAAAATATTTTGCAGGTAAACAGCGGAACAAAAATCAAATAGCAATGGTGGAAGCGTTATTCGGGCTTCTAAATAAAGATAAAAGTGTCACGCACAACACAGGTGCGGAATAGGCGAAATTGCGGTGAAACATTCATCTTGAAACTTTAGGAAGCCGAACCCACCTGCAGGGGTATCGTGCGCCCGGCTGCTGACGTGGAGGTTCTTGGTCCGGAGAGTAAGGTTTCTCGCGGAGTTTTATGATGGCCGGTTCTGAAACTGACATTGGAGCAATAAGTGATCGTTGCGGAAAGCGTGGTTTCGACATTCTGGGGAAAATGAGGAAAGAGGGAATTAGTACACCTACCGGCGAAACTGTCCTTGCTGACTTAGTAGGGCCGGACTGATCTCCTTGGCAGGATCCCAGAGTAGCATGAAGACTCTTGCTCCTGTGGGGTAAATAGGGGACTGGAGGAGAACATTAAACAAGTGACGGGTATATACACTGAGGCGATCCACAACACCCTTAAGGGAGTTGGTGTCGTCGAACAAACTGCAGGTACCTGGAGAACGCGAAAGGCAGGGACAGCCAAGCAGCCGGATTAGTTGAAAACTCCCTCGATAAATAGTTAGTCCCTCTGGTCGGGGCCCGTCGGAAGCACGGGCAGTGGATCGGAGTATCACGGGAGGGGCCAGTGATTCCATCCCCTGGTAGGTTCTCTCCGTTTTGGATGATCAAAGCGAACAAGCATCACCTGTGGGCGAGCGGCAACGCCGTTGCAGGGGCCTCAAAATGTGTTAATAGGCACAACCTGATGCCCTCTCTGAGGTGAGAGATCAAGCCTGTCAAGGAGTCATGCATCTATGGATCAGAACAAAACTCGCTGTCCCCATTTTATTCCCAAATTCTATAACTCATTTTCTCCCTCCCTCTTTCCTTTCCCTTGAACCCATGCCGTTCCGGTGTACCTCCTACGGGAGGTCAGGGAGTCTCCCCGGGCACGCACTCCTGGCTGTGCGTCGGTGGGCAGCTTTTCCCTTTTATCTCCACACTCGGTTGGTCGAAATTCCATTTTCCCTTCGCTGATTCATTTATTTTACGCTTGGGTTTAAGCCGGTTGTACTTCAGCGATACCGGTCGAAGTATTTCATCATCATCATCATCATTTATTGTACCCTTAAAGGCCCCTTGCGGGGTATTACATAAGGGGGGGGGGCGAAATAATAGTATACACATAGCAAGAATACAGACAGTAATACAGGAACAATTCCGACATACATTCGTGTAAAGAAAGTGAAGACCTACAGGCATCAAAAGAATAAAAAGGGGGGGGGGGGGGGGGCAAAACAACAGCACACACATAGCAAGAATTAAGACAATAAAACATAAAACATAAAACATAATAAAAACATATTCTTTTGCCTCATGTACTCAATGCAACTTAAAAAGAATATACACACACACAACAAGTTACCAATCTCAGGCCCTGTCTTGGGGAACTGATCTATATGTATCGCCATTCTAGTCTAGATCTTGCACCGATTCTGTTCGTTTATAGACATTCTGTGTAGTGTAGTGCGTGTAGTGTAGTGTAGTATAATGTAGTCTAGTTTAGTATAGTATAGCGTAGTATAATATAGTATAGCCCATTCTAGTATACTGTAGTACAGTATTGTATTTTTTACTAGTGTGTTCGATTCTGTGCGTGACTTCATATCCCTTGACCCTTCACGCCCAAGGAGTAGCTGGCCAGAGCTTATACCCTAAATGCGACCTCTGTGTGTGTGTTTTTTTTCTTCCAACAAAATTGCTCTTTTTTCGTCAATGTGGGAAATTCAGACATGCCTGGTTTTGTACCGGTGCCGAAATCAAGAACTAGCACGATAGTACTGGTGCCATGGCTTCGCACTACTCAGTAGAAAGTTCCTTTATATTTCGGTCACCTTGGCTCCAGCCATTGAACACGTCGAAGTAGGTTGGGGGGGGCGGAAATGTCTGAGTTTCGTAAGCTGCGTGCCACAGCCCGGGTTTTGTCGTTTAGAGCGGATGGTGCACCCCGAGCGCATCTAAAGCTCTCACGGCCCTTTTTTTCTATTCCCAGGTTTTAAGTTCCATTCTCTGCGACACGATGAGATAACAACTGTATGGCCATGTTTACACGCTTCTTAGCACTTCCAACACGCACGGTACAGCCCCCTGATTGAAAGTCCGGTGGAGGAACGGCAGCAAAACGAGGTTTAGTGTCGTTCCAGGTCACGCAAGTGGGACGAGAGACCCGATCACCGCATGAACCTGATGAAGCTGACGAGAGCTTCATTCACCACCACCTTTACTCTGCCTGTTGGTCCGCTAATGAGGCTGTTGAATAATTGTGAGATATCTTGCAGCGAATCCCCGGCTAGTTCCTTTGAAAAGCTCGACATTGCGCCGGATCATTAGGCGCTCACTTGTGTACAAAAAAAGAATAGTGGCCGCCATTGGGCCACAGCAGGGAAGGGCTTTCAGCATTCGCAACCTCGTTGGTGCGTCCATCATCGTAAAACTCATTCTAGCTCTTCTATCACTTGTTGCGGTTTCGGGCTTTTGTCGGGAGGATGCCAAAGTCTCGTTATTATGCTTTTTTATTTGCTCATCCCTAATTGCAGGAGGAATGACCCGCTAGAGTCCTCCGGTTGGCGCTGTGGAGTGGGCTCGTTCGAGAGTAAGCTACGGGGCAATACGTGCCTTATTTCCTGGCTTGGCCACTCTTGTTTCGTTGTGACCAGTTCGTATCCACGAAATGTCCAGGTGCGAATATCTCACTGGGGATGTTACCATGCGATAAAAAGAAATAAGAGTGCCATCAGGGACCCCAACTGCTGCCATCAAACAGTAATATTGGTACTTCTAGCATACATTCAATGATCAATACGACCTACTTTAAATCGGCAGTATTCATTGGGCTGCAATACCACCCTTTTTTTTCTCGCCTTTCCAACTGCAGTGTTACAAGTCGCAGGTTCGCACTCGGAAATTGAAAACTGGAAGGTGAAGGCCACAAGTGTCAAATCTGAAGTTTCTAACAGAACGTTTGCGGCCACCGGTCAGGAGCTTGTTACGCGCTGTTCTGTTCTGATCTGGTCAGTAACGAATAGTAGGATACAGTTACCTCAATTCTTAAAAGGTGTCCTCTCCAGCCGCTTTACACGAGAATTGTATAACATCGAAAGCTATATTAACTTCAGAAGCGGCAACGGATAATATTGTAGATTATACATGTCCCTACTCTTAAAGCTACGCTTATATAAATACTTTATTCATTAACCTTGCCAGCCCGAAACTGTTATATTTATTTTTCCGATAGAATGCTGTCGTGTTGCTCAGAAAGGTGGTACTAGTGCCCGACTTGATAAGCATCTCTTTTTACTTTTTTATTTAATTACTTTATTGCTTCTAACAGCATTATCAACTTGGTTGTTCCGGCTAATTATGGCGAATTTGTACGACCGAACAACCACCGATGAGAGACCAGGGGAATTATCATCATAACTGGCACCAAAATTGTCAATGACAAGCACGAACATCCAATGTTATTCGGAGCGTACCTATAAAAGTCGCAGCAACTTCCCTTCCGGCTTTCCTGGTCCCACCTATCGATGAAGAGTATAAGTAAAGAACTGAACGTTAAAGATTCTGCTTCCGGCAGTCATGTAGAGTCAAAGAAATGCCTGTCAGTTTTCTTGCTTCTTCACCTGACGTCTATAGCAGAGAGAGAGAGAGAGAGAGAGAGAGAGAGAGAGAGAGAAGACTCTATTCAAGTGCACGGCTACCGGTAACCATGGCAGCTCTTTCCGCGAGACTCTTCTAGGTCTGCAAGTCCGAGCTGGCCAGCGCTTTCTCCCAGAGCTCGTCTGAGGGGATCAAGGAAAATGGGTCGTCAGAGCATGCCCATATGAGATGGGCGACTGTGTCCTTCGCACCACACGCAGGGCAATTAGGTGAAGGATATAAATTCGGGTAAATATGGTGCAGTATGGATCGACATGGCCGCGTGTTCGTCTGTAGTAGGCGCCATAGACGTTCTTCGGCATTAGTAAGATCCCGACGTGCGGGCGGATACATTCGGCGGGAGAGGCGGTAGTGTGCGGTGTTTTCTTGATAGCTTAATAAGCTGTCTCAAGCTGATCGGGCTCCATGTAAGGGACGAGGCTTGGTCCTGCTCGGATAGTGAGCTTTCGAGCTGCTTGGTTGACCGCCTCATTACCCCAACCCTGTATGGGCAGGAGTCCAGATCAATTCCACTTCGGTGTTTGGAGAATGTTGTACGAGAATTTTGAGTGCCTGTGGGGAAATAGTCCCTTTGGCAAAGTTTTTGATGGCCGTTTTGGAATCTGAAATTATGATTGCAGGGGTCGGTCGGTGAGCTAGTGCCAGCGCAATAGTCGCCTCTTCTGCCGTTGCCGGATTGCGGGTGCGTACAGTAATGGAATTGATGGGTGGGGTGTTGGGGTCATACAGAGCCGTCACAGCATAAGCGTCGGGATGTCTGTGTTCGGCTGCGTCCAAGTATACCGTGCTTGGGTTTATTGGGTATTTCTGGGTTAGAGTTCGGTCTCGTTGTTTCCTGCGCTTTTGATTGTGTACCGGGTGCATGTTTCGCAGGAGAGGGCGAATGAGAAGTTGCGCGTGAATTTCATGGGGGATGAGGACTCCGGTATCGGCAGTTAGCGGTGCTCGTAGATTCAGTCTGTGCATGATTTGTTGGCCGGGAGGGGATGCCGACAGTGGCGATAGCTGATTGAGTCTGTGGGCCTCTATTAGTTCCTTGGCTGTATTGTAGACGCCCAATTGTTCCAACCTGGCAGTGGAAGTGCCGTGGGGTATTTGTAGGGCTGTCTTGTAAACTTTACGAATAAGGCAATTTACCTTGTTCAGTTCTATCGGGGATGGATTGAGGTATGGTAGCGAGTATGTAATACGGCTGATTACAAATGCTTGGATTAGTCGGATTCTTTCAGCTTCTTTGAGTCTTTTATTCCGGGCTGCTACCCCACGTATTAGTCCAATTGTTTGGTCAACTTGAGGCGAGAGTTGCGCCATCAAGCGAGAGTTGGCATGATTGCTCTGGATAATTAACCCCAATATCGTTATGCTGGGTACATTCGGTGCATCCGTTTCGCCAATACGGATTGTTATGTTTGAGCGTGGCTGGGAGACTCGCTTGGTTGGGAGCACAAAAAGTTTTGATTTAGCTGGGGAGCATTCTAAACCTTCCATTCTTGGCCCATCAATGACAATTTGGACTCCTCTTTTCAGGGTACTTTATATTTGAGCGTCACTGCCTCTCGAAGTCCAAAGGGTTATATCATCGGCGTACAGGCTATATCGCAGATTTGGGACCTAATCCAGTTTGCGTGGGATATTAAGCATAGCGAGAATAAATAAGAGCGCGGAGAGGACTGCTCCCTGGGGTGTGCCTATTGAAGGTAATTCAATGACGTCCGACGTGATGTTACCTATTTGCTCTGCTTCTATAATAAAGAACCTTAGATCAAACTTGAAACTACCACTGTTTTTTTTATTGTATTCTAGAAAAAGAATTCTGGGTATAAGCTACCTAGATAAGGTGCTAGCAGAACCTGGATCGTCACAAAAGTTACAAGCGCTGTGATTGAAGCAATTAATCACAGCAGGCCCTGTCACCGTAGGATGTGTCATTTGTCCTAATTTAGAAACCACCCAATGTTTCATCTACAAGCGTAAAAAATACTATAAACGTAGTAAATAAAAACTATAAGACCGTACCAGCCACAGCAGCGATTTTTTTAGGAACACGCATTTTAGGAAGACTAAGGAAAAAGCACCTTTTTCTGGGAAAGGTTTGGGAGTGCTTTCAAAAATATGTGACGTGGAGGAATTATTATTAGGAATGTGCTCCCGTTCCACTTCGGGAACTCTGTGGGTGTAAAAGAGCTTGTCGCCTCATTCACCGCTTCATTTTGTATGCGGGACGCAAAGGGGCAGGGCAATGAACTTTGTTATTTCAAGGAGAAAAATAATTTTTCTTTACAAACCTCCAGTGCTATCATGCTACGCATTCTCAGCCTTCGCTGTTGGATTTGTACGCGTTTGCTCGGCTATACAACAAACAGCAGCACAAAATATTGCTAAAGCGTGGTGAAAAACCACAGATTCTAGCCGAAATTGTGTGTTAGGATCATTTCATTATACTGTAAACGTAATCATGGGGATATTCTTCAAGCTGCCATTATGAGATCGGTGCAGCTACCACTTTTTCGTCATGTAACTGGCACGTACATTGATGCAGTATTTTTTTTCTTTTTTTTCTTCACGAGGACGGAAAAGAAGAACGTGTCATAGTAAGCAAATTTTGTGGTTACTGCTGCAGGATATTTGTTGTTTTTCTGACCGGTACGGCTTTTTACTATAATTACTGTCGTCAACGCAGATTTTTTTGACGTTGTAGGAAACAGTACCAGACCTAATGCTGCAGTTAGAAACCGCTCCTGTGCAAGTAATAGTTTTTCTTAGCTATCGAGAAATATAAAACCTGCCGGCACCTTACGTTTCTAAACGTGTGCAGTAAAGTGAAAATTTGGCCAGAACAAAATGATACAACTGTTGTATGCTCATCCCCTGCTTTGATGTCGCATGGTAAAAGTGACGTCGGGAAGCATCGAAAAGAGTTAGTGAGAATTAGGGCGCAGAGAAAGCAACTATGTACAATGCTTACGTCGTGGAAGTGTGATCTCCACTCTTGGGGCCTGACACATAGATCTCGGGTTTCTTTAAAGATCTTTTTAAAGATGGGTGAAAATCTTTGAAAGACACTAAGAATCGTGTTGTCATTCTTCCTCTGCATGGCTCATGCGCTGTGCCTTTTGCCGGATACTCAATTTGGGAACGTTTTAATTCAATGATATAAGAGCAGCCACATAATCTATGAACACAAATATGCCAGCCATTTTACGCAGTTAAAAGCATCTCGCCAGTGCATCTTCCTTCATAGTGTTATTCAAGAAATTGCTATTTATTTCAAGATACAGACCCCTTGAGTTTGAAATATTTTTGAGCATGCGTTACATGCACACAGGATGCACACACCTAAGCAGCTGTTAAGCATTAGCCAGCAGTGGCTCGAAAAACAACTGCACTCATCTACCAGGGAAAACTTTCTGGGCTCTAGCTGGGCTGCAAGAATGTTAATTGCTGAATGGCATGCATTTTTTATCACATGTTTCCTAGAATTGCATGAACCGGGACGGCCGACCTTGTAAACAGTTTTGTGCAGGTTTATAGTTAATGGTGCCTCGTCTAAACGTGCGCTGGGGCACTTCAATAATGTGGGCTTTGATCAAGTTTGTGAAGTAGCATTTCAAAGTTGCGCCGGCTCCGAAAATAAATAGGAAAATTCCCTACAAGCGAAATCATGTTTTCGTAACAGCGACGTAAAATGCGTCTGTTGACGAAATCTTATTAGGTGTCTCGAGGGTTTGTCAACAAACTGTCTGGTGCCGTAGAACGGGAGGTATGGAAATGAAGGCTTAACTAGTATTGTTTGTCCGTGCGGGCTACATCTCATAGAAACTGACGAGAGTTTCGGGGAACCGACGTAACGAGTGAATTTCATTAGTCCCCAAAAGTACAGCAGACAGTGCAATTAAATGGGAACGAAGTTTGTTCCCCCTCGACCGCTGTGCGCGACCGGACACAATGAGAGGGGAAAATGTTTCGCCGAAGTTTAGTCATGTTTAGGTATAGTTCAGAAACAATATTTGGGAGTGAATCAGTGGAAATTACCCCCATCCTTGTATCGGAGTAGCCAAGTTGACTAAACAATTGAACTGATGGTAGCCATTTTACGTCCTAAATAATACGCAGCTTGCTGAAATTTTGACGACGCCAGTTTCGTATTCTTGAGATGTGAGTATTGGTAAGTACACACTGCACCTTCGCCGTACTACCACTGACACTGTCCTCAAGAATGCCTGGCAGGTTTTTGAAAGTGATGGTTGCAAGAGCTTATGCCTTCCCCTTTTGCGAGTATGTGCAAGCTAATTTCATCCCTTGTTCAGCAAGCGCCAGCTTTATTACCTGCATTTCAGCTTTCTTTATGGTGTGTTTCGTACAGCTTTAACGACTTCCGTACGCCTGGCCTCGTCCGCTGTAAACCTAACCGTAGAAGTGCAGAACGAATCAGGTGATGTCAGTCGCACTGACCTAAACCTGAGGCCGGAGTTAGGAAGTCTGAAATAGGCCAGAAACGCCTCATCAGATTTGCGTCAGCAATTCTGAATTAAAATACAAATGGGCTAGTTTGAGGGGGCCTATGATGGAGTGGATGGGAAAGCATTAGTGTCAAATTGCCCAACGTGTCTTTTCCTTACCGCCATCATACTTTTTCTATGTGCGTCGTTTTCTCCTTTACTCTGTCGCAGGAATTGGCCCACACGTGCACTCGCATGTGTAAGCAAAGTGGATATTTAGCGTGAACGCCCTTTGCTGTCCGCCTATTTGCTACTTATGTAATTAGGAGGCGCACATTACTCCTGTGTGCAGTGGTGGCATTTACTCGTAAGGCAATGTCGCAGTATGGCATCTATTTAAATGGTCACCCCATTTCTTACGTAAAGACTCACCACTTTCTTGGAATCATTACCGATCGGAACTTGTCATGCAAAGCACCAATCACATCTCTGAAAAAAAGAATTACTGGAATTTTCAAACTTCTCAAACTTCTGGCCGGAAAGATGGCGTTTCTATTCGCTCAATGCTATATCTTTACAATACACTATTCCTCGGTGTTCGACGTTACGGCCTGCACATTCTGCCCAGTACATGCAAAACCAACTTACGTACAATCCAGGCGATACAAACCCTAGGTTTCCGGACGTGTCTTTGTTTACCGCGTTGCGCCTCTACAGTGGCAACCATGCACCGCAAGAAATCATCCGATAACGACCTACGTTGCAGTGGATGCACTCCGGGCTCACATTAGACATCTCGCTCGGCTGCCGCATCACCACCTTGCATCCCTGTCGTCACTGACACCACGGGCATCCTTTCCTAAGATAGTCGCCGCTCACTGCGAGAGCCTCCCACACCTGCGGCACAACCATCGTCACCCCTTTGGTACCTCTCGAAGCCAGAAGTGCATCTAACCATCCCGGGAATAACTAATTTAAGCGGACATGCCACCACAAGGTCTTCAACAGCTCTCTATGCACTTTTTACATGAAGCCTACAGAGACCGGATTCCTGCCTACACTGATGGCTCGGTAACAAACTCCAGTTCTGTGGGGTCTGTAACCGTCCCAGCCATATCTGTAGACATTCAATTCAAGCTCTCCAATTTAAAAACGTCAACTGAATCCAACTCACAGCTATTTACGAGGCTCTTCTGTACCTAAAGCAAGAACTACCACAAAATGGGCTCTCCTTTGCGACTCCAGGCCAGCTGTCTAGTGTCTGCAGTCTGCTCTTCGCCGCGGCCCGCACGAACAGCTTGTGGCCCAGATTCTTCAAGAGTATGACTTCCTAGTAAGGCATGAGCACAATATTATTTTTCAATGGCTCCCAAGCCACTTCGGCATTTCTGGGAATGAATGTGCAGACAAAGCAGCTCATTACGTCCATGGATGTGCCCAATTGGCCGACATCCCGTTATGGCGCCATGATGCTGCAAGGTCTCTGCGCTCCATCGCCCGCAAAATCACGCTTACTCTTTGGAATACGCCGAAAGTCCCATCTGTACATACTCGACCCCGACCTGCAGAGCCACTTACTCATTAACATGCCAAGCACGGGTGCCTCCCTACTATGCCGCCTGTGGATAAGAGTTCCTTCACCAAAACGTACTCCTTCACTATCGGCACGGCTGACAGCCCTGCTTGTGACGTGTGTGCAACGGACGAAACAATAGAAGAACTTTTGTGTCACTGTGCCCGGTTTGCAACGTAGAGATTGCGCCTGTCAACAGCACTCTAGAAACTCGACAACCACCCATTAACTGCGCACTGTTTTGTGTCACAGGCGTTCCCCATCGCAGTCCCAAAAGGCCACAAAAGCATTACTTCGTTTTTTAAAGGACACGGGCTTGTCGGAACGATTGTAGAGACACCGTGTACTATTTTTTATCCGTTATTTGGTTTGATTACCGGTTCAGTTTAGGCGATATTATCGCCCATGGTTTTGTTTTTGTACTTACCTTTCATTTTTCTTTTCTTGCTCCTCAAGCTCTATTCCCCGTCTTTTCAATACCCTTTCTTTTTCTTAAGATCCCTCAATTCCCACTTCCGACGCGTAGGGTAGCCAACCGGAGTGTAACATGGTTAACCTCCCTGCCTTTCATGCACTGTACTATCCGTCCTTACTTCCTTCCATCACATACCAGTCAATGAACAACCACAATTGGATCCTCTCGAAATTTGCACTGCAGACAAAAATCAAGATTTCCCACAATTACCCGCAAAACATATCTGAAGGTGCAGGCACAGGAATGTAACAGACATCACCAGCACTTTCTTTTGAGGTGGTGTGTTGATAATAGCTGAATTGTTTTTGTGCCACCTTAAGCAGTTATAATGGGACAGTGCATTCCCATTATGTTTATGCATTCCCATTAGTGCATTCCCATTGATTGATTGATTGTGGGGTTTAACGCGCCGACGCAACGCAGGCGATGAGGCGCGCCGTAGTGGAGGGCTCCGGATTAATTTTGACCACCTGGGGATCTTTATCGTGCGCCGAAATCTCGTACACACGGGCGTTTTTGCTTTTCGCCTCCATCAGAAAAGCGGCCGCCGCGGCCGGGAATCGAACCCGCGACCTCGTGCTCAGCAGCGCAACGCCTTAGCCACTGAGCTACCGCGGCGGGTAGTGCATTCCCATTAGTGAATTCCCATTATGCATACAGTTTTTGTTGCTGTTCTAATAAAGCCTTCGCCCTTTATTGAGTTCAAGGACCATCACAACTGAGACACCACCGTGCATGATATAACTTTGATATCGATACAGTGTTGGAACCTCTCTGTTCGTGTGATGTCAAGTCAGAAATGAGACCGACTAAAGTAAAACTTCACTGAAATAAACATCGAAGCCAACTTGTGTTCTGAGGCCCACTTGCACCGAATACTAACATCTTTTTTTAGAAAATTTTATTGTAACAAAAAGTTGTGCCCAAACAGCCTTGTATATTTTTCAATGACTTTTGTGTAATATACTACTCGATTTTACTTCAGAAATGTTAACTCTGGATGATTAATGTTAGTCTCACTTGTAGCTCATGGCCCAGTTATTACGTGAAGGTGTGCAAACTTTTAGTGGGCGATGTAATTGGACTTCTCATGCAGGTGACAAAAGTGGATGTTTTGTCGACTTCACATGTGTAAAGTGCAAAATTTGGAAGAAGGACGCCATCAAGAAGTGCTACTTCCAACTACGATTTATTGTTAAAGTATACTCGCGTGTATACAAAAAATGTGCGCACATCAGTAAAAAAAGCAAATTCCAGCAAACAAAATCTAGTGAAGCAAGAGCAGATTATAACATTTGTGATGTAGCTCATGATATGATGCACAAACTATAACTTGAGATCGGAACGTTAGGCGAAATGCCTATGTTTTCTTGGAGTCCCAGTAAAGTCGCTTCAATATACAGGGTGTCCCAGCTAGAATGCACCAAGATTTAAAAAAATAGTAATGGCGTAAGTCGAAGAAAACCTAGTGCATAATGTTTGCAGTACTGTGGAGAAGCAGGAAGCATTTTTTCGTTAATGAGGCTTAACTAATAATTATAATTAATTATTTAACTCGAGAAGTTAAAGTGTCAATGAGACACTTGTAGCTACCCATGAGGGGCATCTAACTGCGGTATGTTCAGCGACGAACTAATTGCGTACTCATTTATTCTGACTGATGAAGAAAACCCGGGAAATTTGAAAAATACCACGTGACGGCACTTCCGCGCGCATTGTAAAGCAGCGTACCCAAATAAGTTGATTGAAAACAACTGCTTCGCCTGTCACACGCCCGAAGAGACAGCGCATCACCTTGATAATGGCATGCATGGAAGGAGCAGCAACAAAAAGACTCGTGGGGCGCGTGTGCAGATAAGGCAGAAACTCGGTCGTGATTTCTTCTTTCTTTCTTTTGTTTATTTCATTCTGGCTAACTCAGAGGCAGCCTGTTTGAGGGCATTGCTTTATGCGCGCGGAGGCGCTGTCACGTGGTATTTTTCATATTTCATGGGTTTTCTTTATTAGCCAGAATAAACGTCTACGCAATTAGTTTGTCGCTGAGAATACCGCAGTTAGATGCCCCTCGTGGGTATCTACAAGTGCCTCATTGACACTTTAGTGATTAGGACAGTACTTATCGAGTTAGATAATTAATTACAATAATTAATCAAGCCTCATTAACTAAAAATTACTGTCCGCTTCCCCACTGTACTGCAAACATTATGCACTAGGTTTTCTTACGCCATTACTCTTTTTTTAAATCTTGGTGCATGATAGCGCGGACAGTTATAGGCACGATTAAAGGAAATAAAAATTTAAATCAACTGTTGATCGTGCCTATAAGAGCCTACTTTCAGGTTCATGCCAATATTGGCGTTTTAGTGTCTACAACAGCCGTTTTCAGGGTTGTAGATTTTATTATATGCAACGTGTTGCCCCAAAACGTGCCATCAGAGTGCGCTATTCCCAACCTATACCTGCTAGCGATGTACAAACAGGCATGAAAATTCACAACTCGGCGAATCATGCGTATGGGTTTCAGTGGACAGGGCAACAGATATGTCGAGATAGAAAAAGTGCGAGGGCCACTCCAACTGGGAGCCTTTGTGGAGGGAAACGTCCACCTACCAGAAACAGTGCAAGGAAGGGAGCAGATGCATCAGCAAATTAGAGGGCAGAGATTTTTTAGCTAGAGAGTGGCAGGACCCAAAGACAGTAACTTTGCAAGGATCCAGGTATGGCGAGGGAAAAATGTGGCTGGAAAACTGGTTAGGAATATTCACGCTATGTCCTTGCAATCACTGCACAGAAATATAGAACGGTGACCATGAATATGCTTGCAGATTCAAAGCATCTTCCTGTTCCAGTGATTCACTGTGCTGATTAATCTAGTGTACAGGTGCTCCAAACAGTAAACGGGGCATGGGTTGGAGATTTTGAGGGGATTTCTCCGCCTAAAAGGAAACTACATGGTCCGTCTTGTGCAGGCCTTCGTCGTCTCCAGAATCGTTTACGTGGCTCCTTATGCGGTTTGGGGGACATCGGAGCGCGAAAAGCTAGACGTCCTTCTTAGAAAGGCATATAAACAAGCCCTGGCACTTCCTCCAAGCACCTCTACGGTACGACTCACGGCTTTGGGGCTGCACAACACCATCGAAGAGCTCATAGAGGCCCACCTAACGGCGAAGAAAGTAAGACTCGGAGCAAGCCCAACGGGTAGGGAAACGCTAGCTACGCTTGGTTACACGGCGCCGCACATCACGGAAAACGCAGTGGACATCCCGCGTGAACTAAGGACCAGAATTCTTGTCCGTCCAATACCCCGGAACATGTCCCTTCAACAGCATGAGGGAAGACGCCTAGCAAGAGCAACTGCGCTAGAAAAATAGCACGGAGGACAAGACTACGTCGTATATACAGACGCGGCGGAATACGCGAGGTACGGGTTAAGATCGGCGGCCGTTACCTCTACAACCTACCTCCTTTGCAGTTTTACGCTTCGGTCGTCGAACACCCAGCAGGCTGAAGAGACGGCTATCGCCCTTGCCCTCTCACAGACAAAGACCAAAGTAATTATTACGGACAGCCAAGCCTCCTGCCGGGCATACCAAGCAGGTAGGCCCTTAGCGAAAAGTAATACGTTTGAAATACGTACGAGTACGCTTGAAGTGCATTTTAAATATGCTTGGTATTTGTAAATGTATTTTAAGTGCATTAAAAATTGCATTTTCTCAGTTTTTAGTAAATATTGAAAATACATTATTAAGAATGCGGGAAAAATACAGTGCTTTTAAGTACCCTCCAAATACATTAAAAATGCACTGAACCTAACGAATGTGCGCTTAAGGCATTCAGAATATATTGAAAATGTATTTCTTCCCGCCAAACGATCATGGTGTAAATGTACTGTAAATATGATAAAAATACACTTACCTAACTACATTTACAGCAGCACTCTGAGTATACTTTAAAAG
Source organism: Haemaphysalis longicornis (assembly GCF_048455015.1). Classification (NCBI taxonomy): domain Eukaryota; kingdom Metazoa; phylum Arthropoda; class Arachnida; order Ixodida; family Ixodidae; genus Haemaphysalis; species Haemaphysalis longicornis. The sequence goes on along the minus strand of NW_027526335.1, from coordinate 59,653,408 downwards.
TGTGCTGAAGCATGGAAATACACTCCGAATATATTCGAAATATATTTCGAATGCCTTTTACGTTTGTGGAACGAACATGGTAGAAATACACACTCAATGCATGAAAAATACTTATTGAAAATACATTTTAAATGCATTCATAAAGCTTTGCCGAAATACGTTTCGAGTACACGGCAGGCGCTGCTTCAGTTGCTGAATTGTAAGATTCACGTAAAGCATATCTGAAGTGCCGGATAAAATACATCTCAAATGAATAAACGTACTGAGAATTTCTCCTCGATGTTTCCTTATAATAAAAGAAACTGAGAGAGATACTTTCACTTGTAATGCGCTGTCTACATAACTCTGCGTATTAGAGAGAAACTCGGTGTACAAATATGTAAGCGGCGGTGTTCCAACGCAATCGGCAAAGCGAAAACATCGAATTCAACGAGCTGTACGAAAACATTTGCACTTTGCCAGCGTTGCTACGACGGTATCGCTCTGGAGGCTTGGTTTCTGAAAAATATTCGCCTTAGATGGACAACCCTGGCTATGCTTGCGAGGGCGAGCAGCTTGGCGCCTCTCACTGTCGCTCACTACCTCCTCCTCTGTGCCCGGCACCTGCGGCGCGAGTTGAGCGGCGCACCCCTCTTTCACGCTTTGTCTGCCTTCGCTGCGTTTCTTTTGCCTGCCCTGTGGTGTTTTCGGACTCCTCAACGCGCGGTCGTCGGGTGGACGCAGTCTCTGCTTGGACGGCGCGTTGCAGCGGCGTTGGCAGTCTTATAGGCAAGGTAAGCACGATATACCGGCTATTTGCGTGTACGGTGTCGCACTACAATTAATGGACGTATGTTTGCCTTGCAATCGAAGAGTGCTAATGCTCTTTATGAAATCCGCACGTGGTTGTTAAGCTTACCTCCACCTGCGAGCAAGATTTACTAACGTAACTACGCCGTGCAAGGGAATGTACTCACAAATCAACGACAGCAAGAAGACGTAAAAAATGGATTTTAGTGCTTTCCTTTTTGCGCCTAATTTTTAGCTCTGGCCCTGCTGAGTGGACGGGGGACTGTTGCTACAAGTTTCCTTGTAGATCGAGTTATTCCGTTTTTAACTTATTGAGGACTAACACTTGCATTAAACACATAACAGCCAGGAACGTTTTTAGCACAGCCTGTTCACAGAAAGTCCGCCGTCCATGTTTACGCGCTTGAGAAATTTGCGAAGTGTATCCAGGGACGCAGCTTTCTTTTTGTTTTCTGTTCGCAGCAGCCGCTCACAGCTGCGCATGCTCACAGCAGCCGCCGTACGGGGAAATAACCCAGTTTGGGGCATACATGCATCCGACTGATGCGCATTGCCGGGCCTACGAGAATCCGAGCAGCCTTCGCGATTTTTGTCGGTCGCATGTCGCCATTCTGTCAACTAAAGCCATGAAAGAGTTTATGCCGTCTGTTTCGAAGTGACCAAAAGTGTTAAAAGCGACCCACGTAATCTTCGGTGCAAGTGGCAGTAGCGAAAGTGCTTCATGCCCAGGGACTACAAATGATTTGTCCATCTAAGACAAACTGTATGAGAGTAGCCGCTAAGTTACAATCAGTTTCTGTTCCTACCGCCACCCATAACCGAGAACCAGCAAAGGAAGGAAGGAGAAGGAAGGCGGGTGAGGAGGGGGACTTCGAGGGAGGCAACCAGTTCCCCCGCACGAGACCCCTCGGTTCTCGGAACGGGTCCCCCGGGCGGGTTCCTCTCTTTTGTTCCTTGGATTGCTCCCCCAAAACTTCGCGAAACGTCAGGACGTTGGACCCTTCCTCTTTTGTGTTTCCTAGCAACTTTTTCCCTCCTTGCTGTATTCATTTCGTAGCGCATTCACGAACACGTGTGCGCGTTCCGAGAGGCCCTTCGGCGCGCTCGTGGTCGAGTGACAGACACGCGGAACCCGACGCGCTACCGCTGGACCGCGCCACCGGAGAATTTCAAAAATGCGCCCAAAGGCACCGAAAACAGCGTGGGCTGCTTGGCGGTTGTGTGTGTTTAGAAGCGGCAATTGCCCATTTGCGTCTGGTTCTATCTCACTACGGCGGACAGTCGCATTACGGCTAAATGTGCGTTACGGCTGAACGTCGCAACACGGCGGAGAGTCTCACTACGGCTGAAAGTGCATTACGGCTGAACGTCGCAACACGGCGGAGAGTCTCACTACGGCTAAAAGTGCGTTACGGCTGAACGTCGCAACACGGCGGAGAGTCTCACTACGGCTAAAAGTGCGTTACGGCTGAACGTCGCAACACGGCGGAGAGTCTCACTACGGCTAAAAGTGCGTTACGGCTGAAGGTCGCAACACGGCGGAAGGGGGACCCTTTCAGCCGATCAGCCGTTCAAATGATCTGCAGCTAGTTTCGTTCAGCAATTGTCACAGCTGGGCGTTACGTGCAAGAGCCTGCATATATATTTCGGCGTGTCTTTCCCGCATTTTCATTGTTTTCCGGCACTTGTTTTATTTCTTGCGTATTTCGCGTGTTTATTTTTTACGGCTGAAGTAGTGGTACGGCTAAATACGCGTTTAATTTTTAAATACGTATTATTTATGGAAGAATTGGAAGTATCCAACAATATTCCTTTACTCAAAAAAGATGGGCGCAGGATGGGCGAAAAGTGGACAGAGAAAACACTACAGCATTCAATCTTTCAGTCAATCTTTCAAACAACCCGCCGCAGTGGCTCAGTGGCTAAGGCGTTGCACTACTGAGCACGAGCTCGCGGGTTCGATTCCCCGCCACGGCGGCCGCTTTTCTGATAGAGGCAAAAAGCAAAAACGCCCGTGTGTTCGAGATTTCGGCGAACGTTAAAGATCCCCAGGTGGTCAAAATTAATCCGGAGCCCTCCACTACGGCGCGCCTTGGAGGTTGTGGTTTGCGACGGGAAAAGGAAAGGAAACTCACTGGGGATATTTTGAGCTTCATCGCCTGTGTTGCGTCGGCGCGTAAAACAATCAATCAATCAATCAATCAATCAATCAATCAATCTTTCAAGCGGACAATCTTACCGGCAATCTTATCGCTCTTACGAAATCTTTGACCAGCATTTGTCGGCGATTCAGGAAAATGCGCATGATTCTGTATTGGGCAACGACTGCTTTTTTTTTGCGTTGGCGGCTTCTGGCGTTGGCAGCTTCTGCCACAATGTGTATATTTTGCAATAGCAATCTAAATACACTGAAGAACACAACTAAGGGATATTGCGCGCGGGGTTAGGGTTGATAGCATAGTGGCTACTGTTTTGATGCAAAAACGTGGAAGATATACGTTGGAGAGCTATTAATTAACAAAAAAAAATAAAACAAGTCCCAGAAAACAATGAAAATGCGGGAAAGACACGCCGAAATATATATGCAGGCTCTTGCCCGTAACGCCCAGCTGCGACAATGCTGAACGCTACTAGCAGCAGATCATTTGAACGGCTGATCGGCTGAAAGGGTCCCCTTTCCGCCGTGTTGCGACGTTCAGCCGTAACGCACATTTAGCCGTAGTGAGACTCTCCGCCATGTTGCGACGTTCAGCCGTAACGCACTTTTAGCCGTAGAGAGACTCTCCGCCGTGTTGCGACGTTCAGCCGTAACGCACTTTTAGCCGTAGTGAGACTCTCCGCCGTGTTGCGACGTTCAGCCGTAATGCACTTTCAGCCGTAGTGAGACTCTCCGCCGTGTTGCGACGTTCAGCCGTAATGCACTCTTAGCCGTAATGCGACTGTCCGCCGTAGTGGGACGATGCCTTTGCGTCTAAAGGGTGTACTTAAACGAGTTTCTTATAGGTGTCACGAGTATTTATGAAGGACATACTTTTTACTTGATGGTCCCTGATGCTATTAGGTGTTTATCTCTTTTTTGTATGTTAAAGACGCGAGCATTTACAATTATTTTCAGCGTTGCTCCCTAATTAAATGATGACGTTGTCTGTGTACAGCAAAAAGTATAAAATTACCTGCCGGTGATGTGCGCGGAGAGCAAAAAAATTACATGTGTGTGCAAGCACAAATACACGTTTTCTGGCGTTGCTTATTTTAATCGCTTCGGTGAGGTGCCTACGATATGAGAGCTTGTTATTTTAAGGACGGAGTGAAATTTTTCTTGTTTTTCGAAATAACCTTACTTTGCCGTTCCTTTGAAAGCATTGTTGAGTGCACACGCCAATCTAATGACATTTATGTAAGCTTTCTACTGCAATCCTGCCCATGCATTTTTAAATTGTTTCGCTTCGCACTATTTTTTTAGAACGTAATCTCCGAAGAAGGTGACGCCGAAATATGGAACACATAACAATTGTAGTTAATAAGATTACTGCTTACCTTATTTTATTAGCGTCCTGTGAGGTCACAGACCAGTTTTGTCCAAGTTAGTTGAAAAACTAGAATTGCCACCATTTCAAGTTAACTCAAGCGCCTAAGTAAGAGAAGTATCATAACTCTAAGAACTCTGTTGCATGTTTGGTAACGTTGTTATCTTAGCTCTGTCTTTTTTTTTCCTAATTTTCGCTAATTTTTATCCCTAGACAATGTCCAAACATAAGACTCCCACCCCCCCTCCCACCATTCTTTCTTAAAAATGGTATTGAAGATCCGATGCCGCATGACAATATAAACTATGCTTACCATTACATAAATTGTCTTACGTCCTTCAAAGGGGCATTGTTCTCACGGAGGGCTTTTTTTTTCTCTGAAGGTGAAACTAAAAAATTCTTGCTCGCGAGGTACGTTGGCACGGCTAGAGAAAAGGCCTGATTGATTTGACATTTATTTGCCTCTAAAAAAGTGTTTCACTAATATTTTCCCATTTTCTTTTCACTGCAGGTTCTGGTGAAATTTCCGGCATCGTCCCACTACGGCGGACAGTCGCATTACGGCTAAGAGTGCATTACGGCTGAACGTCGCAACACGGCGGAGAGTCTCACTACGGCTTGAAAGTGCATTACGGCTGAACGTCGCAACACGGCGGAGAGTCTCACTACAGCTAAATGTGCGTTACGGCTGAACGTCGCAACACGGCGGAGAGTCTCACTACGGCTAAAAGTGCGTTACGGCTGAACGTCGCAACACGGCGGAGAGTCTCACTACGGCTAAATGTGCGTTACGGCTGAGCGTCGCAACACGGCGGAAAGGGGACCCTTTCAGCCGATCAGCCGTTCAAATGTTCTGCTGCTTGTTGCGTTCAACATTGTCGCAGCTGGGCGTTACGGGCAAGAGCCTGCATATATATTTCGGCGTGTCTTTCCCGCATTTTCATTGCTTTCTGGGACTTGTTTTATTTTTTGTTTATTAATTAATAGCTCTCCAACGCATATCTTCCACGTTTTTGCATTAAAACAGTAGCCACTATGCCATCAACCCTAACCCCGCGCGCAATATCCCTTAGTTGTGTTCTTCAGTGTATTTAGATTGCTATTGTAAAATATACACATTGTGGCAGAAGCTGCCAACGCCAGAAGCCGCCAACGCAAAAAAAAAAGCAGTCATTGCACAAGACAGAATCATGCGCATTTTCCTGAATCGCCGACAAATCCCGGTCAAAGATTTCCTAAGAGCGATAAGATTGCCTGTAAGATTGTCTGTTTGAAAGATTGATTGATTGATTGATTGATGGTTTTACGCGCCGACGCAACACATGCGATGAAGCTCAAAATATCCCCAGTGAATTTCCTTTCCTTTTCCCGTCGAAAACCACAACCCCCAAGGCGCGCCGTAGTGGAGGGCTCCTGATTAATTTTGACCACCTGGGGATCTTTAACGTTCGCCGAAATCTCGAACACACGGGCGTTTTTGCTTTTTGCCTCTATCAGAAAAGCGGCCGCCGCGGCCGGGAATCGAACCCGCGACCTCGTGCTCAGTAGCGCAACGCCTTAGCCACTGAGCCACTGCGGCGGGTTGTTTGAAAGATTGACTGAAAGATTGAATGCTGCAGTGTTTTCTCTGTCCACTTTTCGCCCATCCTGCGCCATTTGTTAACCACTCATTTTGTTTTATGAAACCCAATTTATCTCATGCCTACGCGAAGATGACGACGGTGGTTGAAGGCGAAGCTATCTCGTGATGGATTCTTTGGTTGGCCAATCCCTAGGGGCATCCTGCCACAATCATAATCAGGGGTGCCTGGCCAGGCATGCGCAGTGGGGGTGTAGACGCCGCACAACGGCGCCCACACAATGGCGGAGGGAACAAGATCGACCATAAGCTGCTTCGCATCTAAAAGCAAGTTTTAGGTACGTTAAGATAATTTCTTAAGAGGACACAATAGTTGGAAGGAAAACAGGTCAGCCTTTAGCATTTGGATCAAGGCACAGCTATTTTGATGGCAGTTAAAGACGGTGGTGCCGTCTATATGCAGTATGCATTGAGGAATTAAAACAGAGAGGAAGGTGATTTGTTAAATTAAAAGGAGCAATGGGTCCAAGATCGAGCCTTGTGGAACTCCTCTAGCAACTGTGACAGGGTATGATATTGCTGTAGAAATTAATGTCTGTTGCATGATTACTAGACGGCTTCGTATCAAGTTATGGCAGGACCTGTTACCCCGTAACGCTCAAGCAAAATGAAAAGAACGTCATGGTCCCTTGTGTCGAATGCTGCCGAGAACTCTAAGAAAACGCAGCAGCAGCGTCACAGCGGCCAATGAACGATTTAATTTTGTCTGTTAGGCACACTGTCATAATGTTAGTCCATCAGCAGGAAAACAATGAAAATGCGGGAAAGACACGCCGAAATATATATCCAGGCTCTTGCCCGTAACGCCCAGCTGCGACAATGCTGAACGCAACTAGCTGCAGATCATTTGAACGGCTGATCGGCTGAAAGGGTCCCCCTTCCGCCGTGTTGCGACGTTCAGCCGTAACGCACATTTAGCCGTAGTGAGACTCTTCGCCGTGTTGCGACGTTCAGCCGTAACGCACTTTTAGCCGTAGTGAGACTCTCCGCCGTGTTGCGACGTTCAGCCGTAACGCACATTTAGCCGTAGTGAGACTCTCCGCCGCGTTGCGACGTTCAGCCGTAATGCACTTTCAGCCGTAGTGAGACTCTCCGCCGTGTTGCGACGTTCAGCCGTAATGCACTCTTAGCCGTAATGCGACTGTCCGCCGTAGTGAGATAGAACCAAATTTCCCGCTTGGAGAATCCGAAGTACGAAGACTCTGATGCACAACGCTTCATCTGCGCTGGCTACCGAGGTGGCTGAAGGGCATTCATTCCTGCTGCTTAGTAATGGCGAAATTGGCCACTCGACTGAGGTGTACAATAAACAACTTTCAAACTGCCAATTTGTGCGCATATATGCTGTTCTTTTCAGTCATTTGCTGGCCCGCATTCCGAGCATGGCCGGTTTACATTTTCACAATAGAGCATATCTTTAGCCTAGTGCCTATTAAACTTTTTGAAACTACAATATGATAGTTTCTAGTTGAACGGTAACAATTCCCACTGAGACACATTGCCATGGCATCTCTCAATGTATTTAGGTTTTATTTAGTATACACTAGTAACACATTTTGAGTATATTTGAAGCAGTATTTCATGTGCATTTAAAATGCATTACTAATACATTTTGCACGTATTTAAAATTACATTTTCTGAGCATTTTTAATGCATTTCAAATGCATTAAATATATATTTTTCATGCACTGCTTATGTATTTTTGAGGTACATTTTAAATACATTGTAAATGTATTCGAAATGCATTTCGAATGTGGACAAAATAATGCAGAATAAATACAAAGTTAATATATGTATTAAATGCATTCGAAATACATTAAAAATACGGCATCTTTTCGCTAAGGGGGGTTTCAAGACAAGCGCTTCGGGTTCTCCTTCAACGGCCACCGCAGAAGCAGGTCACAATCATTTAGACCCCGGCCCACTCTGCTCTTCGCGGCAACCAGACGGCACACGTCCTGGCCCGAGAACTCGCCCACCGGGCACCGCAAGAAGAGTCGGAGCGAACCTGGCAACCGCTCCTCACATACGCCGACATCACCCAACATTATCGACTAGCGAGACAACTCTATACCCCAGTCACCGATGAGGCCACGAAAGAACAGGAAGTCATCCTGAGACAACTACAGACTAATACTTACCCCCCCCCCCCCCCAACACGACTACACGCCATCCATGCACCCTACTCTTTACAATCCCCTCACTGCCAAGCACCAGGCAAGCTGTAGCATATTGTCTGGGAATGTCAACTGAACCACCCAGATCTTCCCCCCATCCTCAACCCCTCACGTGAGCAGTGGGAGAGTACGTTGGCCAGCTCTTCTCCTGAAACGCAGCTTTAGCTAGCGGAAAGGGCGAAGACAGCCGGCCGTACCAACGGAGTCTTGGACTGAAGACCCCGACCACAAATATGCTCACTTCAACTGTGATTAAAGTTTCTCTCTCTCTCTCTCTCAGTCCGCCATGTGCCTAGCCAGCGACCTCTGAGTGACTTTAAAGAATGTATTTCTCAAATAAAATCGGGCCGCACATCTTCTATTTATGTACGCAGCGTCACAGAATATAAATTATTTTAATTTCATGAAGTCACGCTCCGTGTACTTTTGGGGGAACCCGTACATGTCCTATCCTGAATTGAAGAGTATAAACAGTTTCGACAGCACAATGCACAGCTGAGTTCCAAAAGCAATTCGGGTGACAATGACATGAGTACAGGTGACTCTTCCTTGTCCAGGTGGAATGGCTGATTCTATGGGAAGCCCCAGGTGGGCCTGAGAAATAGTAGTAATGGAATATAACGCTATGTACAAAGGATTTTTAGTCAAAGGAGGCTCGCCATAAAAATAGAATACAGTCACTCGCAACAGAACGAACTTTGCTTCTTGGCTCGGATTTATGTAGTCCGTGATCATGCGGAGCTGGGTGCGTTTCTGCACAAAGGAAATAGAGGGACACCAATGTACCGCTACACTGCAGGTGGCTTGTCAGCTAGTACCATCGTCCAGTACCAGCACTGAGTGCTATTAGGCCAGGTAGGGCAGTTACGGCTGTAAGAGGTGCGTATAAAACTGATTGATGATTGATTGTAGCGTTTAACGCGCCGGCGCAACTCAGGCGATGAGGCGCGCCGTAGTGGAGTTAACCGGATTAATTTTGACCACCTGTGGATCTTTAAAGTGCACCGAAATCTCATACACACGGGCGTTTTTGCTTTTCGCCTCCATCAGAAAAGCGGCCGCCATGGCCGGGAATCGAACCCGCGACCTCGTGCTCAGCAGAGCAACACCTTAGCCACTGAGCCACCGTGGTGTGCGCGTATAAAACTGGCTGACCACTTGCTGCATGAATATAGCCGGCGAAGGGCAGATTTATGAAGTTTGATTGATTGATTGATTGATTGATTGATTGTGGGGTTTAACGCGCCGACGCAACGCAGGCGATGAGGCGCGCCGTAGTGGAGGGCTCCGGATTAATTTTGACCACCTGGGGATCTTTATCGTGCGCCGAAATCTCGTACACACGGGCGTTTTTGCTTTTCGCCTCCATCAGAAAAGCGGCCGCCGTGGCCGGGAATCGAACCCGAGACCTTGTGCTCAGTGATTTATGAAGTTGTATATGCATTAGGCTTGCCGCTGATTTATGTTGTGGCGACGCAAAGCGGCGCTTCTGTGTGCGGTGCAGAGAGCGCATGCGCCCGCACGAGAAAGTTATCTTCGAGACGAAGGATGATAATAAAAGTTCAGTTGTTGTTTGGGACGCGAGTTGTTCACTTGCGAAGCTCTGCCGAGCGACGCGTCCCAACATTGGTGACCCGGAATACAGACACAGCGACCGGAGTGTCGAACCAGCCGCAATATGGATTCAACGTCCACGACCGACGCCCCTCCGACAGTCTCCTCAGTCGACGGTAAGCTGCCCCCTTTTTGGACTGCGGACCCCGCACTTTGGTTCATACAAGTGGAATCTCAGTTCGCAGCCAGACGAATCACCGCAGACCTTACGAAATACCACTACGTAGTCAGCAGTCTGCCGCCCGCCATAGCCAGTGAAATCAGGGATCTGTTGCTCGCACCACCTGTCGAAAACGCATATGCAACGCTAAAAGAAACCCTTGTTCGCCGAGTTACGCCCTCCGAACCACAACGACTGCAGCAATTGCTTCGCGGCACGGAACTCGGCGACCGTACTCCTAGTCAGCTTTTGCGGCACATGCAACAATTGCTCGGCGAGACATCAACCACGATAGATGGAGCATTGCTCCGAGAACTTTTTTTTCAAAAGTTGCCTTCAGGCGTCCGCATGGTCGTCGCGGCCTCAGAGCACAAGGATTTAACCGCAGCCGCCGAACTTGCTGACAAACTGGTAGCGATGACCCCGCCCACACCCATGGCTGCCGTGCAAGCGCAACAGCCTCTAAACGAACTTCAAGAGATGCGTGAGGAGATTTCTCGACTTGCCGAAACAGTATCAGCTTTGCACGCAAGCAGGAGGGCGCAAACGATAACCGAGCCTAACACGCCGCTATCGCAAAAGCAGCACGAGCATATCTGCTGGTATCATCGGAGGTTCGGAAGTAGTGCGCGTAAATGTGTCCCACCGTGCGCGCACTCGGGAAACAGCCGCGGCAGGCACTGAGGGCGACCAGTGCTACTACGTTGCCTCCAAGTCGTCCCTCGGTATTCTTCGTTACCGACCGCAACAACGGAGTACGTTTCTTAGTTGACACAGGCGCCGAGGTGAGCGTTATACCGGCGTCACAAGCTGAAAGAAAGAAACCTAGTGCATCGCCCTTGCAAGCTGTCAATAACACGGTGATAACAACATATGGCCATCGTTCACTGTCGCTGAACTTCGGTTTCGGCAGAACGTTTAGCTGGGTGTTCATAGCTGCTGATGTCAAATTCGCCATACTAGGCGCAGACTTTCTCCAGTTCTTCGGTCTGTTGGTCGACGTCCGCAACAAACGGCTTCAAGATCCTGTTTCTCGGGGAGCGGTACAAGGCACGCCGTGTTGGCACCCCCCTATCAGCCCGGCCTTGCTTAGTCCGGCTGGAGAAGCGTACTTCACCGCAATACTACAAGAGTTCCCAGAGCTGACGCGACAGCCACAGGCATTTCCAGAAGTAAAGCACGGCGTCCTGCATCACATCGAAACCACAGGCCCACCGGTCTATGCGCGACCACGGCGCCTGTCACCCGAGAAGCTGCGGTTGGCTCGACAGGCGTTTGCCCACATGATGGAACTCAGGATAGTACGTCCTTCATCCAGCCCATATGCGTCACCTCTTCACATGGTCCCAAAATCAACAGACGGTGATTGGCGCCCTTGCGGGGACTATCGAGCGCTGAATCGGGTAACCGTGCCAGACCGTTACCCAGTCCCGCACATTCATGACATGACCTCCTTCCTGCATGGTGCTACCATTTTCTCTAAAATAGATCTAGTGCGAGCATATCATCAGATACCCGTAGCACCGGAGGATATTCCCAAGACCGCAATAACAACGCCGTTCGGAATGTTCGAGTTCCTACGCATGCCTTTCGGCTTACGCAACGCCGGCCAAACTTTTCAACGGTTCATGGATGGCGTTGTCCGTGGCCTCGACTTTTGCAAGGTATACCTCGATGATCTTCTGATTGCTAGCAGCACTCCTGAAGAGCACGAGCGGCATCTGCGCTACGTACTTCAGCGACTGACAGAGAACGGCATCGTTATCAATACGGCAAAGTGCGTGCTTGGGGTACCGACACTATCATTTTTGGGCCACAGCATTTCAAGTGCCGGAGTACAGCCCCAGAAGGACAAGGTGGAAGCAGTACGGCAGTTTCCACAGCCGAAAAACCTCCGCCAGCTTCGAGAGTTCCTGGGACTCGTGAATTTCTACCGTAGGTTTATCCCGAAATGCGCCAACATCCTTCACCCTCTCCACAGCCTACTTGCGGCATCTGGATCTAAGGCAACTGCCATTCAGTGGAACGACCAATCCACACAAGCATTCCGGATGATTAAGGAAGCTCTCGCAAATGCTACCATGCTCACGTACCCGCAGCCTGGTGTTCCTCAATGCGTCATGGTGGACGCCTCCGATGCAGCGATTGGAGCCGTGTTGCAGCAGAGGGTGAGCGGAGTGTGGCGACCAATTTCCTTCTTCTCCAGAAAACTGAGCCCGTCCGAACGAAGGTACAGCACCTTTGGTAGGGAGCTCCTGGCCATATACGCGGCTATCCGGCATTTCCGGCATTATGTGGAAGGACAAGAATTTTTTGTGCTCACGGATCACAAGCCACTCACCTACGCATTGCGCGCGAACTCCGATTCTGGTGCGCACGTGGCACGGGAGCTCCGCCAAATGTCGTACATCGCAGAATTCACGACAGATATACGCCATGTTAGTGGCACGGATAATGCTGCTGCCGACGCTCTTTCGCGCGGTCCAGTGAATGCCATCAGCCTGCCGAGCGGCGTGGACTTCACCACACTTACGACGGCTCAACGCAGTGATGGAGAATTGAAGCGTCTACTGACGTCTTCAACCAGCGCCTTGAAGCTGCAATGGTTGGCAGAAACCACAGGATCCGTATGCTGCGACATGTCTACAGGCAGGGCCCGACCGTTCGTCCCCTCGAACCTCCGTCGCAGCATTTTTGACTTGCTGCACAGCCTGGCGCATCCCGGGATTCGAGCCACGCAACGGCTATGCACAGCGAGGTTCGTGTGGCCAGGAATAAACCGGGATGTCCGACACTGGACACGAGAGTGCCTCGCATGCCAGCGCTCCAAAGTTCAGCGACATACTGTGACCCCCTTGGGATCCTTCCCTCTGCCGGACTGTCGATTTGCCCATGTGCATGTTGACATTGTGGGACCACTGCCGTTGTGTCAGGGGCAAAGCTACTTGCTAACCTGCATCGATCGCTTCACGCGATGGCCGGAGGTCGTGCCCATTCCAGACATGACTGCTGATACCGTCGCTCGCGCATTTATCTTCCACTGGGTGGCCCGCTTCGGAGTGCCGGCAACCGTGACTACGGATCGCGGAACACAGTTTGAGTCCGCCCTATTCGCAAGCGTCACCCGGCTCTTGGGTACTTCCCGCATCAGAACAACTGCCTACCATCCGATAAGCAACGGTATAGTGGAAAGGTTCCATCGTCATCTGAAGACGAGCCTGACGGCTACTGCGAGTCACAGTTGGGTAGAGGCACTGCCGTTTGTTCTGTTGGGCGTTAGGACGGCTCTGAAAGCAGATATTGGATGCTGCTCTGCTGAACTGGTGTACGGAACAACGCTTCGCCTCCCAGGGGAGTTTTTCGCTACCAGTAAGGACGAGAACGTGTACGCGAACGCGGACTACGCCGTGCGACTGCGAGACATCATGAGCAAGCTACGCGCTGTTCCTCCGCGTCCGCCCGCAGCCCGGCCAGTCTACGTGGACCGGGAGCTCTCCTCCTGCTCTCACGTGTTTGTGAGGCACGACGCCGTACAGCGTCCACTCCGGCCCCCGTACGACGGGCCTTTCAAGGTGCTGCGACGGGCAGACAAGCACATTACAATCGACAGAGGTGGTCGTCACGACGTGGTTTCTCTAGACCGCGTAAAACCAGCACACGTGGACTCCGACAGCGAAGCACCTGCACCACCTCGAGCTCCATCGTCGCAGGCACCCCCGGCAGACCACGTAGCGCAGCCCCACCAAATCCTCAAACGGTTCACGCGGAGTGGACGGTGGACGAGACCCCCGGTGCGCATGAACTTATGAACCGCAGTGGGTCGTCCGAGTGCGACCGTTGTGCGCGCACTCACTAGGGGGGGAGTACTGTGGCGACGCAAAGCGGCGCTTCTGTGTGCGGTGCAGAGAGCGCATGCGCCCGCACGAGAAAGTTATCTTCGAGACGAAGGATGATAATAAAAGTTCAGTTGTTGTTTGGGACGCGAGTTGTTCACTTGCGAAGCTCTGCCGAGCGACGCGTCCCAACAATGTTTTACCATTCCCACTTTTCATCAATTGGGCAATGCAAAAGTAAGGCACTTGTATTTGAAAGCCCGCATTATATAGCTGCCTGCAACAATCGCTGTCCGTGCAAGCATCTTCCTCGGCCACCAAGAGCGCAGACATGGAGGGCGATAGCAAGCTAAGTGAAATGGCTCGGCTAACATCGCCTTTTCCATAAAACTCACTCTCTCTCCCTGTCACCGTCGAATAGGTAGACATACCACAACACAGTAAACTCCACCACATCTCATTTGCGCATTTACTATGTACTGCACCATCACCGCCATCACGGGCCGAACGTGGTACATCCAGCTTTGCACCCCAATGCACACAATCATTTTCACATTACTGTAATCGTTACATTGCTGCCCAGCATTTGTTTGTGTGGTGCAGTCTGGCGCGTGGATGCATGTTATTGCTGATAGCAACGTGACTTCTAAAATAGGCCGGGCAAAACTAGTGGTGGAAAACTTGCTGCTGTTTTACTTATTCGGTTCTTCACAGTAGTGTCACACTTCGTCATCGGTTCATGAGAAGAAAGATAGGTGTCGTCGTGTTGTCGCCTTTTCGCCGGCGAGGGCTTAGCGTGTCGGCTTTGTTCATGAGCTGGCTCGGAGAAGCAGACAACGCGACACCGAGCAACAGTTCGACGATACGACAACGTATTGCATGTGCATCATTTTCATGCAGAGAAACCAACTCGAACGCCGAACAAATTCCCTGTGGCAAAATGACGCATAATATTAATAATAATAAAAATGCCGAAGCAGCCGTAGCACAAACAGACAATGCCTTCGGGTGAAATTATAAAGAAAGTGACTAAAAGGTCTTTGTCAGGTGACGTTTGGCTGTCACAATTCTTACTTGTTGGCCGGATAGAGCGTCCCGCACTGCCACGCAACTGGATGAGGAGTTCTGGTCGGCGGGTGCGGAGACCATGACTACGCTGTGAGGGCTTTGTTAAGCAGGTGCATGAACACTTTGAAACCAGGAAATTACGGCTGCCTGTACTCCCGTCGACCCCTGGGAAGGCGGGAGTTCTCCCGTAGCTGGCTGAGCTCGTCGGTTAGGAAAAAAATGCCTTTTTTCGCGTTGACGAGAAGGCCATTCATCCTGCCCACTTGGTTTCTAAAATCGCTGAGTAGGGGAAGAATGCCTTGTTGTCGAGAGCTAGTCGAGGCGAGGCAGACGCTTTTGCATCTGCCGCCGGACGGTGTTGTCGGGATTGGGGGGTGGTGTCGCTTTCCAACACACGTTGCAGTAAAAAGCTTGACAGCGAGAAGACGTTCGAGATCCTGGTCGGGCCAGGCAACACACTTCGTGTGCATGCGTTTGCCATACAAAGCACAGCAAAATGATTGCTGCTTCGTTGTGGCACGCTGCGAACAGGCGACGCAGTTGCCTCTATCCGCCATCTTGCTTGCGTCGATGCTGCAGCCGCCGGTAGGGCAGGATTACACAAACGGGGATAGAGACTACAAAATGGGATGGCGGAAGGTGAAAATGCACTCACTCGTTGCGTTGCGTGTTTACGAGCCGCCGAGACGTGCTGTAGTCGGCTTTCGAGGGAGATTTTCTGGTGTTCTGTACAATATTTCTAGGAGCGAGGAGCGCACCGACTTCTATGCGCCACCTTGCGGCGCATCTTACGGCGCATGACCGCGGAGAAAATTCCGAAGAAAAAATAATACAAGAACATCGACATGATCTTCTTAGCAAAAGGCTGTGATAAGGGAACGGGATGAGTCTCGAAAAACGTAACAGGCGGGCTGGTTGCCGCAAATATAGGTACGTCAGCCCGAGTCCTTCAACACAGACGGGCCTGAGCAGGTTATCCCGTCATATAAATTCTATTGAAGAAGTCCAAACAAATCTTGCGAAGGACCTGTTACCGACCGTTCTCTAAGGAGAGAGAGAGAGACAGATATTTATATGGTGTTGATGTGGGGTAACCAATCAAGGCAGACTTATTCATGTGGTCAGTTGTCAGCTGTTGTACGGGGGGCACAGAGCATTGGCCAATTTATCTTGCTGGGTTTAAAGCAGTCGTAAACCTTCTAATTGTCAGTTTGAAACGCGGTAACGTAGTAAGGCTGCTTTACTGCGTATATATGTAGTACGTAAAGCCTGATCTGAACCCTGTCGTCCAACTCCACCCAGAAAACGTGTCCCTAGCCAAAGTAGCCCTAACAAGAAATTTAGGGAAATTTCGATGTATAGAATGTAGCTTTAATGCAAAAGCACGCTGCGAAAAATAAGCATTTCATGTTAAACTACGTATTTATCGTCGAGAGTGGCGCAATAAAAGGGAAAATGACAAAGAGAAGGACATAAAATGACCATGTGTTGTCTAGTTGTACGCATTTCGTAAGATCCGCTTTTCTCAGAAGACAGCACAGCGCTTGAGCTCCAGACAACTGTGGGAAAGCTCCGCTGCGTATAAATTGCAAATAAGATTATGTAGTTTCAAATAAGGATTAGAAGATATCGAAATTCACAGTGGCAAGTCTTCGGTTGTCGCGAAGAGAAAGAAAGATGTTTCAAGAATCAATTTCTACAGCTACTTTATTTCAGAGGCACCAATGCCAAATTCCTTAGTGCCAGTTTAAAACTGAAATGGAAGAGCCTATATCAGTACTAAACTCTCCTGTATACTTCTTCCAGGGAATCTTAATCGCATGCCTGCTTCACACATACACACAAAGAAAGTTTGACACTTCTCTTTGCAATCTAAGAAATTGTATTTATTCCATTGCGGATATCACTTCGTGTCGTGGCTTCACAGCAGGAAGCTGAGCGGACCGTCTGCATTGCAGATGCCGCCCCATTCCGATGAGTGCCTCGTGTCGTAAGCCCCGGATCGTAAATGAAACAGACCATTCACCCATCCTAGTGGCAGGCTATCCCCCGCTGCAGTTTAAGAGCAGCCATACTCATTGTGAGCAAGGTCAAAGCTGTGCCTTTACGTAATAGGATGCGGCGTGCAGAAAATTCCAGCACGCAAGTAATGTAACGAGCGAGGATACGCCAAACATAAATAGAGAAAAAGGAGGTTCAACGTCAGCCAATCGTGTTAAGAAAGACCCTCCACTGAATTACATCTGGTTTCAAACCCATAGGGAAAAGATATTGCGCAACTGAGCTAAACATTATGCCACGTTGATACATGGCTGCCCCGCCGGGAGCGATAATTCGAAGTTCCCAGTGCAATTGAATTTGGTGCGAGTGCGAGATATCCCGATTTATTGCTCCATCTCGTGCTTCTAAACTTTCAACAGTATGCAGCGGCATATGCCAATTATCACAGCGCACAGTTGACACCCCACAAAAAATCAGGGAGCACATTTATTTATTTATTTATTTATTTATTTATTTATTTATTTATTTATTTATTTATTTATTTACAACGTTTCTTTGCATGCACGGATGTGCAGCAGTCGTACATAAAAACAAAGTAAAAAAAGTACAGAAAAGTACACGGAAGTATGCTCGCATAACAATGAACAAGGTATGTGTGTTTATACAACAATTTCACGCATGTTTTACACCATTGCGCACTGGCTCATCAAAGAGCCCACACATACTACACATAGACCAGGCAGAAGTCACTGAAAACGCAATATACGTGTTAAAGAAAAAAAAAAGGCATTGTTTAGTTGTCTTGAAGTGCAGTCAGAAATTTATTCGATGAGAGGGAACGTACGTGGCCTGGCGAAAAATTTCAACGTTCTATCGTGCGCGGAAAAAAGCTAAATTTAAATGTGTCAGTGTGTGGGTGGTAAGGCGGAACGACTAAGGCGGTAAGTTGGGCGAGTTGGTTACTAACTAAGGAAATCATCGTACTAGCGAACGCTAAACAGAGACAAAGGTAAAAGAGGCAACGAAATACACGAAACATCTAGCGTGTGTTTCGTCGCCTCTTTTACCTTTGCCTCTGTTTAGTGTTCGCTAGTACGATGATTTCCTTAGTAAGGGGGAACGTTCAAGTGATGATTGCTTATTGTTATTTACGGCTTAGCTAGTGTTACATAGTCGGCAGATGACAAGCGATACGAAGAGTCAGTGACGCGGTGGAAAAAACTGAGTGAGTCTATGCGTCGGCGCGGAGAAAGTTCGGTTAGTTTCAAGGATGAAAGGGCTGAAGTTGGTGAGAACCAGTGCTAGATTATCCTTCATCTCCCTCGCCAATTGTTTGATAAACCCTGTGTGGAGCAATGAGGTGACGTTTGCGATAAGTATCGCAGAGTTTACGATATGCGACGCCGCTACAGGTAAAGGCTTTTCCTTGTCCCTTCTCTCCTACCTCTCCCTCTTTTTTCCCTGTTGTTTTTGATGGTCGACCGGCATGTATAAAACTGGCGCCCCGATGCAATAAGTCATTTGGTTGTTAGTAAGCTCTCGTATTTGTCTCATCTTCGCGTCGTCTTGTCAATGCGGTGCCCGCTACGCTCAAAGTTATGTACCAACCGGCTCAAGCTTCACCTCTTCTGAGATATCCGACATCGAGTTTGTATTCCTGGATGGGGTTTGTTTGGGGTTCGTAGTTTTCACTACACGTACGTGCCTGTGTGATTATTTGGTGGTTACTTGCTGTTTTCTCATACAGATATTTCTTTCGTTTATATGTATTTCGGAAATGTTTCGATGTTATCAACGTTTTTGTGATGACGCAGAATAAGGTTCTTGTTCCTTGTGTATATGCTCTTTTTTTTTCAAAATAAAATTCAGTTGCTAGTTCTCTTCGTCCTGTGTCTCTTCATTCGTGTTCGTGTTTAAGTAGCGCTTTTGAATCATGAAAATAAAAGAGAACCCGTGAAATCTAAGAAACCCCGCATGAAGTCGGTCAGAGCCAGATCGTGAAGTTTAAAGTAACTATAACAAATTAGCGCTTCTGAACAGGCAGAAAGAGGTAGTCAGGCTAAATGACAACGTAACCTCGGCAGTCAAAGAATCATAAGCAGCTGTTGGAGAAGCAACATGTAGGGAACAAACTAAAGTTACAAGCAAGGGAATTAAGGAACCAATTGCCACACTTAAGAACATGGAAGTGTTAGTACGGCGGAACGGATTGCATTAGCAGAGCTGTTGAAACTGATTAACATTAGCAAAACACACGACATTCCGGCATATAACATGACAATGATGGAGGAAACACTGCAAATTCGGGGAAGCTTGAAAACAACTCAGAGGAAACAAGCCATCGGCAAAGCCAGAACTTACGCACTGAGAGACGAGCGGGGTAGCATTAAGCACAACTTGGACGGTATAATAAATGTAGAAGAACGATTCTACATAAGGCTGTATGCCAGCGACGTTAGACGAGGGGACACTACTGAGGGTACAAGCTCAACTTGCGATTTCCCATTAGTAACTAAAAAGGAAGTTAG
Organism: Haemaphysalis longicornis; assembly: GCF_048455015.1. Classification (NCBI taxonomy): domain Eukaryota; kingdom Metazoa; phylum Arthropoda; class Arachnida; order Ixodida; family Ixodidae; genus Haemaphysalis; species Haemaphysalis longicornis. The sequence continues at coordinate 59,634,072 of NW_027526335.1, read as the reverse complement.
GAAGGCTCTCATGGGCACGAAAATAGGAAAAGCTGCGTGTTACGACGGCATCACCCTCGATATTTTGAAGGAGGGAGGAGATATTGTACGGGAAAAGCTTGCTGTACAATTTTCGGAAGCCGTCAAAGCTCACAAAGTGCCCATACCTAATTCCTAAGGAGCGAGATCCGAAGAACCTCAAGAAATAAGGGCACACCAGCCTACTCTCAGTAGTTTACAAGCTCTTTACCAAAGTTATAGTTAGCCGCACAGGCAACAGCAAGGATTCCCCGCAACCAGAGAGCAGGCTGGTTTTAGGAAAGAACACTCAATTATGGGTCCTATCCTTGTCGTCAATAAAGTAATAGAAAAATCCGAAGAGTACACTAAACCCCTTTACATAGATTTATAGATTATGAGAACGCGTTTTATTCCGTTCTCACCGCAGCACTAAAGACCAGGGAAATGAGAAGACTTGCATAAGAATTTTATAAGACTTATATAAGGAATGCACGGACAGGATAACCCTCCACAAGCAAAGTTATAAATTCCCGATCAGAAAAGAAGTAAGACAGGAAGACACCATCTCTCTAAAACTATTCGCAGCATGCATGGCGATATGCAGAAGGCTTGACTGGGAAAATATAGGATTAGGGATAAACGGGGAATACTTGAGCCATTTGATGTTTCCGGATGACATGGTCTTGCTGCTTGAGACTGCAGAACACACGCAAACATTGCTTGAGGAACTACAATCTGAAAGCACTGCCCCGGGGCTATTAATAACTATGGATAAATCTAAAGTAATCAGGAATGCGCATGCCAAAAACGTCCTCACAGCGTAGGAAACGAAATGCTAGAAGTAAAAGAATATAACTACCTCAGGGCTGACACCAACCAAGAGAAACAAATTCGCGCTGATTAATAAGCGGTATTCACACGAGGGAGCATTTCAACAGACAAATCCGACGGAGCTCGTGTCGTCACTGCAAGCGAACTTCCGCTCGGCCAGCTCCTTCGCTTACACGGAGGATGCGACTGTACGACGGATATCGCTGTTTGCCGCAACCAATATCTACCGAAGAGCCGAGCTGCCGCAGCACTGTCGGTTCCGCGTCGGCAGCAGTTTCTGCTACATCCACTGCGTAATCATCTCGTCAGCCGCCAAACAGGGGCCGTCGGCGCGATGCAGGCGCTGCGAGTTCTAATTGCTGCCTTGGCTAGAGAACCACCCGGGAGGCAGGGGTGGGGCGACGCACGCACGCACGCACGCTGAGAGCAGCCGGCCGGTCTGCTAACCGGTACGCCTACAGATGTTAGGCTTAACTGTGCGGCGGATATTCGATTGTTGTGGCCGAATTCTACTGGGTGCCGAAGGCATCCGGAAGGGCGCCGGAAGATATCTGGCGGGGTTGATTTCCCGCGGGGTCTACGTGACGTCACTGGATTATAGCCAAAACTTATTCGTGTGACGCAGGCTGGGTGCCGTATTCGCTCTGCGCCAAACGAAAACTCCAAGGAAAACGGGTGTGGTAGTTTCTCCCTTAAAAGTAAGACAGGAATGTATCAAATATTGCTCTCTAAGAGGTAGAAAGAATCTCCCTTTAAGAGGGAGGAGCACGTTTCTCCCCCTAGGAGTGGAGGAAGATTTCCCCCTTTCGTGAGCTAATGGAGGAGCATTGCTCCCCTGCCGGCGCTACCCGAGCAAGGCTTGTTATGCGAGAAAGGCTTAGCGAGCTGATCGGTTTGAGTATTGAGGAAGTTCGAATGGTTGTGAGTGCTTAAAATGCGCTAAAATACCCAAAACATTACCTGATTGATGATGATTGATTGTAGGGTTTAACGCGCCGACGCAACGCAGGCGATGAGGCGCGCCGTAGTGGAGGGCTCCGGATTAATTTTGACCACCTGGGGATCTTTATCGTGCGCCGAAATCTCGTACACACGGGCGTTTTTGCTTTTCGCCTCCATCAGAAAAGCGGCCGCCGCGGCCGGGAATCGAACCCGCGACCTCGTGCTCAGCAGCGCAACGCCTTAGCCACTGAGCCACCGCGGCGGGTCCAAAACATTACCTACCGCACACCAGAACTGCGGTTAGCAAGCCATGAGGCCAATCGCATACGCGCGACTTGCATCCGCCCGGCTAAGCGCTCCGTCTATGCATTTTGCGCGAAGGCGCGGCCGCTGTACAGACAGGAGGTCATAACAATGGCCTTCAAAATGCTGCCTTTATTTCCCAAACGCTTGTAATCTTGCCGTTCACCGTCTCACGAAATCACAAGCATCCAATGCAGCCGTTAGAGAACGGCTATTTGTTGTTCGTCGCCTTACCGATGCATTAAAACGCCGATCGTCTCCAATCGTGCAGCTCAGCGCCAAGGCGGTGCAGTCGGCACAAAAAAGCGGATGCCCCGCATCCGTCCCAGCGAGGAGATGGCACTGCTCGCTATCTAGCGAGGTCGAAATAAAGCAATCGTGAACGTTTAAAAATGACCGATAGATGACGCAAAACACCAGTTGGGGAGGAGGAGGGGTAGCTACTAAGCATCACTATCAGTGGGCGCTTACATCAAGGCGTTTCCTCTATGGCTAACGTATGCATAGCAACATTACAGAGGCCGCACACGCTGGCGGGCACAAAGTGGGAAGAAACACAGCACAACACATCAACATACACTTCATTGAAGACATTGTCAACGCACAATACTCGCAATAGACAACAGCGCAAGCATAATACACGTATACATACACATTGCACAACACATAGTACACTTTTTATGTGTCCGCGCGGTCACAAAGCACTACAACGTAAACGGCCACAAAGTATTTATAACACTGATTGCAGAGCCTTCAAGTAGGAACAATGAGCTTGTTGTTTGTTTCGAATAACCCACAGCAATGCGTGAGCCTCAGCTGTGTTTTGTTATTTCGTGCAATGTAACTCGTGGAATTGCAACCTTTTATGAGTTTCAGGTTTTGTAAGAAGTAGTAGAATAGCTCAGAAGGAAAAAAACGTGTAACCAAACAGTACGGCGCGTACGTTTGAGTAATACCACTCATTGCCTTGCCTTCGCTCTTTTAGCGAAGAGCGTACCACTGATCTGGCAGCCATTCAGAGACGCCAGCCGAAATGCTACTGCAGGGCTCCTTTTGTTGTTGGTCACTGGTGCATCAATACGCGGCTGTCCGTGTTTGTTGATCAAGAAAGGGGCAGTTTAGTATAATCGCTGTCCTCTTTTACTCTTAGGGGTGAGTAGAAAGCGTACACAAACGCGGTGGTAACATTGAACTGGGCGCAGGTACGTCGCACCCAGCAAGCATGCAGCGGCTACCACAGAATGTCCGCGAAACATACGGGCATTTGCGTGGTGAGCACATGGTGCTAAAAAAAAGTCAATGAGAGGACAAGGAAGCACCACACTTCAGGGGCGATGTTGCACAGAGTCATCGTGCACGCCCGATCGGCGAAAGCCGTTGTGCAACGAAGAACGGTTTCGTTATCGGCGTCGGCGCCGACGGCAGATCGCAGACGACAGGGTGGAATGTACGCTCCCGTGCCCGTGTTTCGTAGAGGCCGTACAGAGGGCGCTACGTGTAATGAGCTAAAGGGAGAAACTCGCTGGGCTGGGGGAGAAAACCCGCAGTTTTCTCCATTTTTATACCCATTTTCTTAGAGGTATTTGCATGAGACCCCTCGTGAAATCAACCCCGCCGGATATCTTCTGGCGCCCTTCCAGATGCCTTCTGGCACCCAGTAGAATTCGGCCGCCGGTCTGGTAAGCGGTGCAGATTACGAATTCTAAAGCAACTCTCCATCACAACATCGCCTGCATCTTCGGATGCGCAGCTTTGTTTGGAACTTGAGTCCCACTTACTGCAGCGGTAACAAGCCATCGCTCGAGCTACCTGCACCAACCTACGCCGCTTCGCGGCCGCGGCCGCCGCCTGTTGAGCGATCGGGCGGCTCCTGAGCGCGTTTTCGCGTCCAGTGTAACAAAAAGCTTTAACAGTATAGTACCTGGAAACCGCTCTAGAACTTGAGTGCGGTCAGCTGCCGGAAGAGCCAACGAAATCCCGCCTTTTCAGCCGCCCAGCATCCGATTGTTTGTAGTTCGAAGGCAAAAGCTCCGAACTGAAACCGTCCCGTAAGGGTCAAGTGGTGCGCACTCATAGGAACTACGAGGCAGAATTCTCCGTCATGTGTACACCCGTTTAGGTATTGGTTGGGAGCACTCGCCAAGCACTCCGAAATAATGAAAAGTAAGCTACCTCTGTCACTCAAAAGAAAAATCCACAACCAGTGCATACTGCCGGTAATTTCATACCGAGCTCAAACTTGGCACCTTACTAAACAGTTAGAAAGAAACGGAGATCTGTCCCACGGGCTACGGAATGAATATTGATAGGAGTAACACTCAGGTACAGGAAACGAGCTTCTTGGATCAAGTGAAAAAACTCGAGTACACGATATCACCATTCAAACAAAGAAAAAGATATGGACTTGGGCTGGCCATGTAGTGAGACGCACGACAACTGGTGAACAATTAGGGTAAAAGAGTGGATACCAAGAGATGGGTTTAAAAGAAGGGGAAAGACACTAACCTCATGGAGGGATGAAATTAAGAAATTCAGGGGTAAACTGTGGACTCGAGCAGCGCAGGACAGTCGGTTGGAGGTCAATGCAGGTCGTCCTGCAGTGGACCTGAGTAGGTTGGTGGTGGTGGTTGTGATGATGGCGATGATGATGATGATGATGATGATGATGATGAGGAGGAGGAGGAGGAGGAGGAGGAGGAGGAGGAGGAGGAGGAGGAGGAGGAGGAGGAGGAGGAGGAGGAGGAGGATGGGGTGGCGGTGGTGGTGGTTGTGTAAACTTTGTTCGCGCGGAAAACATTTGGGAGGCCTCTACATCCGAGTATGAAGTCTCGCAAAAAGTTAAGAAAATACAATTGAAAATTTATTGGAAGCGACAACACTAATTCTTCAGTTCAGTTGTTAAGCTTCCGGAAAAACAATCCTGAGTGTTTAAAGGAAAATTTCCTCGGCCTAGTCTTCGTTTTTTGAATACCTTCTTTCGCATTACCTTTCGAATTTACTATCTCGGCAAGTATTGTGAGGCACGTACCACGAACTGAAACCGCACTCGTATCGCGCGCACTTGAATAGAAATCGGAAGAAGTCGTGATTGTCACGAGTCAAGCACTTAGAATCCAAGTTACGTTAGCCTATTTTTCTGTTATTTTTGTTGAACTTCAGCGTTTTTATATTTAAAAATGGCCCTTCGAGTACAGTATGTCATGCACCGCTCTTTGAAAAGAGAAAACCCAAAATAAAATCTTTCGAATAAATTGCTCTCTCACTACGCCGAATCTATGTTTCCACCACGTTTCGTTTATCATTCACTCAAGGTTAGAGAAATGCATTTTCTTGATTTGTTCTCGGCATTGCAAATTCTGTGCACGCCGTATTATTCCGTCCACTTCGGTTTCGGCATCTCATTTCGAACGCACAAAAGTACTCTTTAGCTTAAAATTTTCGTTCGAAATTCTAACGGCAATCTGTGTGTAGACCGCCGACGATGGACCATTCTCGCGGAGGTATATTTCACCCCAGAAATGCAGCGCACTGCATGCCTGACACATCTCGTAGCTTTAGCAGCCATCAATCATGCCTTTCAGCCCATTTAAAGGAAATAGCTATGCACAAGGGCGTAAGGGGAGGCTATGTTTGAAAGAGGAGCGCCAATCGATCGCAATCATCTAAGCGTCTAGTGACTGCTTCGCGTGAAGACTCCGTGGATAGGCGCCTGTTCGTGGCTTTCCTTATCTATCATTCACTGGCCGCTTCCGAGTCGTCCTCGTTAGGCGGGGAGCTTCGCGCAAGGCTTCAGACACTCGACGAGAGTCCAGTCACGGTGGTGCTTTGCTGCGGCACTTCCTTCTCCAGTCGGCTTCAACAAGAGGCCCTAATGCCACGGCTGTGGGTTTTTTTTCCAATCACCGCCCATTTTGTTGTTGCTGGTATTGGCGGAAATGGCTTCTGCGCCAGTCTCTCTTTTCTCTGCGTGTTCTTTTTTTTTTTTGTGCAGTGTGCCCTCCCTTTACACGTGCGCTTGCGCAACAAGTGACAAAAAAATAAGCGCAGAGCTATCAGGCTTAGCATAATTATTCCTAAAGTTTTTTTTTTCTTTTTTTGGTTTGGAGTGTTTGATTGTGCACTCGCAACAAGAATCCAGTTGGCGATGCCTGTCACGCAGCGGAATAAATTCAGAATTTCTGGAGCTGGCACTTTTTCTCAGAAGACGAGTATTGATTCTGGGCGGTCAGTATCCGGTAACAGCTTTCACCTGAGTGGCAACCACAAAAGTAAGCCACTTATTTCAGTGCCTGCGGAAAATATTATACGCCGTGGATATTTTCCCATTGCCATCACAGAGGCAGTAATCCGTGGCATGCTTAAAGCTTATCAAATATATTACTTCTAACTGTTGCAACACATTCATAAAAACCACCTGCATGGCGTAGTGACCGCGAAATCTAGCGCATACCCAGTAAGCGAGACCCTAATTTTACCGCCCACAATTCGAACTAATTACGGTAAACACACCATTTTTCACCAAACTACGAAAATATTGAATAGCGGTGGTAAAAAAAAAACAAAATTCCGGTAACCCTGTGTCACCTTCAAACGCGAATGCCTAAAATGTTTAATCACCACTGGTACATCTTTCTGTACACTGTGAAATGTTGTCTCTCTTTTTTCTTTTTTGAACCACGAAAACATTGCATTGTATGTTTGAACACGCAACTTATAGTTATGGTGTCTTAGTCATAGAGTACTAAAATCCACTGAGCTCATTCCACTCGTTAGAAATACATGTCAATCCCATTCTTTACACTGCGCGCCCGGTGTTACTTTTTGTGTGGTGTATGCTCACTTAATGTTTGTTATCATATCAAGTTACACAGCCAGACACACCACTGAACCGCTTCATCTATGTACATCTATACATTGTAGTAGTACTGTGCTTCATTTTTTAAAGTACGGGCCTTTGTTACGTGTTTTACTTTTTGTTACGGTATACTTCTGTTGTTATGTTGAATTCCCTATCTCGTTTTGCACCGAGCTAGCTGTGTGAATCTATATCGTTTGTGCGATACTGTGAAACCTATAAGGGGGCCGAAGCCCCGTCAGGCGATGCCCGCCTATAGCCTCGGCCCCCTCTTAGAGCTGTCTAAGAAAAATAACGGGGAAAAAGTTGCAGAGGAATTTTCATTGACTGACTTGAAATTATTAATTTGCTTATTCTTTCTACCAAGCCTCGGCCTACGTGTGCCTCTGTGGATATGTTTGAGAGATGCCTAAGCACAGGAATCCCTGGTGTTAGCGGTAGCTGATATCGGGAACACAAACGGTGCTCGCAAATCAAAGATCAAGACACGAAGAAGAAAAAAAAAAGTGCGAAAAATGCGATACCTATGCCGAAATCTCGGCTTCTAAACGAAGTATGACATAGCAATGGTTATAACAAGCCAACATCAGACTGCCGATGCCTTCGCAGGGGCTTCTCAAGCCCCAGAATCATAAAGTATATACCCTATAGGTCTAACCGCAGGCCAATCATGTCATCTACGTGATAGTCACCACAAGTGGAGCCTGTTGTGCTTTTTTTTTCTGTTTATTCATATAAGAAGCATAACATGCCGTTAGAAGGACACGTAGAAGGACACGTTAAAAGGACACGTTGCTTGGAACGAATTAGATCAGATTAGTGTTGCCGGTCATATGATGTTACAGAGAAGTTGAGAGCTACCAGCGGTTTAATCCACTCATACTAGGGGATTTGTATGTGTTTGATATGTCTTTCGTATCTTACACGATTGTCTAGCGGAAACTTGGCCATATTGTTTTTGAATTCTCTGAAAGCACTACATTATTCCTGTGGGCGCTATTTTTGGCTACTCATTAGAACTCTATCTCGCCTGTTTCGCTTGCATACGTCCTTTGGTGGCTGCAGTTCTAGCATTCCAAGCGGTAATGCTCATTGGCTTCGCGTGCATTCCCCGCTTCGTATCTGACTTTTGTTTTTTATCAAGCCTCAGTACGAGCCGAATAACGTTAATTGCTTTTGTCTACCGCTTCGCTTATCGCGAAAGGACGCAGGGGAAGGGGGGAGGGGGGCGCCATGCCTGAATTGTGAATTCAGACATGGCGTCCAGGGTGGAACAGAAAATCATCCTCTCGATGGGCTGCTTTTGAGGTTGAGCTGATTTTCAAGCTATGCATTGTCTGCGGCACTCAGTAAGCTGTCTTTTTTTCCTTCTTTAGACCTATGAGCGCAAATTTTGTGAAATTTACGCAATGCTTTAAAACACCAAATTATTGAATTGGGACTATTAGCCATTGCTAAAGGCGCCTAAAGTCACACAGCGTCACAGTGAACCACGTTGTGGGCGTATTTATTATTAATTCTAGATTTTTTGTGTGTGCAGAAGTAACTGAAAAAGTATGCATTTATTGTGCTTGAGCTTCGCTGCCATACAATGACTTAAACGCGGCACTCAAACGGACACCGGTTTGTCCATTTGATCGATCTCCACTATCTATCTATCTCCAGTCCGGTTAGAATGAAGGGTATGATAATGATACGTCGTGACGTAATATTCGTACGCTCTTACAGTCGTTTTTTTATGCCGGAATTGGTTAGTTAGCCAGCATCTACTAAAATGTTTCTTCTAGTTCGCCGTAAAAAAAACGCTTCGCTAAAGCATTTCGACTAAAGTAAGTATCAGGAAATCGTGCAATATAGAGCTTTTTCTCTAAAAAAAGAAAGAAGAAAAGCCCTCGATGGCATGACGCTGTATTTGCCCCAACAAAGACAAAAGTAATCAGGAATTGAGACACAAGTAAACTAAAAAAATTAGCAGTCGCTTAGCTCGGCTACGCCAGGATATGCGTAGCGTGATCTACGGTTCGGCTGGTTTTTCTTAGCTTTCTGGTTGTCTAAGATTAGCTTGAAAATCACGCTTACTGCTGCTTCATTGACACGCACACGGTATACGCATTATGTGACACGTGTATATTTATCAAGCCGCCCGGTGCAGCGTCACCAATCCCCCCAGAGCTAAGCTGGTTCCACAGGCGCACGTCGGTGTTGCTGCGACGCACGAGCCATCGGTTCCACACCCGGCCACCCTTCGCATGATCATCAAGTGGACCTGGCTGCCCCGTGCGGAACGGAGGTCGGCGAAGACGCTGGGCCCGTGAGGTGTGTGAGAGACACCGGGCAGCGAGCAACGTTCTGTGCGCCGTGTGACGTCAATGCTCCTCGCACATGCACAGAACGGCTATCCAGGAACCACGCGAAATTGCTCAACCTCGGCCAGTGTAGTTCATGTCAAAAAAAAAAAAAAAGCAGCGATAGACGTAGCGGGAGAGCAAGCGATATACAGGAACGTTCAGGACAAGACAAAAGTTGCTGAGTCTTTCGATTTAGGTCGTTTGATCGTCCCTGTCTTAAAAACAGAAGTGCCGTTTTGGGTCGAAAGGGCGACTTTGCCTTGGTACCACCTCACTCTGCGGGAAAGTGAATATCGTTCTGCCAGATGTCCCGTCTGTTGGAAGAAAATGTATTGCCGCAAGGAACAAAGTAGATGGAAATTTTGTTAGAAGAGTCCTCGTCAAATAGGCGAAACTTACCTTTTCAAACTTCAGCAACAACTAAAGACACAAAAGCACTCGAAGTGTGCATGCGTGACTTGAAGCAATCGAAGGCAGCCGGTTTTAGCTATAGACTTAAAAGTGTCGCCGCATCATATCTGCCTCATCCCCGTCTTCGAACGCTCCTTTTATGCACCGTGCTTTCATGGCAGCGAGAGCATCCGATGGGATCCGAAGTTTCATTGCTACAGTATGCCGCTGTGGAGGCGTCCTTTTATGTTCTCGGCCCGCACGCGAACAATCACCAGGAAACCCGCCACTCGATAGAATTCGGCTTTCTTCCTGTCACGAGCACTTCTTTGTCTCCAAGTTATATGCTTCAAAGCACACTCTCTCTTCTATACATAGTCACGTGCTTTGCTGAAATTGTGCGGGCGTTGTGGGGTACTATTACAAGCTTTCGAGGAACGCCGCGTTCGAGTAGGAGGAGGAAAAAAATGTGTATCGCTCTCATTTATGGGAAGAGAGGACTGCGGGATGGTTTTCGGTCATTCATAATGGGTGAAAAGTGTTTTGTCGCGACATTTTTCTGGAAAGAACTGATAATATGTGTTGTGACTCACAACGTAGCTGTATTCTCGCCTATAAACATGCGGACAAACTAATTACATATTGGGGAACTCCAAATTCACCCTTATGCTTATTCCTGCTCTGCTACTCCGTGCCAAGTTTAGCCGAGTGTCCTCATATGTAGACCAGCGTGACGGTGTTTGGGCCGGAGATGGACTGCGCTGACGACGCATATCCCATCTAGTCCACTCTTACTTTTGCCAAGTGCCTTCTCAATCCTAGTTTATTTATTTTAATGATTCAATTACCCTCAGGGCCGGAAAGCATTACAGAGGGAAGTGGTTACAATTTTACAATACAAACACAATAAAAGCAGTCAGTTACAGTACAAACGCAATTAAGCATTCACTTAGCTATACAAAGGTTAATTCACCTCATTATACAACGCCAGCAAGGGCGTCACGAAAAAATGGTTATCCGTAATAGCTACAACTTCTGCAGGAAGGTCGTTCCAGTCTCGTGATGTACGGATGTAAATGACTGCGCGAACGTTCTGGTAAAAAATCAATTGAATCCTACTTTGTGAGCGTAATCAATGCGATGGCAAGATATGACGGAGAGGGAAATAATTTATCGTGTAGTTCATTATAATGACGCAGTTTGTGGAATAACATAAGGCGAGAAAGTTTACGACGAGTCTGTAGTAACGGCAGGTCGACACTGGAATTAATTGTAGTTATGCTAGCTGTGTGGCTGTAATTGGAAAGAATGAAGCGTGCAGAGTTATTCTGGATCATTTTAAGACAGTGAATTAGTTTATCATGACTTGGGTCCCATATTGATGAGGCATATCCTAATTTAAAGCCCACTAATTTTTTTTACAGTAGTAGTTTTAGTGAAGATGGTGCATTATGGAATTTCCGGCACGAGTACCCTAGCATTCTGTTAGTGTTATTACATACGTATTCCACGTGAGCATCCCAGGATAGGTTAGACGTAATGTAGACACCTAAATATTTGTATGTGTCAATAGATTGCAAGCATACGTTATTGAGATAGAAGAGACATCTAGTCACGTTTATCCAAGAAACGTGCATAACTTTACATTTATGTGTATTTAGTTGCATTACCCAGGTATTACACCAGTCAGTAACGGCAGAGAGACCAGATCGAAGTATTCGACTATCGTTTTCACTGGTTATTTCCAAAAGTATAACACAGTCATCAGCGAAAAGCCGCAAATTAGAATTTACGGCATTATGAAGGTCGTTAATTTAGATAAGAAATAAAAGCAGACCAGGCACGGATCCTTGGGGTACACCCGATTCAACAGCACTTAGTTGGGAGTTAGCTGAAACAAATTGTGCCCGATTAGTTAAAAATACTGAATCCACTTAGAACATTCCGGTCTATGTTTAGTTTTCCTGCTTTTGAAGTAGTAGTTTATGAGATACCTTATCAAATGCTTTCGAAAACTCTAAAAAATACTGTTGCTGTCGGCGTGTGATCAGCTGTCTAAAATGTGATGGAGTTTATCAATTAGTAGTGCAAGTTAAGTTTCACATTTCACATCACATCATCATGACTGGCGAAATTCGTGTTGAGCCGACGGTGAAAATCAGTTGATTCTAGGAATTTTACCAAGTTGCAGTATATACCGTTTTCTAATAGCTTGCAACAAGTACTTGTAAGAGAAATAGGACGGTAGTTAGCTGGATTAGAGTTGTTCCCTGATTTGTAAACTGGGACCACCGTTCCAATTTTTTATGGTGTGGGAAGAGTTGACATATCTTATGATTGTTGAAAAAGTTTTGCTAGTAGGATGGCACTGTGAGCGAGGGTGTTTTTTGTAGAAATTTTGCTGTAATGTTGTCATAACCAGGCGAGGAATGATTAGAAATACCATTAATCAGTTTATATACACCAGCTATGTCGAAAGATGTTTCAAGCGTGATGGTGTAGTCATAGTGTTTGTCACTGGGAGGTAGTTGTGTTATGCGTCCATAAAAATGTTAACAAATGCCTCTTGCAAGAAAGTAGCACTGTGATCTTCAGCTTTCAGGTTATGTGACGGGTCAAATAAGCTAATTTTGTCAGAATATGTCGGAATAATAGTTCGCCAGAACTGTCTATAGAGTTGCTTTTTAGGATGACTGGTAGTGTATTGAATAAACAATGCAATTTCGCACTTTGAAGAGCAGCAACATAAATATTTCAACAATATTGTAGACAAACCAGCGCGTTTTAGTTGGATTTCGTTTAGCCTGGCGATAAAATGCTTCTTTTTGTTAGCAAACGTTTGATATGAATATTGTACCAAGGCGTGTGCGTGTTAGTGGTTATAGTACGATGTGAAATGCACTTATCAATTACATCATGAACTTTACGCGCAAAAAGGTCGCAGTTTTCTTCGACCAAACGACCATCAACATTTCGAGAAAAAAAAACACTTCAATGAATTCTAACAAGGCGTTATTTATGGCAGCGAAGTCAGCTATGTTGTAGTCGTGTATAGATTTTCTTACTCGCTTCGGTTTTATTATGGGTGCGTGAATATCGAGAGTGAGCAGGCAATGATTGCTTATTCCAGGCAAGTCTGTGATAGGGGAAATGAAATCAGGGCGATTAGTAAAGATAATGTCGAGGATATTTGCACAGTTATGCGCAATTCAGGTCGGCTCAGAAACTAATTGTGTAAAAGAGGCGACAGAACACCTCTCAAGAATGTCGCTGTATTCCTGAGAAAACACTGTAAGGTGAGCCTACTCGGCGTGCCAATCTATGCCAGGAAAATTAAAATCGCCGAATAAAAAAATAGGCGATGAAAGAAAACGATTTCGAATACGGTTAACTACGCCATATAGCTTGATAACGAAACCGGGTGGGAAAAAAAGAGACCTCTAGCAAACACCTTTTACTACTTTTTGATGGTTGATTGTGACTGAAGCCCAAACCATCTCGAGGGTGTTTTTAATGTGCACACATAATGACGGAAGCTCTTTTCAAATCGCTAATATTATGCCACCGTCTCGGTGTATGATTCTATCGCAGCTATAAATGGAAAAGCTAGAGGCATTATGAGATTTTGGAGTCATGGATGCTATTTGATAGCCAGGTCTCAGTTAAAGTGATAATATGACCGTTCCAGTTGTCGATGACTGATGATAGTGCGTCGGGTTTGTAAACTGTCCTTCTAACGTTACGAAACAAAATAGATACGACAGCTGGGCACGCGGGGGGGGGGGGGGTAGTGACTAGCCACTGCCCCTCACGCGGTCCTGTGTTAGAGAAGCGAATTTCTCGCCCTGCATTACGCGTACGGAATCCGAGATAGGATCTTAGGTATACCATTTGTTGTTCAGCTTCAAGTTTTGGTACCTTAGCTGAAATTTGGATGATCCGTGTTGGTTTTTGTGACTTCAATCAGTTTTTTGTGTATCATGCAAGTATAGGAATGAGAAGTCCTAACTGACAGCAGACTTTTTTTTTTTCATGTTGCTTCTCAAAGCGAGGACTTTACCTTTTATTTTCAAATTGATGAACTCAAAAATGATTGACCAGGTTTTGCCGCTTGAAAAAGTACTCGGCCTGTGCGTTCGCTCAATTTCATTGTGAAAAAAAGTGTGGTCACTATTCTAGCTGTAGTTTCTTTCCACGTTTCTTTTGTGTCTGGCATACCGTGAACAATCAAATTGTTCCTGCGAGATCAATCTTCTAGTTCAACTAAACGAGACGCAAATTCATAGTTTTGACTTGTTAGTTCGTGGGTTGTGCTCTGCAAGCTTATATGTTCCTGCTGTTGGCTTTCAGTGTGTTGCGATTTTTACAGCAAAGCTGTAAATGGCTAGGATCCAGCAGATCGTCTCCGGTCCCATAGCGATGTAGACCGGAATCGCTAGCGAGCGTAGCGCCACGTTGCGGAGCCCACACAAATCCCCGGAATCGTAAAACTGCGCGCCACACCCCCGGGGCATGAAAAAAATCATACAAAATTAAAAAGACCCTAGGGCCTTCATAAAGCATGTACCGTGATTACCATACCCACGCTATAATAAATTTCTACCCCCGATTCCTGTGTGTTTTGTAGGTTGAGCAGTTTCGCGTGCCGTGAAGGGCCGTTCTGCGCAAATGCGAGGGGCATTGGATTGGATTCGATACGATTGTCTTGTCTTGGCTTGGCTTGGCTTGGCTTGGCTTGGCTTGGCTTGGCTTGGATTGGATTTGGATTGGATTCGGATTGAATCGGATTAAAGTGGATGGTGTTGGATTGTGTTCGTGATAGCCGCGGCAGACGCACTGGCGCCGGCGCGTGCCCAGGTGTGCGCCTCAATTGCGCAGTAGCCAAGTCTGACGCTGCGTCGGAGCCGCTTGATAGCCGTTTCACGTGGCTCGAGAAGAGCCGTGCTGAGCATGCAAGAGGAGCAGTGACTGGACAGGACTGGACTTTCAGTTAATAATCAGGAACAATGCTCAATCGCTAATTACAAACAAACGTGTTTTGCTTCGTGCACCCCTTGGACTACGACCCAGTCAAACCTCACGTTGAAGCTCCGCACCGCAGCTTTGCTGGCCATCCCTCTTCACGGGTTGGAAGGGCTCTGAATTTTTGTTCCAATTTGTTCAGTTTACTTTGAAAATTTGCAATTTGTAACTCACTGGCTTTCTGTCTATCCTTAATAGCCTATATTTCAGCCAGTTTGCCACGAGGAACGTTGCAGAGCTCGAGAGTGTAAATCTTTGAGAGCTGAGATATCACTCTTCGTTGTTCAGAGGGGTCATCAGGTAGAATATCTAGGTCCAGTAGGGACTTGGAACGTTTAGGCCGACGGCGTTAGCTTTCTATATCACCTGAACGTACCAATAAAAGAACCATAGTAAGCACGAGGAAGCGTCGTGGTTATCGGACGTGGGGTGTGACGGCGCTTCGAACGCTTCCTTCCCCACCCCTTCGCCCACTCTCTGATTTAGCTCTAAAGACAAGAATGTCCCGACTTCACCCTAAACATTCGCTGTGCTGCACCTCGGTTGACTTGCACGTATATCGTAGGGTGACCCGTCCTCCTCAGACAGGCGCCGCTTTCGGAAAGCTTGCGGCGCATGCGCGAAATTTTCACCGCTCCTGAGCTAATATAAGTAAGATGTACACGCAGATGCGCACGTTCTCGTCTTCAATCCTTTCCTGACTAACGTTAGGAGCCGATTGCGCACTGTGGTACCTTACCTGAGAGGGATACTTAAGATCGTCTGTCTGTCCGTCTGTCTGTCCGTCTGTCCGTCTGTCCGTCTGTCCGTCTGTCTGTCCGTCTGTCCGTCTGTCTGTCTGTCTGTCTGTCTGTCTGTCTGTCTGTCTGTCTGTCCGTCCGTCTGTCTGGCTGTCTGTCTTGTCTACTTCAGTAATTATTTAACAATACTTGTGAGTAAAAGAGGAGGACGAGCAAACGGTGGATCACCCAATTAGATGTTCAAGACATTTCGATGTGTACGCTGCCCTAAACATAGTCATAAACTGTGCTACTTCGCATACTACAAGTGAAGGTTTATTTCCAGCAACGCCAGTGACACACATCTAGCCCCCGTTATTTGTCTACGGCCACCTGTAATGCCGTCCGCATTCCGTTGGGAAGTCATCGAAGGTCATTGCCTACGGCGTTGCGCTAATAAGTGCGATTTCGCAATTTCAGTCATTGGTCACGCCAGTCGTTTTTTCCAATTGAGGCCATAGACGAAAAAATCACGTGTGCAAGTATCAAGACGCGGTGAAAATCGTTGTCCAATATAAATTACCCCAATATAAATTACCCCACTACGGCGTCCCTACCAGCCCACGTGCATCTTCGGAGCTTAATATTCAAATATTTTGAACTCTTTACGTTCCGAGCATTTACTAATGCAAACACCTGCTGTCGTATAAGTTAAAACGTTTCTTAGCTTTTTTTTGGTCAGAAGACACCTGTTGGGGTATAATGCAAGACGTTAACCTTCACATCCAAGTCGAGCCTTTTTATCGATGAAGGGTATTAGTATTGAAAATTGATAGCGTTGCAATTTCGTGCCGTGCACAGAATGCACGCGTGAAAATAGTGAGAGAATTGGCATTTTTTAACACTTACCGTAAAAATAATGCTGCACACTTTAGCAAATATCATGTTAATGATAAGTTTTTTAAAACTAATTTAGTTGATCAACCGTCGCATCGTAGGACTATTGAGTGCAATTTAGAGTCAAAATGATAAATGCTATGTGACCTAGAAGGTATGTCCTCATGGTATATGAGAAAACGCCCCCATATTTAAAATTTCCTCGTTGTACGTTGTTCCTGTTTTTTTGTTTCATAGCGACACATGCGCAAGCAGGTAGCTTAAGTTTTCAAAAGGCTCCTTTACGCCTACTACTAAAAGGTGCGTCGAACTCCGAGGACAGGCAAAATTGGCTGCGAAGGGATTCTGTCTAAATAACGTAAAAGATGAGCTCATGTTGGTCTTTCTCGAATGACTTTGTTTTCCTTCATGCGGACCCCTTTCACCCATTCCTTTTTGTTGTGTTTCTTAAGCGCAGCTTACATGGCTACTGTTCAATGTATTTTTTTTTTTTCGTACACGAAAACTTTCGGGGCTCTACGTGTGTTGGAAGAGGGAGGCGACCTATAGTGCGAGGCTTCGAAAATTAACGTCTATTTGTTTTTTACCAGACCGCCATTGCCAAAGCCACATGCCACCCAAAACATGACTTTGACCTCAAGCTTATACGTTGCCTCAATTGAATATGTGTCTTGAGTAGATTAGCTAGTCATACGCATCATAGCATATTTAAAATCAAAACACGACTTAGACTTTAACATTATTCGTCTCAACAATTGGGTATGCAATTCGAGTAGATTAGTTATCAATAGGCTCCAGTTTCAAGATCAGTAGAGTCAAAATAACAGTGTCTGTGTGCGCGTGCGTGTCCTTCTTGGAGATGACCGTTGTCAACGCTAAAAAAAAAAGTAAGTTTGCTCATACCGTTCACTCACATTATGTGTCATTGGAGGCATTGTAAAAGTCATCTCGACTGAATCAGAGTAGGTCACCCTGTCATTAAAAATACTGCAGTACACTCAATGCGGACTTAACGCACTAATTTATGGGGCAAAACGTGTGGCCTTAGTCAGTACCCTGAGAGAAAGGTTTAGCTCGACGAATGAAAAAAAAAAAAAAAAGACAAGGGTGATAGGTTTAACTCCTATATGATTGGAAACGAAGTCCCGGATTGGCAAACAAGCTCGCATAGAAAGTGGGCTCAACTAAAGGACAAACGCGGTTATATGATAGGCAGAACGGACGAAAATGGACCATCAGAGTAGCATAATAGCTGCTGAGAAAGGGGTTTGAAATAATGAGAGTCAGGAAGCTCGATGGAATGATGATGTCTGAAAATTCGTTGGAACGACGCAGGGTAAAAGCAATTGTCAGGGAATGCGACAGGCCCTCGTTCTGCATCGTACATAAACACGTTAGTCATGATAATAGGATTTTAGATGGTGGTGGTCTTTATCTTTGTCGTGAAAGAGTGTCCTTGTGGTTACAAAATTTGTCAATTCTAGAAAGTGATAGTTAATTTGCTTGAGCGTCTCGTATGACGAACTTTTTCGATTGTTGCAATGTTTTCTCATCTCTTGAATCCACGAGGAAGGAAGTCCTACGTGTAGTTATTCCAGAATACCAACAGATGGACATCATTTTTACGGAGACCCTCGTTTTTCCGATAGATATTTCTCGGCCTTTCATTTTGTGGTTCTAACTAGCGCACCAAACCTCAAACAATCATGTGAATTTGTTCCCTACTGGTGGAGTCCACTGAGGTACAAGCATGAACCATGGAAATACAAACAAAAATAAAGAAAAACTACTCAGACCAAAACGCCAGGAAACAGGATAAAAAATCAAGAACAACATAGAAAGAAAACGCCGCAGAGAAAGTAAGAACGAAAATACGATCCACAATTTACAGGCGCAACAACCGGGCAAATGGACATGAAAAGTAAGTTAGCTTCTTTAGGGTCTGAAAGAGTCTTCAACTTCAAAGTCTTGTAGAAACCGCAGAACGTTTTTTTCTTAAAGTTGAATCGTCACTGTCACTCCAGGATCGCAGAAAATGGCACAGTTCATGGCTCCCCGGTGGCCAGCTGTGGTTGCTCGTGCAGCAGCGAATTGATGGCAGATGTACATGTTCGATGTTCTTGCGCACAAGGCGTGTTGAACTCAGTGGTGAATATTCCCTACCAATGCTATATTTGTATGTGCGAGTATACGCCACGTTCAGCAGCAGATGGTGCAGCGGTGTTTCATGTTGCTGGCTGATACTGCGATGGAAAATGCGTTTTCATTGTGTATCGAAGGCATGGAGAAGCCCGTATCTTTGGCACGGGTCTAATCACTGGAACATTTGCGCAGTCCATGCTCTCACAAATACAACGGCATTGTTATCCTCTCGGGAAAAGTGGGCCTCGCCTTCTCGCCTGAGCTGGTGGCCGCGTGGGATGTAATGGAGCCTTGTATGCCTGAGTGATCAGAACGCAGACAGTGAACAATAACGTCCTTCGCGCACTGCCTTTGTGTGAGTGTCACTATTAGCGAACACAAGCTCACCGCTGTAGTTGAGCAGCTTTATAAGAAGTCGGGAGGGACCTCATGAATCTAAGGCAATCACCCATCGCTGGGGGTGATGCTATGACGCGCGGCGCTTACAGTTGACAGCTCGGTGCTCGTAAAGTTTCAACGCTTCGTTTTTTTTTTTTTTGTGATGCAATGGGTGGACGGAACACACCCGCCATTTTCAGATGAGGCGGTTCAGGCTGAATGAGGGACAAGTTGACCTGTACGGTTTATTAGAGCTTCAAAAATTCGAATACACCACTCATGGAGAAGCAGGTTGTCTAAAAAGGCAGAAAATGCAAGAAGGTGGTTTTTCTGTCTCACGCAGGATCCCGAGGAAGCGCACGAACGTATTTTCGAACTAAGCTGGTAACATAACAAACGATCGGGAATAAATTCATTTATTTTTTATTTTATTTTATTTTATTTTATTTTATTTTATTTTATTTTATTTTATTTATTTATTTATTTATTTATTTATTTATTTATTTATTTATTTATTTATTTATTTATTTACAATACTATAGCCTCCACTGAGACCATAGCCTGTGGGAACGACACTAAACAGATAAAAAAATTAAAGCCATTCCACTCAATGTGAAAGCTGTCGGAAGTGCAGAGCAGTTACCGTATTCGCCATAATGGGCTGTAGCGCCGTTATCCGCTCACTGCTACCAACCATCACGCTCTTCGTTGCCCTGTCTCACTCCTGTCTCGATGAATGGAACAGTGGTTTGTCCAATGCAATTCAAATTTCCCGCTTTCGCAGTGTTCGCTCGCCCGCTGCCTGAAACTGCGCCAGCGGAAGTTCTGTTCTTTTTGTGCTTGCTTTAATTTCGTATGCTGGAGCTATTTTTCGTAACTTAGAATGCGTTTTTTTTTCTTGCGCGGCTGGAGCAGTTGCGTCATGCGAACGCGCCATTTTTTTCTCGTGCGGCCGTTTTTTTTCGCTTTCTATCGTAGAAACCGATTCAACGAGCGTTCCTAACTAAATGAAAATGAACTTTGTGGACTGCCGGTTATATACACAGATTTCACCTCAAATGTACCTGCAGTTTTCTTTGCGCTAAACAACGGGGAGATGTATGACAAGCGACGGCGGTTCACTAGTTTTAAACGGTTATGCCAATATAAACCGCTTGGGATTCGAAGCCCCTGTGGGACGCCGCTACGACGGTACGCCGG
This sequence comes from Haemaphysalis longicornis, assembly GCF_048455015.1. NCBI lineage: Eukaryota > Metazoa > Arthropoda > Arachnida > Ixodida > Ixodidae > Haemaphysalis > Haemaphysalis longicornis. The sequence continues at coordinate 59,614,045 of NW_027526335.1, read as the reverse complement.
GGGGCTCTACTTGGGTTCAGCGTGCGAGCTATGACAAGGCGAGCCCCTAAAGTGCTCTTCACTGAACACTCTTATAACATGAGAAGATGAAAGGTTGAATGTTTATTTTATCGTCTAAAAACTTTATACCAGGAAACGGCACTGAAGCGACTAGTCTATTTTCAGAGGTTCCAACAGCAGCTAAACTAAGGAGGAGGTAGAAAGAACGCTGAAAGGTCTGTGGAAAGGAAAAAATTGCACTAGAGAAAACAGACTTCGCCCCCCTTTCTGCTGCGAACGTGTGCATACACACGGATTTTGACACAAGGTTATCTAAATCGCGTACGCCACCATGGTGGTTGACACCTTCACGACGTTTATTACGCGAGAATTTCGTACGCCTTCTCCAAGGTTGTACATTGAAACTGGCGCTCTCGGCCTTGCATCCGGTCTCACAGTTCGTTTAGTGACCAATTCTTTTACGTCGGAAGTCAAAAATAAGAAAAGAGAGAAAATATTGTGATGAAAGACTAGAGTGAAATTTTTAAAAAAGTAGTTGGAATAAAAAAGGAGCATCTTGGTATGCGTCCATATCTTCGTGTGGATTGTAGGTTGGGAATCGGTTAACAACAACAACAAAAAATATCATGTTCTCAGCAAATACTGTTCATCGTCGGTGTTAACCTGCGGGTGTTTATAGTAAGATTTAATTCAGTAACCGGAACACATTCCTTGAGTACTTGCCATTAACAGCTCTTGCAGTACACCATGCAATATGTGTCGACGGTATTTGCTCCGAATGTTTGCTCCTTAATATATATACGTGTCAGTGAAGTTGATTTCTTCGTTTTGGTAGAAACGGTGTTTTTAAAGATGATCTAGAGCAGATGGCCCACGTCGCGTAATTTCGCCGGCTAAACTTCGAGAGACGACATTTTCGATTCCTCACATCAACCGTAATATAAGGAGCACTCTCTATCATCAGTGATGGAAATGAAATCAAACTAAAGAAATCGCACCTTGGAGATGGCAGCCAGTGCTCGCAGCAAAGTAAAATCAATGGACTGCGTGACAGCAATTTTCCATGCTTCCCTGCCTGCTCATATCTCGGCGCGGGGTTGGTTGAATGATTCGTACTCTTTCCGGCGAGCGAGCTTCCTGGCTTGACGTGGAAATTACTGAAGCGTGCCTACGCGAGTACGAAATCAGGCGTGCAGTGCGCTCTAGTCGGACAGATTTTCGTCAAGATGGTAGAGTGACTCTTGTTCGTCCCACGTATACGTCTGAGTTCGTGCGACTTGTTACCGGACGGCGTATATGTACCCCAAGTTTAAATTGAACACCTACTCCGTGCTTTCGATTTCCGAATACTCATGATTACACCAGTGCTATAACGTGGCACGTGCCAACAACCGCGACTCGCTCTGGTGATGGCGACAGCGTGTCAGTGAAGTAATCACCTGTCTTTTTGCGTGGTATTTCATTTTCTGTGGTGTAGCAAGACGCCGACATTTTCAAGTCAGATTTGCTAGACTGCCAGCTTCATTAAAAAACATTTGCGTGTTAGCCTCCGTTTGGTTTGTTATTTATAAATTTGGTTATGCTGCCGTATTTTTTACGCAGCCATCACCTAAATCTTCGCATTAACAAATCACGTATACGGCCCTGGTGATAAGCGGAGGACGACTTTCTGAGCAAAATAGTGCACCGGTGGCCGTACAGGACACCCCTGTACATTGTTTTGGAAAGCGAGACGCAAAGTACTTGCGCAAAATTTTCAGTAAACCAGTGTCTGGTAATTTTAACGTCTGCGACAAGCACCGATCCCGTGTTCGTTCTCCCTATAGGTTTCACAAATGAGTGGAAGTGTAGCCTTAGCGTTACAACGTGGTGCATCTAAAAATATCAGGGTATAGAAGAATGCTTCTACCCTCCAAGCAAAGAGTGGGGAATGTACATAGGAGAAAGCGTCGCTTCACCAATACTGAATTTCACTACAGCCTCTAGTGTTAGTTTTACTGAAATCAGAGGTTTACACGTGGGGTGCAACAACTCATGACTGCGCTGGGGTTGTGTACTTTTCCGGTCAAAGCTTGTCATCCCTGTGTGAAAAGTACACTGTCACAAGCACCAGTGGAAGTAAAAAAAACCGATGTAAAAATACCCACCGAAAATAAAGGCAATAAAAGTTCGGGAAAACGCAAATGTATAAAAACGTATTAGTGAAGCCAGTGGAAAATAAGATGCTAGAAACTCTGCCAATGTGCTTAGTTCTGCGTTCATTCAAAAAAACGAACGAAGTATTTTCTTGTTTCGATGTGACATCCGGTTTGCGTACTCCTCGTCTAATTGTGCAGCTTGTTTTGTTTTTTTCCCTGTCCTACCCACTGAACCTGGGCGAAATAAAATCTTTAAATTTTGAAACCTTGCTTCAGCTTCAAATAATTATTCGCCGTCTCTCCTTATTTGTATATTTCAGTTTGCAAAGTTCGGCGCCTCACTGCGGTCCTTTACTTGCTTTATTTTTCTTTAAACTTTCAGAAACTCGAAGCTGCTTTGTGTGAATTTTCTACCCATTTGCAAAATTGTACACGCAGACGGAACCAAACGAAGCGTTTGTGGGAAGAAGGCTTTGCCGTATTTCATCCTTGATTGCAAAATGTAAACGTACAGGACAAGAATGACACCCCAGTTTAGCGCTCCCCAAAGTACGAACGGCAACTGTAATAGGAAAATTTTTAGCTAGAAAAGGCAAAAATACGACTAAGGTAGCAAAATTGACAGAGATAACGGGACTAAGCCCTATTTCCGAGAATGTCAAAACTGAATTGTAAGGTTTGTCGCTCGATAGATTGCGACAACGCGGCGGAGTGAACGGCGACGCCGTTTTACGAGGAAGAAAAACATTGAGAAGCGCGAAAAGCTGGACTACATTGATCTTCCTTTTGTGCTGAAAAATCAGTAGAAGAGGAAAACAAAATCTGAGTAAAAATGAAACTCTTCTTGCATATTAACCGTCCCTGTTGAGTGTCGCTGCAAGGCTTTTCACGATCTGACTTCAAGCGGATAGAGCTTAGAGCTTTGATGCAGCTTTTGTTCGCCCTCCTGATGAAGCCGCAAAGCACGACACAAATAACGTATAGCTCATGCTTTTTTACTACGTTTGACATGTCTATGGGGCAGCCGAGCCCAGCTTTAGATTTCTGCATGAGCGTATCCCCGTTCATCTACATTTTCACCCTTGAAACGGCATTCTATATAAACGGGACGTTTCTAAAAACGAACTACAAATACATTCGTTCACTAAGAGGATTCCATCAATGCTGCCCAGTCTCATACATTTCTAATTATTAGTTCATTCAAGACACAAACGTCAGCTTTAAACTTTAAATGTGTTTCCGGCTTGTAGCTAGCAGGGGGAGCATTTGCACAAATGTATTAGAGAGAAAAAAAAACATTTCACTAATCAGTATTGCGAGAGTGGTTCCCCAGGCTATGAGCCCACGTGCTATCAGTGCTCCCGTAGCCTTGGTCACTATCAGGAATTCTTCTTTAGGTGGACAGCTGGACAGCAGTCCCCCATTACTCAGATTGAGTGGAGTGGTTCAGGTGCGGAAATTCTGGAGTTTATGCGCAATCGACTATCACGTGTTTGGCTCCAGGTTGCCGCAGAATTCCAATTTAGCTGAGTATTAAATCCTAGGGCGTGACTGCCCATGCCATCCCTAGAGGCTGTCACATTCTCATCTCAGGAATGGTGCAATTATTCTTTCGTTGACTGAGAGATTTCTGGCTGTGCAGTGTGATCCGCTATTGTTCGCCCCTTGAAATTGCTTGGACATATTTTTCTGAGACCTCTAGCGTGAAGCCAAGAGCGAAGTATGCTTCGGTGCCAGCCGATCAAGCGAAGCATTTTGGTCAATTCGTACTCTCGCACACCTGACATGGCAACCGACACGATTTCTAGTCGCTTCAATCAATCAATCAATCAATCAATCAATCAATCAATCAATCAATCAATCAATCAATCAATCAATCAATCAATCAATCAATCAATCAATCAGTCACTCAGTCAGTCAGTCGATCGATCGAACGATCGATCAATCAATCAATCAATCAATCAATCAATCAAGATCGATCAATCAATCAATCAATCAATCAATCGATCATTCTATCTATCGATCATTCTATCTATCGATCATTCTATCTATCAATCATTCTATCTATCAATCATTCTATCTATCAATCAATCAATTTTTGTGAGCTAATTTACAACAGTAATTACTCCCACCAATACTGAAACACGATGGTCTCCTAAACTTCTGGAAGACAGCCAGCTCTATCAACGCAGTAATCGTATGCGGTTTAAGGGAAGATGACCGAAAAAACAACGCCGCTCAATTTCTTCCTGGCTGCGCAATGACATCGTGAGAATGTTTTTTTATGCGTGCCTTCATCCGGAAACATAAAGGAGAAGAAGAAGCCGAGAGCATGTGCGGTGCAAGCGGACGGTAAGGCACCGGTAAGGAAGCAGAATAATCTGCAGGTGAAGTGCAGGATATCAGGAGGGCAGCAGAAGCAGCTGCCGCTTTCAGTGAGAATGGAGGCGAAAAACATTATCAGGGACGGATCTGTGCTCTGCGTGAAAGATCGCCGCCTGGAACGGTCCGTTGCACAAGGAGAGGCACCCTAATGGGCTTTGCAGCTACAGCATGATTGCGCAACAGCAGCAGCTGCAGAATGATTTTCCCGAAGAAATCCTCTTGTCAGCGCAAGAAGCCGCCGAGGAGATGATACCCTCGGTGGCATGAAAGAGAGGGATGGGGAGTGCACGTCTGTATCTAGATAGAGCTTTCTTCTCAGCGATCGATTTGAAGGAGGTGTGAGCGTTTGTAAGAAAACAAAGTGGCAAGGTTGAATGGCAAGCAGAGACTTCGAGCGTCGGGAGTTTCTTGCACGGTGCCATCGACTTGCCGATAGGGGGGAAAAGACAAAACAATGCGGACTGTTGATGGGAGTCCACGGCCTGGTCTTTCTTCAACTTCTATGGCCACGAATTTGAAAGGCATGAGCCACACACGTGACATGTGTCATGATGTTTGAGGAAATCGCTATTCCCGGGGAAAAAAGCAATGGAGCAACAACGATACAGCCAAAGCATTGTAGTGTTTTTATTAGAACCGTAGTCTTCGACAGCATATAAACAAAAGGTTCAACTAGGCTTTCGCCTTCACATTAGAAAGTTATAATAGTTCTCCGTAATTTATTAAAAACTGTTGAACTCCAAAAAGATTCCTTCACGCCATTGGCGCAAGCTCGGGGTTGCGTGAACGTTCCCTAAATGATCACCTTCCTCGTCTCTAAAAAGCGTCCCATACTTCCCATTAATAACAAGTTCAGTCGAACGATTTATCTGAAGATTTATTACGCCGTCCACTCCTCCTACAGGCAAGCCCTATGGGAGTAAACTTAGACGGTTCTAAAAAGAGTATAGGATCAGTTTGATAGATTTACAGGCGCAGCTCCGTCTCGAGGCAACAAAGGCATTTAGTCTTGTGCAACCGAACAGGCGGGCGCCTTTGCGATAAGTGGGCCGCAGATGGAGGGGTCGTGAACTAACGGGGTTTTCTTGTTGTCAGTTTTTTGTTGCGTGAAAATTGGTTCTAAGAGAGCTGGAGGGGACGCCATAATTTATCCCAGACGTAGTCAGAATCACGCGGTTGCCTGGATTCACAGGACGTGTGCAACAGAGCAAATAATGGTTCCACATAAATCATACAAACCCGAAGCCAAATGCTGGTTTTTAAAAAGTTCCATTTTTAAGGCCGAGTGCTATTTACGGTAGCAGTGAGAAACATAATTCACGTTATGAAAAAAAGCCACTTCCTTCGGGATATAAACGTAAAGATGGAGTTCTCCACTTTCGTGCGGCGTTAATGCATGCGGGAAAAACGGCTAACCGGATTAACAAAATGCATGACTAACTTCCCCAATGAGCTGCGTATGTGTGCTCAAGATCTTCTGTTTGCAGAAGGCCACACAGCTGGCCTTCGAATAATTTGAATTTTTACTTTTACTTCTGTTCCCTGTGACACATATTATTTTTCTCCGCGTAAAACCTATTCCTCATAGATCCATTCATTGTCATCAATCTCCTTCCACATTGATCTGTGTCCCGACAATTTCACCCGCCGTTTTGGCAAGGTTACCAATCGAAGGGAAGCATTAGAGCCACTAGAAAAGTTACGCGTAAGCTGACTGATCACCTTCAGCATGACAGGTTCACTTTCAGTATCCATGTACAAGTCGACACGTATGAGAGAGATTCAGTTCAATTTAGAATGTATTTACGCAAGTACATTCAGCAATAAACCAGGAAGAAGCTTGGAATAGAGACTGAGTTGTTCAGTTCCCGGCGGACGAATCTCCATGGACGCTTGCCTCTGAATAGGAAGCAAGTCGGCTGGTTGGTGCATCGGTATAGTAAAAGCGCCGTAGAGTGGGACCATAAAAGGGGCACTGACACAGGACGAGCTCCAGACATGTTGAAACACTCAAACGTGAGCAGCGAAGGCGAAAAACATAACGTAGTCTTACGAAATGCAAACACAAACCAGAACGCTTGTCCTTGCAAGCTGGCGGTAAATTATATTAAAGGCGTCTTGAACGTTTGTCATAAAAAGCTGGATTCTTCGCGGAGAAGCTTACTGACTTAAGACACTGCATAAAAGTAGCTGACTGCACGTTTTCTTCTGAACAAGGTAATGCGCCCGCATACACGCCACGTTTAATATATGTTTAAATGCCGAAAAACCGTTTGATTCGGTGATGTACCCAGCCATTGTTCCTGAAGATTTGGTCAGCGGACCTCAGATTCGCGTCGTACAGTTAACAAGGTCTTTTTTATCTGAAAATCATGATTAGCGCCCATTTGGCTCACTATCTTTGCGCTAGTTACCGTGGTACACGCGGAGTTCCTCGGTTTTGTGTCCTCAGTTCATTGGTGTTTAAAAGGGCCAGAAAGACAAAATGGAACTTTGGTTCATGAAAAAGACTGCTTTGTCACCACAACAATGGCACCAGCTTTGTCACAAACCTCAAACGAATAAGCTGGATACTTCTGTTTCCTTAATTTGAGATTTGTTGTATTTTGGCAATTATGTTTTGAATGATTTCCACGAAATGGTATTGTCATGTTGTTGTCGTTGTTTTGTGTGCCTTTGTGAAGCATTGTGAATAAACCTTTTCTTTGTTTCATTCTTGCAAAGCTATTTTGCCATGTTGAAGGGTAACTTTGTACTTTTATGATTACGCTTGTCGCTGTGCCTTGTAGTGGTTTCTTCGGTTCCCTCAAGCTGCTTATGCAGCTTGTACGCAGAAAATCACCTAGTTTCTTCTGTAAATAAAAATTGATTTGATATGATTTGATATTAAAGAAAACACATGAAGCCGTCACGGCTCCCCCGTCACTTTCTGGTGAAATCTTGTTCGTGCTTTGGTTTAATCTTGTTTGGGCTATTGGCGGTCGCGGACCGAAATCACCGCCAAGAAATATGACTGGGTGATTGTTGTGGGCCCTGTAGTTCTGTTTGGTCGTATCACCTAAATGCTAATGTGCAGTTAACGCACTGATAACTATGTCTTAGTGCTGGACTCTATTGCGTCACAACTGCCCACATTGCATTACTACTATTGCGGGAAATTAAATGTTTTTAGATGTTAGTATATTTTTAGGGGCGAAACCCCTTAGGGGATGGGGCTGTTGGCGTCTCTTGTCGGCGTCGTTGTCGTCATCGTCGTAATCATCGTTCGACTCATGTAGTCGCGGTAGTAAAACACTTGGAAACTCTTTTACGCCACAAGCTAGAACGTAACGCGTACTAAAAAAAAAAAAAAAAAAAAAACACCGGGACACTCGTTTACGCCTCGTGCTAGAGAGCTTCGTATTTCAAAGACAAAAGACTTTTAAACCAAAGCTGTATACCAGCGGTTTCATCTCCGTTTGGCAAAAACGCCAAGGCGCCAAGAATACCCTTGTACATTGCATGCTTCGCCGTTCCCCAGATTTCACGTTCGTGGAGATGGCCCGGGATTTTTTTTATTGGAAAGAAACGTCTGTCGTGGCTGGAACTAAACTAAGAGACCTACTAAAGCCTAGTTGTTTTTAAAACGGAACCCATTCGTGTTCTGTCTTCATGGTGCCTAAACGTTGTGAAGGCTCGGCTAACTTACGCGTTGTTTACATTGAAGCCCAACATGCAGTTGTGCATCTTTGCGCAGAGGAAATTGTTATGCCGAGTGCTGATCAGAAGTTAGATGTTTTTCTAAGGTAATCTACGTGGTAAGAAGTGCCTTTTCTTTCCCCTTTAAATGGTGTCTGCATTTGCTTATGAGCTTTAAAATCAGAAAGTATGATTTTTGCTCTGAGGAGGGGTTATCGACCTTAGGAGGGGTTATCAACCTTAGCGTTATCGACCGGGTAGTAGTTTATCGACTCTTTCAACATAGCGTCTAAAACTCGGCTGGCTTAGGAGGCAGTGTCGTAAGAAGACTCAAGCCCTACACCATTTAGGAGCATAAAAGAGGACTGCGGTCATCTGCTTTACTTACACAGCGATTTCGCCCTAGAAAAGCCCAAACTGGGGGTAAGGGGCACATTGATGTCACGGTGTTTATACGGCCTTATTGGATCGATTTGTGGCTGAGCGGCTTGTGTATGTATTTAGAACGTTTCATACGACACGTGGGATAGGTCTCCCAGGAATCAGGAAGGGTTCCGCTCGCTCTAAAGCCTCAGCAACAACTGCGGCTGTCTTGCGGCTTATTTGCCTTGTTTCCCGACAGTGTCTGCTCACGTCGGAAAATCATATCCTCGCTCAGACTCAGGATATCCTTCAGCGCTGAGCACGAGTGCATCCAAACGCACTGTTTATTGCTTTCCCTCATACTGATATAAAACAACTTTGCAAATCAAGTTACCAACTGCGGGTTTAAGCTGACGCATCGGTGCGGAAAAAACGGGGCACCACAGCTGTCACACACACCAACCCGTACCTGGAAGCTTTGCGGTCCAGCTGCTTCAACCCCAAGTCTTCGCCTTCGATGGCAGGGTTGTTGCAACCTTTAGAGCGCTTGCGCACCTCCGAAGGACTACCCAACCGCCAAAAGTGGTAGAGCTGATTGAGTTACGCTTGGCTTTACGCAATTTAGGCCAAAAGAAAACGCTTCGCTTTTTTTGCGCGAACTGCGGGAAGTTGTTTTCTTTCATAAGCATATAGTGTCCGGGAAGTAGCTGCTCAGTGGCTGCTCAGTGGGTGCGCCTGTGCTGTGGTGCTCAGCGTTCTCAGCGTGCTCAGGCACTACTGGAAGTAGGGCACAATGCTGACTCTCAGCCAGCTTTCTGCTGCTCAACCTGAGGGATTGCGCCACCCGCTACCTGGAGTGGCTAGCATTTTTTTTTTTTTTGCCTATCACCCCTTCTTCCTCGCTAATTCGTGAGTGCCGACAGCCCCCTGCTTTTTGGCCGCCACACGGTATGGCCACGTATGGAAACCCGCTTTTACCATGCTTTCCTGTGGGATGATTCCATCTCCGCCTTATGTGCTGTGCTTGAAACCACCTAGATCTCCGTCGCATGTTCATTACACAGTGAAGAACGTCGCGAGACTTTTCACGTCACAACGGCCGAAGAAGCAGCCATTGCGCTAGCAGCCACTACAGCTAAAGACTACGTCACCGTACTTAGTGACTCGCAAGAGGCATGCCGCCGATATCTTCGCGGCCGAATTACTCCCACAGCTCTCCGCATCCTTCAGGCTAATTACGAACTAGCCGACATCCAACCCATCTGGGCACCCGGCCACGCTGACCTCCCCGGAAACGATGCGGCCCACGCCGCTGCCTGCGAGTATGCACGCCAGGCCGTCTCCGACCGGCAGTCTCCTTGCCCAGATACCCCTCTCACCCCCCTGATCTCCTCACCCACTACCGCCTCAGCCGCCGCAGATATCCTGCCCCTCACCCTCGCCTTAGTCGTCTCGAAGCCACTACCCTCCGACGGCTACAAACTAACTCTTACCCCCACCGTACACTCCTCCACAAAATGCACCCTACCCAATACTACGTGACCTGTGCCTACTGCCCATCCCCTGGCACCCTATACCACCTGGTATGGGAATGCCAGCAATCCCCGTCTTTATCTCCAATCCCCAACCCTACTTACGAGCAGTGGGCGGACCGGCTGACCAGCTCGGACCTTGCGGCGCAACAAGAAGTCGTCGCTAGAGCCCGGGCAGCCAGCCAGGACCAGGTCATCCCGGACTAAGGTTGCCCCCCACAGGTCTGGTGCCCCTGCCATCTAGCACCAAATTTGCTCGTTTTATTCAACGTTTATTTTTCTCTCTCTTTTCACGTCACTCAAAGGTTTCCTCGGCAATTCGCGTTCTGTTTCCCCCCTGAGTCCGCGAAGCTTTCCACCTCACTCTTTGAGACTTCTCCTGGCTTTTCTACGCAGCACTGTACTATAGTATCGACCTTAACGATGCAGTGCACGTCTATTTCTACTTTTTTTCTAAATTTCCCTCCTACCGTTATTCGTCTACTTCCATTTCCACCGCCCTTTTCACTCACACTAACCATCTCCATACCTTGTGAACATTCTGTGACCCTTTATCTGGGGGACAGCAACTGCCGCTTCTTTCCCTCTTCAAACGATGTATCTGTATCTTCTCTACCTCTCTCTTTCGATACCGAAGTACAGTCGGAATCAATTTGGCGGTAATGGCGGGAGCACCTACCGGTCTAGCCGTCAGTGCCCCCGTAGGCCGTTTTCTGATCGCGGTGGGCATGAGATCACATTACCTTTTCCTTTCCTGTGGCCGTTCCATAAACGACGGTCACTGCCATCAGAAACAACGACGGCTGCCTTCGCGTTGTTTCATTTCACTTTTGCTTACTACGTTCAGCGCTATCCGGCTTCGATAGCATCTTTTATTTAGACTACTACCGGCAGCCACTGCTGCTGACCCATCGAAGCTTAGTAGTTACAGGAATTCTTACAAAAACATGACACGGCAAAAATAAACAAGAGGATAAAAGAAAAACAGGCGGATGTGGGCGTCATGGTTTCCGATGTTAGTTCTTGTGGTTTGCGGAACTGTCGAAAGTCGACGGAAGCTCAGTTAACCTTGTTCTCGCAAAAAAAGAGAACATCGCACAGAACCGATTCTAGATGCTGGTCAATGTGGTTCTGCTAGGATTTCCACAGATATGGGATGGGTTTGTGCAAACCAACTCAATTCGCTTCACGCACACTCTATCTCCTTCTTCATTTCCTTTCCCATTTCCCTCAATTCGCTCCCACCACGCTTCATTTCCTATACCTTTCCCTATTTGAAGGTCATTTCGACGGTCTGCCGCTGGAAAACGGTTATACGGCCCGCGGACGACTAAACGCTTCTTGGTTTGAAGGTCAAATCGCCCTCCCGTTCTTTCCCACTCACTTCGTTTGTTCGTCGTTTTTACTGTCTATTCTGTGACACATTCCCGTTCACCATTTCCCCTCACCCTGTTGTGTCTGAAGGTCAGATTGGTGCCATTCTCTGACAAAACAGGTAGAAGAAAACATTTAGGCTTCTACCAACTCAGCAAAAGAAAAACACGGGAAGAGCCAATGAATGCTAGTAGAATTAAAGATGTCACTCAAAGGCGCTCGGTCTAGGTCCGTCAAAGATCACGTTACCATCGTCAAATTCGTTCCGGCCGTACTTTCCCAGCCATTGTTACCAGGTGATCGGGCTTCTCCACTTCCCTATCGCTAATTTCAATATCATTCGTTGTCAAAATTAAACTCTGTTCGCTTACCATTTTGCATTGAGAAAAAATATTCAATGACGTTCCTGTCGTGTGCACTTTTTGATAAAGTCGTCAAAGCGAGATCCTCAAAACATAGCCGTGAATCAACGTGCAAACCTTACTAGGGTCCTCGACTACTTCAAGAGGAATACTTTCGAGCACAGCTGTGCGTATATGTTAGACCCCAATCCCTTCAACACCTGCTTCCAACAACACCTGCTTCCAGAAGCTCTGAGCTTCAGAATGAAAACAAGGTTTTTATATACACCTTCTAGTCAACAGCTGATGCTATCTAAAAAAATTCCCGCGCCTTCCCGCGAGGGGAACACGAGTAAATGCAGAGCATTGGGGCCTCAGTACTGGGTGAAGGCAGTGTTGCTTCCGTCGCTTCTTCCGTGATGCTGGAGTAGCAGACACAAGTAAACGTGGGAGCGAGCGTCAACCAAGGAAGGAAGGAGCAACTCAGTGACTGAAGCACGAGCGACCGCTAGCCGCTTTATATTTGCAGCGCGCGCAGTAGAGGGAGAGCAGTACGGGGGGGAGAGCGCGCATGCGCAAGCAGCGCGCGCCCTTCCACGCCCCACCGCGCTGCTATCACGCACCTCTTACGCCGAGACCACGACGGAGCGAACGGGCTGACTACGACGCATGCGCGCGCCAGCTGCTGTTGAGAAAGCGGAGGAAAGGAGGAAAGGCGCACCTGCTGCGGACGCGGAGCTGTGGACGCCGTCCGACGCGGGAAGAGGCGAGGCTAAGAAATGCTCTGCATATAAAAGGAGGAACAGACAAAGAAGAACAACGTTTTTTATTTTGCACGAATTTATTTCGTACCAGGGAAGGTTTATTGCCCATTGAGATTCCTGGGAGTCGTGTCAGCGAAAACTGTATCTACTAGCTTGGAGGGGAGATTGCAAGAAACCTCTCACCCAGGAAGAACCGGCAGCCGGATTTGACGAAGAAAGGGCTATAGGCCTGGTTTCAGCAAAACCCGAACGCGAGCGAAGAAAAGAATTCAAATAAAATTTACAGGTGCCAGGAAGACTTCTCCACAGCTCCTTTTCGAGGGCGCTGCTATGACGATGACGGCAAGTTCACTCCCAAAAACATTGACCCACGCGTATGATTGAGTGAGTGAGTGAGTGAGTGAGTGAGTGAGTGAGTGAGTGAGTGAGTGAGTGAGTGAGTGAGTGAGTGAGTGAGTGAGTGAGTGAGTGAGTGAGTGAGCGAGTGAGCGAGTGAGTGAGTGAGTGAGTGAGTGAGTGAGTGAGTGAGTGAGTGAGTGAGTGAGTGAACCTAATCATCCCGAGCTAAAGGCGCGGATGGTTGGGCGGCCTCCCCATCGGGGGCTCCCTCTATTCCGGGTTGCCTGGCCCGCGCTGGTTGCCAGGCCATCTATACCACGCTACGCTGGATTGAGCGGGCGGTGCAGGCCAACTGGCCCGCCCACTGCTCGTAGTTTGGGTGAGGATTGGGGGTAAAGGATATGGGTTTTTGACACTCCCATACGATGTGTCACAGCTTGGCAGTTTGGGGACAGAAGTTACAGCTAGCGAAGTGGAGGGTGGGGTGGCATGGAGAGGAGAGTGCTGCGGGAATAGGAGTTTGTCTGAAGCCGGCGAAAGGCAGTCGCCTTTCTGGGTAGGATAGCTGGGGGCGCGGCGGAGGGAACTGTCGTCGTTCGTGGTGGTATTGGGCTAAAGTGTCAGTACCTGGTATAAGACGAACGGGCTTGGGAGAGCGAAAAGACTTCGCTTCGTTGACGTATAGAAAAACGGTCACGTGGCTATACGCTGCAAAAAGTACAAGTGAGTTACCGCGTCTAGAGGTGACCCCCGCACATATACTGTGGCCATGAAATGATGTTAGGCGTACAGCCGGCGATTCTCATGGTCTCAAGGCACCTGGGTGTCCAGCTTTTACTGGAGTGTTCTTGTGGGAAGCATCACAAAGCTAAACCGTTTCCGTCGATCGATGGCAACATCCAAGGCGAAAGCTCTACATCTTGTCATTTCTAATTGCTGTTGTCAATTGCATATCAGTGTGCGAAAAAAATTGCAGACATTCAGAGAACTATCTACTAATGCGTAGCATTCTTATGGCGCCTGTCTTGAGTGTGAGTTTTGTCCGGCCAAATGTTTGGTTTTTTCTAAATCCTGTCCGACCAATTATCTCCAATTACGTTATTATAACGATTACAGCTGAAACATTCGCGAAATCTTCAATATTGGAGAGTTTTAGCTGACCGTTTTCGCCGGGCCGCTCCGGTACCGACGGCTCGCTCAGCGCAACTGGAGCCAACGCCGTTCGCCGCTAAGCATGCCCCGAATGAGCATTGGAGCTCCCGCTCGCTACGGGAGCGGAGCGGACCGTCAAAAACGGTCGGCTAAAACTTGATTGTGGAAATGCCATGCGGTATACGTTTTGCCATTTTTCGTAATTCTTAAATATTTTTCTTATTTTTTAGTTTTTCAAAATTTTGCCAGGCCAATTATGTCAATTTACGTTATTCTAACCATTACATTTGGATCTTTGGCGAAATTTGCAATATTGTGGAATTGCAGCGCGTTACATGGTTCACCATTTTCCATAATTATTTTATATTCTTCTTATATATTTTTTTTTTAGTTTTTCAAAATTTCGTTCGACCAAATATCTCAGTTTACGCTATTGTAAAGGTTACAGGGGATACTTTCGCGAAATCTGCATTATTGAGGGAATGACATGCGGTATACGTTTTGACGTTTTCCGTAATTTTTTTAAATTTTTCTAATTTTTTAGTTTTCGTTCGGCGAATTTTAAATTTCGTTCGGCCAATAACTCCAATTACGATATTCTAACTGTTACATTTGGAACTTTCACGAAATATGCATTATTGTTGAAATGCAGGGCGTTACACGGTTTGCTATTTCCCGAAATTATTTTATATTTTTTTTTATAATTTAGTTTTTTGAAATTTTGTTCGACCAATTATCTCCATTTACGCTATTATAACGATTACATGTGGAACTTTCATGAAATCTGCATTATTGGGGAAATGCCATGTTGTATACGTTTAACAGTTTCCGTAATTTTTATATTTTTGTTATTTTTTTAATTTTCAAAATTTCGCCCGACCAATTATCTCCATTTACGTTATACTAACGATTACATTTGGAACTTTTTCGAAATCTGCATTTTTGGGGAAAGGCACGGCGTTACACTCTCCTGGCCGGGGGAGGGGGGGGGGGGTACTCGGCAAAGAATGCTAGGCATCGAAACGTAGTAAGGAACAAAAAAATTAGTGCTCTTCCACTATGTGAAGAAGGATAACCTACAAAGCTGGACGCAGTCCACGGAGTGCACGAAGGAAAACACGTTTATCGTAATTTTGCGATGGAGCATACTTCCTAGCCAGCTAGCTGAATGAACCTCTGAAGAATCCAAGCTATGTTTTCGCAGATAAACATGGAACTGTCTGTGTCCCTCCCGCGTCGTAAGCATCTGACTGCGTAAGGCCGGGCTCAAATTGTTGCTGCAACTGTCGTAATAACTTTACAGAATGACGTCAGTTCACGTCTCGGCCAGCCGAACTGACTGACATGCCTTTTAGGGGCGAAGCTCCTCTTGCTCGGGCCCTGTCCCGTCCCTCGTTGCTGCTGTACACGGCACCACGATGATGATTGTGGCAGGATCCCCCTAGGGATTGGCCAACCAAAGATTGGTCGAAGAGGTCAAAACGTTCAACGCGTTCGTTGCTACCAAACAGGGAGGAGAGGAGGAAGAAGAGGTTGTAGTTCGTCGCCTGCGAGTTTAAGACATGTACCGGGGGTACGCGACACAAGACGCTCTGCAGAAGGCGACGGCCAACGTGGCTAAAATGTCTACTAGATTTTGTATCTCTTAGTTTAAATCTCCTCGAAAAGGCTACGACTGTGAAGTTGTCGACGGGATTTCGGACCACAGGACAGTGCTTGTTTGTCCTCCCGTGCTCAGTCCCCAAGCCGCACGTTTCTATCTCTTCATTTCCTGTTTTTAACCGCGCCGATGATAATTCAATTATCGTCACCTTAGCGGACGCATTTGAATCTTTTCTGAGTTTAGCGTCAATAGCTGGTTACCACTTTCCAAAGCTTTCCATAGCTGGTTACCGCTGGTTACCACTTTCCAAAGCCTGATTAAATCTTGTATGCGACGTTTCGTTCCCACCAAAAAAAAAAAAAAAAGCGAATGCCCCTTGGATAAATCGTGAAATTCTTCAGTTGTCACGCCTGGTGCCTAGACTAAGGCGTTAGAAATCCACGAGTCGTTCACATAGCGTCGCCACATTCGAAAAAGCAAAACAAGAACTTAGGAATAAAATAAAGTCAGCTAAATATTTCTTTTTCGGAGTGGAGCTAGACAGCTTGCTAACTAGTAACCACCGCAAATTTTGGTCATCCAAATTTCCTAAGGACACAACATCTAACTCATTTAAAATAAACAACGAAACTACAAATGATCCAGTAAAAATCTTAAGCGCATTTAATACTTTCTTTCATTCAGTCTTCATCCGAAATAACGACCACTCTCCACCGTTCTCGAGTCCTAAACCTTCTCTAGTCATGAGTGATGTCACGGTCAGTGATGGTGTACTAAAACTTATACTTAACTCCTTAACACGAAGAAATGCCAAGGACCTGATCGTATTCCTAACATGTTATTAGTACCCCATTATTAGTACCCCAGAAAATGGCTAGAGTTTTGGCATTATATAAATCCGGCGACAAGCAACTATTCACCAATTACAGGCCTATATCACTAACACGTACCTTACTCGTGCAAAATTCTGGAGCATATAATCTACAAGCACATAATGCAGTATCTAGAAATGAATAACTTATTGTCTAACGTTCAACACGGGTTCAGGCGAGGTTTCAGTACCATAACTCAATTAACTGAATTTGTGGATGACATCGCTCACAATCTTAATTTTGGAACCCACACCGATGCTATATTTATTGACTTTTCGAAAGCTCTCGATACAGCGCCGCGCGAAAACTCATCTGCAAATTACAAGTCATACTTCACGACACAAAAGTCGTTAACTGGATCTCAAACTTTCCAACCAATCGCTCGCAGTTTTTCGAATTTAATGGGGCAGAATCCCCATTATCCAGTGTGTTGTCTGGTGTTTGTCAGGGGTCAGTGCTGGGACCATTACTATTTTTACCAACATAAATGACTTCCCTAACGACATCAACTCAAAGATTCTCTTTTACGCGGATGATAGCGTCCTGTACGATGAAATTACATCGCAAGAAGATCACCATCGTTTAACCGAATCATTTTCTGCATTGTGCGCATGGTGACCATTATTAAGCAAAAGATGACCATTAAGATGACCATTAATTTCAGCAAAATAGTAGTCATAGCTTTTACCAATAGTGCATCACCGTTCTATTTCTCTTATTCTTCAGGTAATATTCCACTGCAAAAGGTTCCGAAATTTAAATATCTTGGCGTTTACTTTACAGGTAACTTATCTTGGTCTAAGCATATCGATTACATCCCTGCTAAACCTCAAAAGAAACTTGGTTATCTGAAACGTACACTGACCCAAGCCCCACAAGACACAAAGCTACTTATGTACCAAACACTAATACTCTCAATAGTTGAATACGCCTCTGTCGTATGGAACCCGCACAAACAATGTGACATCAACTGTGTTGAAGCCATACAAAAGAAAGCCGTCCGATTTATCTGCCGCCGATATGACCGCAACTTTTCACCAACTTCAGCCCTTTCATCCTTGAAACATACCGAACTTCCTGCGCACCGACGCATAGAATCACTCAATTTTTTACACCGCATCATTCACTCTTCGTATCGCTTCTCATCTGCCGACTAGGTAACACTAGCTAAGCCGTCTACAACAAGAGGCAATCGTCACTTGAACGTTTCCCCTTACGACACACGCACTGACACATTTAAATTTAGTTTCTTTCCGCGCACAATAAAACCCTGGAATTCTTTGCCTGGCCACGTACGTTTTCTCCCATTGAAACAATTTTTTGCTACGCTTCAAGAGAACTATACAATGGTCTTTTTTTCCCTTTATACGGATATTGTATTTTCGGTGATTTCCGCCGGGTCTATATCTAATATGTGCATGCTTTTTGATGTGCCCGTGCGCAGGGCACTTAGACTTTGGTGGTAAACATGCGGGAAAATGTTGCATAAATGTTGTATAAATATGCATACCTGGTTTATCTTGTGCGAGAATATGTCTGTATAATTTTTTGATTACTTTGTTTGTATGTACGACTGCTGTACACCCGTGCGTGCACAAAAAGTTGTACACCCTCCCCACTCCTGCTTTAGCACCACAGGGGCTGCAGTATGTTCAAAGAAAAAAAATAAAATACAGAAATAAGTAGCACCAGAGGGGCATTCTGAGAAAAAGCGACGGGCCGTCTAACGTTGTAGGTGCCCCTTCTGCACACCACCACGCTGCCTTAGAGCTTCATATACATCGCTGTGGGGAGGACATATTAGGCTTTAGTCGCGGGCTGCGGAGACCGATAATGTACGCCACGGGGGAAGAAACTAGAGCAGCTGGAACGGCTGCTCGTCGAAGCCGCCGTCGGGAGAAAGCGGCAAATGCGGCAGCGGCCCGACGAGAGCCACAACAAAGTTCGACAGCAGATCAACAGAATGGGAAACTGTGATTTCGCCTTCCATTCTTACAAAGTTCTAAGCATTCACCGTAATGCGGGAGGTAGTGGCCATCGTAGGCGCTAGCGTGGGAGCCGGTGCGCTTCAATCGGCTTTCTTAAATCTTGGATTCAGCGAAGCACAAGCACGTCCCCCACCCCCCTTCCCCACCCCGTCCTCTCCTCCCCAGCAGGCGGTAACATGTCCACATCAGCGGCATTGGATTGTCTCGTCTGACGATCGATTTCTTGAACTCGCGGAATCGGTGGGAGGTAACGAGAAGTGCATCATCAACTCGTTCAGGGGCTGCAATTATGTGGCCCAATTAGTCAAGGGGATTGGTCGCAAGCACAGCGGCTGCTTCTCTGGCAACAGTTTCACAAGCAGCTGATAGATTGCTGGGACGGGTATAACTGTCGCTGGTTGCGCTCCGAGGCAGCGGCATAACCGAAGAATCATCCCACAGCTCATCGTCGGGTCGCATATGTGCCAGGAAGGCCGCTGAGTTGCATGGAACCAGCAGAGGAGATCAGGCGAGGTTCTCGAACGAACACAATCTGTAGCAGAAGATAACGAAAACCCCTTTGTAGTCGCTCAAGCTCCGATCTTCAGGTACAGTTGCAATAGACACAGAGTGGACGTAGTTTGGTGCAATAAACCATGCCTACCCCATACATATGTATGTACCGTCGACTTCCCGCCAAAAAATCTGTTGCGCCAGTAGAAAATTTAACCAAAAGCAGCGAAAAGTTACTTAATCTAAGAAAATCAACACGAACGAAAGTCTGAAACCATCTGTTTCTAACACACACAGCCAAAAAAGTGAGAGTTTATTTAAGATTGTGACTTCGAAACACATACGGCCAACGTGGGGTAACCTGACGGGAGAGCAAACCCACGGCCTGCTTCCCCCTACCAGTTCCCTTCCCATTTTTGTCCGTCTCAAAATACCTTAAGAGGGACGCAAAGGAGCCGACAAGTGCAGCTCATCCACGCCGTAAGTTAGAGCGAAGCTCAGACCAAAGCGCTCACTAAAGCCGCAAATTCCTCATAATATCCCCGTTTCGATCGCTGTCTTTCCCCACTCTCCTATTCACTGAAGAAGCGAGTAACCAAGCGAAAAGCGCTCCTTTCCTCGTGTCCATAACACTTCTTCCCCAGCCTCCGAATAAGTCGACCGCTGTAAAAGCTATACGTTTAGTAAGCGTGATCCTTCGAGAGTGTGAAGCGCTTCCTGTAAAATTGTTGTTGTCCTTATGCAACACGACTATGTGCTTTCGTAACGGGCTGACGTAGACTTAAAGCAGACGATTGGAAGGTTGCGTAACTCTCCTTGGGAGGGATGCCTAGCCAGGAACTTCTTGAACGCCTGAGCTACATGGTGTGGCAAAAAACGGAAACTCTGTAACAGGCGAAATAAATCCCAAGTTGTCGGAGGACTACGAGTATAAAACGACTCCTAATAGTATAAAAAGGCCAACAAGGAGAATGTTTATGCTGCTTTAGGCTGTTCATGTTCATGTGATTACAAAATGCTATTTGATGTCGAAATCCCAACGAAAGGGGGCAAATAGTGTTTTTTTTTCTTTGCGCCAAGAAGGACGCGGTGAAGGAACGGTTCCGCACTAAAAACACTCACAGCAGGCATGAAACCTACTTGAAAATTTAGTGATGCTTCAATCATGATGCATGAGTGTCGAACCAAAAAATTGCAAAGGGCCATGCGGCGCGCATTCTTCGGACAAGTTAGTTTTAATTCCCCATGAAGGTGCACCCCCCTAGCCCCCCCACCCCAAACGAAAAACAAAAGAAAACAGAAAGTAAAGAAGGAAAAGCGAGAGGCAGAGAAATGTGTATTTGAGCCGAAGAAAAGAAAAGGGGGAAAGGTGCGTTGCCTTTTCTTCTGTTCACAGACACAAAAGACGAAATAAAAGGACACATGTTCATCGTTGCTCCTTCAAAACGTTCGTATTTCTTGTCTAAATCAGATAACGAGTATTTGCTATGTTGCGATTATTTATTTGCCTCGATTTAAATAAGAGCAACCTGTGTGGTACGGTTGAAACTACACCATACTGTCATTAACAGCGCCATCCTATATAAACACGTCCAGGGAGAACATCGGTCTAAAGACATCGTTATTACTGCAAGCAAAAAAACAAACACAATAAAGGGACAGAGACAGGAGCTTGGATGGCTTGACGGTCGGACGGACGGAGATATGGACGGACACACAGCACCTGGCCATGTCGCCATTCTTCTGCTCCGCTTATTTGCGCTAATAACCATGTTTTTGGATCATCATTTACACACCCAATAACAAGTTATTTTACAGTACATCGGTTTTCCCTTCTCTATAAATGTCCAGCGCGAAACGAACGTCGTTTTTCAGGGTAAGTGCTAACTGCGGCGGACAAGCCCATGGGCTTTCGCACCGCAAATAACATGTCGTGGCGTATGAATGTATGGGCTGTGAATGTCCGAATGTGCCTTGAGACGTACGCAAACACTGACACGTACATCGACGGGGCCCTATTTGCGCTAGTTGCGCGGCCTATTTCCTCGCCGTCTTTGGTTCCACAGGGACTCCTCTTCCTTGCGCGCCATCTTGTGCTCTCTTACCCAGATGATCTCTGAGTGCTTGCGGGAATTGGGTGAAAAACTCCTTGCAGCTACTCATAGCATTCTTCACAGACTGCTGCAAAGCGCAACAGAAGAATGCAGACCCACCTGTTGGCCTGCACTCACAGGTCGGCGTGGGTGATATATTACTAAGCGCGAACTACGAAACGCCTTTATAACCCTGTTTTACCTAATCACCAAACTGCAAATAGGGGCATTTCTAGCGTGTTGAGCTCACAAGCAGTTAGTAATTTTTAAGTAGTTGAACTTTAGGGAGGCCCGTTTTACAATACATCCATTACAACGAGAGTTGCAGCTGCATCTCGCTACCTAGAACCTCAGAGCGGCAGGAAGCGAAGAAAAACAAACGCCGCTTTGAGAGCGAAAACAATGCGTTTCATGCATGCATTTCATACCCACCGCCTTTACCTGTACAATTACTCTCTCTCTCTCTCTCTCTCTCTCTCTATCTCTCTCTCTCTCTCTCTCTCTCTCTCTCTCTCTCTCTCTGTGCTTAATTTTACGGCTTTCCTATATCTCCTCCATGTTCCGTACACCATCTAGGCTTTCCTTTGCTTACTATGGCGAGGCAAGTTTAAGCGTACTAGTGGATTTTTTGTTTCCTTACGTCTGGATGAATAAATTTATGCACACATCCGTGCGTTTCAATTTTGGAGGTATGCACCGTTCTACAGCCGCATTAATGTATAAACGGGGCAAGACGGCGACGCACCCCCCCCCCCTCCTTTGTTCTCCCTCCCGGATATTACATTTTATTAGTTGTTGGATGCTGGTACTAAACAGGCACCTGCTAAACGTCACTGCTTGGTACTTCCAACCGCTCCACCCTCATAAAGGCCCCTACCAAACGTTTTTTAGCGCTAGGAAAAACATTATAACATAGTGGAGTAGTGTGGCGAACTCTCAGGTTAGATAAACACAATCTCTGAAGCCACCTATTACAGCTTAGGCACGTGAGATAATTTAAAAACTTGCTCAAAAGGTTTTGTTTTCTTTTCTTTTTTTATACGCACATTCTTAGTGTACTTATTTTGCGTAAAATCATAAATATTACGGTCAGAAAAACACTCATTGTAAAGAGAATCCGCAAAAAAAGCAATGACGAGAGCACGGAACGTATCTAGTATTGCCGTGAGCAAACTACGGAGTGTCGTTCCATGCTGGCGATCACGGTATCGCCTTCGTAAATATGCCAGGCACGAACGGAAGACGCGAAGCGTCTCTTTCATTCACCTTACACGGCCCGTTCAACGTGATTTCTTTATACTAGCCCGCACTGGTCTCCATGGAAAGACTGAGGCACAATATTACTGCAAAAAACAAACAAAAATAAGGTGATTTTGAACGTTATCTGTAGGTTTTTTTATTTGAAAAATATGCAGTGTCCGCGTAACCTTACTGGTGAAACGAAGCTGTTCCACCTACCAATGTTTCATCCATAAAAAAATTATATTTTCTACCCTTAAGAATTACGTACGTACGCACGGACGAGTTCTTACTTGGCACCAGACTCCCGTTATGTTTTGTTATAATACCTCCGACGCCCCTCTACAGACATCTGCAATACCAGCCCCTGCGAAAAGCCACACCGGATTACATCCAGGCGTTCCAAAAGCTAACCTGTCAACTCCAAGTCAACACGCCTAATCCCCGACTGTCAGGAAGAGAAAGGGAAATCTCCAGAGAGTGCACGCTAGCACAGAAAGGCCAGAGCAGCGCGGCGCCTTGCCACCTGCCGGAAACGGGCCTAGCGCCTGTCCCCTGGGCGCGCAGAGGAAACCACGCGACTCTAATAAACTCTGCGTCTAAAAGTCTCCGAAAAGCCCGACAAACGATGATAGGGCTCCTTTATGAAACGGGCACTTCGGTAGGAGGGAAGAGCGGCGACAATCGAGGACTCCGAGGTTACAAAGGCGTAGAAAGCAGAGCTTTGGGCTAGAGCGACCTACATAAAAGACGGTTACAGTATTTTTTTTCTCTATTCTATAAACGGGGACAGCGTCTACGTTGTTCCGAAACTATTCAAGGGAGAGAGAGAAAGAAATGGCGAAAGAGAGACGGCGAGATAGAAAGATCGTTCATTAGTGAAAACTGGAACGGTCAGCGATGATAACGGCATGGCCAGCAAGAAATTCTAAAATAGATGCTAATTTATATGTATGAGGAATTTGTCGGAACACGAATATGACAAAGTCCTTTCTTCCAACAATGCTCACACTAGCACTATAGCGAAACACAGGAGCAACGCGTGCTGCAGCGAAAGATGCCAGCAGTCAGCTGTGCCCTCTGGCCTTAGTCAAACCACGTCACGAGTATTGACCGGAACGATGCCGAGGTAGAGCGACTCTGTTCAGTACGTAGGTCATACGGAGAATACTTTCAATGTAATCGCGCAGATTGCCAGGGCTGACCCCAACCATCCCCAGGATTGAGGGACACGCGCCGCCGAAACCTGATTGCGCCCTCTCCCCGGGCGCTTCGCTCGTCCGGGGCGTAACTGAATGGGACAGAAAAAAGAAACGGCCGCAGTTTAATAACGAAGGCAGCTAGAAAAAGCAACTTTGGGATATACGTAGCATGGCTCTAGCGGCACCCCGTGGAAAAATTCTGGGCTAGTACGACTAACTTACGAGGTTCCCAGGCCGTCTAAACGTTTTCTGCTGCGGCCTATGAGAACAGGCTGGATTTCAGGTCGTTCCGCACTAGTTAACACAAAATTGTGGCGCTCAGAAAACAGATAGAAAAAACAACTCCCGGGTTTGAGTACTTCAGGTTGTGTGCTACAAACCCTTTATTGTCATTTTCTTGCAACGTTGTTTGTGTAGGTTCCCTGCAATACTTTTCATGGCCGGGGTGAGGCGTATTGCCACAAACTTCGAAAAACTGACGCTACGTGGCGCCCATCCCCCTCTTTTTTCCTGGAAGGAGTGGATAGGAGGACCGTCTCCACCCGAACACCCGCCTCTCCTCAGCGGAACCAGGGAGGGTTCCCATCTGTTGTCGCTAAGAGTAACAAAGAGGCAGTCGGTAGTGTGCCCGATGGACGAACAAGGCCTGCTCTCCTGGTTTATCGCAAGGAAGTGGGAGCGATAATGGCTGCCACTGAAAAGGTTTGGCTGACTTTTAAATGCAGAGCATTTCTTAGCCTCACCTGTTCCTGCGTCGGACGGTGTCAACAGTTTCGCGTCCGCAGCAGGTGCGCCTCTCCTTCCCTCCTCTCTCTCAACAGCAGCTGGTGCGCGCATGCGTCGTAGTCAGCCCGTTCGCTCCGTCGCGGTCTCGGCGTAACAGGTGCGTGATAGCAGCGCGGTGGGTCGTGGAAGGGCGCGCGCTGCTTGCGCATGCGCGCTCTCCTCCCGTACTGCTCTCCCTCTACTGCGTGCGCTGCCAATATAGCGGCTAGCGGTCGCTCGTGTTTCGGTCACTGCGTTGCTCCTTCCTTCCTTGGTTGACGCTGGTGTCCACGTTTACTCGTGTCTGCTACTCCAGCATCACGGAAGAAGCGATGGAAGCAACACTGCCTTCAATCAGTACTGAGGCCCCAATGCTCTGCATTTACTCGTGTTCCCCTCGCGGGAAGGCGCGGGAATTTTTTTGAACTTCTCTCCCTCCCCCCACCCCATTTGTAGCCTGCGCGGAGCAAACAAAGCGGGCTACCCTGGTTTTTCGCGAGGGAGGGGGGGAAAGACTTTCTAGCACAAGAACTGTGCCTGAAGGACCTACGACGTGCCCACACGCGATACTGTGTACAGTTTTTGCTTCTTCGTTTTCTTTTTTTTTTCTGAGGTGGCACGTAACGCTATGTTAATACGGTGTCAAATGTGAAAATAGGTTATCGGCACGGTTTCCTGCAGTGATGCGTTAAAATGTGTAAAACGTATATGTTGTCGCGCAGGTATGCCATTTTGTCTTTTTTTACATACGGATTAGAATGAAAGTATTTGTAATCTGTTTTGCGTCTTCTCTTCTTTTTCTGTATTGTGTTTTTCTTATGTATAAAGTTAATTATGCCGTCCTTGTTACTGTATATATATCTATTCCCCCACATGCCTAAGTCCTCGCAATCAGGCTGGAAGTATGAAATAAATAGTGAATAAATAAAAATAAAGCAGCATCTTCAAATTTCTGAAACTCAAACTCAAGAGCTGAACGAACGCCGTTTTTTCAGGCTATTACATTGAAGTGGCGTCCGTTTGATCAAAAATCGTTTTCTCGAATGCCGGTTTATAGAATCACCAATGCTCGTTGGTTTCTTTCGTTTTAATTGTTATTTTATTCAATTTATTTAAAATTCAACCCACTTCTATTGAAACGCTTTTTACGAGAGGGAATATATTAATTAGAGGTGTGCTCCAGTTTAATTAATTGTTTTTTCATCATTCTGAAAAATTCCCAGTATATTGGCGTAGTTCTGCAGTTTTTTCCCGCAGCTTTTTGTTCAATATTTGTTGCCTTTAAGCTTTGCGAATTTTCTCATTCTTGTGTATGCTCTAGAGAATTTGTTTGATATTTTGTTAATTGTAAATAATAAAATTGTGGCCGCGCTCCACTGCTTCCAAGGCGCGTCCATCGGAACAGCACCAGCTATAAACTGATATGCGTTAAAACCGGTTATAAAAAGTATAAACGACGCCGTAAGAAGCATGCATATACGTGAATGCATATACGTGAAAATGTCAGCGGCTGTGATGTCAGGAAGAATGTCAGGAAGAATGTCAGCGGCTGTGATGAGCGAGCGGAACAAGCTTGGGAGAGTGCTGTACAGAGGTTTGGCCAAGTGTGGCGGGAGCAGAGTTCAACAAAAAGTTCAGGAGTAATGCAAAGCATGGTTCACACAGCCTTTCGCCTTCACATTCTCGTCAAGTTGTAAGCATCACCCTTAGTTTTTTATCACCTTTATGGCGCACGTCAAAAGCGGATGTGACGACCGCTTCCGCACGTGCTGTTTTCCATTTATAATCGGGGGTGTGTAGATTGTGTGTGCCCTGAGTAATGTTCAACACAGACTCAGAGATGGGCACAGGGGGCCGCATCCCCTTCTTCGATACTTTATCCTTTTGGCCTTCGCTGGGACGTGTCGCTCACGCTCTTCTAACCATTCTAGACAAAGACAATCTCGCACTTTTAAAGTCACATACAAGCTTGACAACCAGTTAAATATGTTAGAAGAGTTACCAGAGCACGACCTATCAGACATAAGAAAGATTTTCTTGCAGAGAGCACCGTGCAAGAGTAAGCGGCCGTTTACCCCCTACGTTTGCTTCGTTCTGTAAGCCAAGATTCAAAGAAAATGGCGCAGTTTAAGAGCCCACATCCCTGCCGTACTCAGAATAAGGAGTTTGCGCAAGATTTTTTTTCTCCCAGCGGCGGATAGTGGGCGCAGCAAATGCGCAGATGGCACAAGGAGCGCAATTTCGTATACGGGTCAATCTTGTAAAGAGCTGAATAGCTGGGGTACGTTCACTCTGGGGAGATGTTTGCGCCGGCCATCCAAGTGTGATACAAATGCACCGCGCTCCTCTCCAGGAAATGGAATTCCGCTCGTTCTGGGCAAGGAGTGTCTTTCAGTGGGCACCTCCGTCACCCATTTCTGTGCATGGTGCCCGACTGCCATTACACGCGGCCGCGTGAACTAGGAGCACAGGGGTCAGCGAGTGCTGACATCTTCAAAACACTCGTGTCACTGCGGTCGCCTGAAACGCGAGAGGAAACGGGGGGCTCGAGAGGCTGCAGGTCAGCAATGCATGGTTAACAAGTACTTGAGCGCGATATCCGTGGGCACGGCTCTAGATTGCTGCAAGAAACGTGCATGCTTAGGAAAGATGCACTCTGTTTAAAGTTCACATTTCCCCTCTCGGGCACGCTAGGCGCTTCAGTATAAACGCGGTTATGTCAGGGCGAAAATAAAAGGTTTTGAGTAAGTGCCATTTAATTGTGCCATTCTACAGCGAAGGCTGTGGGCGGGTGTGCGACACGTGAAGGGGAGCGAGCATTCGGCATGCACCCGAACCGTTTTTGTAATTATTTGCTGAAATATTTTCTTCCGATATTGGTTCACAAGTAACAACCATTATCTGTTTATTACAAAAATACCATAGACGACAGTATTTCCTAATAACCTGAAATAGGTAAGACCTAAGGCGCCTTCCCGAAAACTTCCCCCCTGAACGTTTTGAAGCTATTCGAGCCGGTCGGCTGTTGTATTCCCGCAGCAGTTTCCCTTTTCCCAATGCAAAATGCAGAGAGTTTCTTCCAGCAGGTACGAAAAATTACATCGTGAACTCATGTAAATTGTATATTTTATATGCGGGTTTATATCAGAAAACTTTGACTTGTTCTTTGGCCTTGGATTCTTGGCCTCGGTTCTTGACCTGCTGAAAATTAAGGTATTTGGCTTTGATGTATACAAAAAGGGGCATCCGTTGAGTGGGGCCAGTGTTTGCTGTAGTTTCTTTTTTGCGCGATACACATTTTCCTAAGCATACCACCAACTTTTGTTTTTAAGTAAGGTACACAACGCCTAACAATTCGTTTCCCATGGTATCTGTTAGCGAAAATGATAACAGTGATGTTTGTCCTTTGGGCTATCGGTTTTTGAAAGCATACACGCTCCAAAAATACAAACTGGCGAACTGCCGCACAATGCTGCTGGATCGGGACACTTACGGTAAAGTATGAAGTATGCAGTGTTCCTACCGAGGGATGTAGGAGCCGCTTCAATACTCCGCCAAACGGAGCCAAATTGTATGTCACCGAGCGGCTCTGCAGCGCTTACAAGTGGCAAGGGAAGACAAGCCACCCTGTTATTGCCTACGCTCCCCCACATATTTGAACTATTGCCGAATGGAGCCACTCACAACCCCATTCTACCATATCGATTGTCATTCGCTGAGATATTCCAGATGCGGCACGAAGCATCCTCAACTATACCTGTTCGCACACGTACAGCAACTGACGTTTCTGCACGGAGACGCACCCCCCGGCCTAAGGTCTTCTTCGCGTAGATTCCTGTACAATACGGCAACGTAGTTACGAAAAAAGGCTCACGTCTGAACTAGCACCAATTAGAGGCTACCTTGAAGACGAACGCGTCGTACATTGCCACCTACCTCATATACCACAGAAGCGTTTTAATGGCAACTGCTCTGGCCGCGTTTGCAGCCCTCGTTGTGCTCTTCATCGCGAGCTATTGCTATATGTATATGATTTATTCTCTTGACCTTGTTTGCCACAAAACAAGACGCATTGCGCGATTTCTATATGCGGGCACATCCACCGTGCCTAGTTGTCAAAGATAACTGTTTCTGCGTAACAATATGGTTTCGTCCTGGGGCAGGCGTATTCGAAGCAATTAATTTTTTTTATTGCAAAACATGTAGTTAAAATATGCTCATTTAAGCTCCACCATTGAAAGAGATTCGAACAAAATTACTTCAACTTAGATTCGAAGTTTACCTAAATAAACAAAAGTGACACTTTTTTAGGCGGGAGCGACAAAACGTTAGCGCAGTAATTTCGCTAGCTATGTTTTCTCCGAAGGGCTTAAGTAGGTCTGACCGAGCACAAGGCCATCCGAGCAGGATGATGAAAAGAAGCGCACCGTAGTATTTTTTTTTTTGCAGAACACTTGGACGCCTCCATTTTTTTACCTACTCCTTTTTGAAATTTGTTACTCCTTTCTTTTATTTCTCCAGTAACCTCAACAGGACCGCGCAATGCTTAAAAATAATTTGCCACATCTCAGTTCCTTGCTTCTTTTATTGTATCTCATAGCGTTCTCGTTTCATCACCACAAAAATCAAAGGCTTCGTTGTCTCTTTCCGAGCGTATTTAATTACTGTTCTAGGATTCGTATTCCTAAAAAAAAGCAGATGTTCATGGAGCCCGTATTCAAACAAAAAGTCGATTTATTTCTTAAATTTTCTCGTTTTGCGTTCAGTTGTAGGTTAGACCTTCGTGGTAACTCGTATGTCGTTACCAAAAACCTGGCACGCTGTTAGCTAAGAAAAAGCCCGAAGAAATCTTCATTTGACATTTGAACGCTGTAAAGAAAAGGTGGACTTTTATGCGGGCCAACCTTTACTGCTGTACAGCCTGGTTTAGCCTTTAAGGTATCAGTCACAACTGAACGAAAGAACATATCACCTCTGCTACCATTGTGCTTGTGCGTCAAAAAGGCGCACCAGTGTAGCCTTAGTTTCACACCACGTGCCACCATTGATACCATGATATCTGTACCTCGCACACACACCGACACATATGCAAACATGCACAAGCTCGCAGACCGGCAGCGATGAATACCTTTCTCAGCAGCAATTTTCTTCTATACGATATCAAAATAAGGAGGAGGACTGTCTTTTGAGGCGGCCTGTTTTACAGTCTGCAGGGTCATCTCGCATATTTCCGGAACCCCGTAATCAATGGTTACAAGTGCTGTATGATGATCTAAGATTACCTCTTCCTAAACAACTTGTACCCTGGCAACGTTTTGCGCTAAAACTGTGTCAAGCGAGGGCAGATCAGCTGTGGTATTACACGCCCTCTCAGGCATTAGCTGAGATAGTGCAGGATAAAGCGTGCTTAGAAGAACGAGGGAATGCCTAAAGACAATAAACAGCGCTGAAACTCTGTTCCACCGAGAACACGAAGGACGCTAAGACTTTGGGATGAGATCCGTGATCCGCCAAGAGATAGCGGACAATTTGAATAAGCCCATTAGCCAAAGAGGAAGGCTGGTTGGATCAAGCCTGATAGGGGAGACGATTAAATTAACGTCTAGTCCCCGAGAAGAGGTGGTTGACAATTTCTAGGGGACCGTCGAGTGATGTCAGAAGCTCTCAGGTAGTGAAGGAGATGCAACTGCTCGGTAGAAAAGGATTAAAACACTTATTGCTATGTGTGATAATGAGAGTGCACGCTGTGTACGCCTCACCTTTTTCAGTGTGTTTCAAGCGCCTTACGACCAGTGCCTTCGAGCTAAGATTTTGACAAGGACGGCCGGTTCGAGTATGGTCTTTTCTCAAAGCTCATAGCGTTTCTCCATCTCCTACCAGGTCTGTAACAGTGAACTAGTGTCTGTTAGTGAGGAAGGGCGATCGTGTACTTCTTTACAGAATTTCGTAAAGCACCCCTGTGCCGATACCCGCGCACGTTGAAGACCCGTAGTGGTCTAAATTATTCAGTGCCTACAGCTACAGCGCGCCTCAGCCCAGGGATAGCTCCGAAGCGTAGCACCCACGACATTATGAGGGAATTCCGTACTCTAAGATAGGCTCATTTGTCTACGGCAAAGCACCTTGCTGCCACGAAGGCTGACTGTAAGAATTCATTTGATTGCGCCTTCTTGCTTCTGTCTAGGCTACCAAAGGTTCACGTTTTCTGGTCACGTAGAAAAATGTGTCAGAGACAGCAAAGTGAGCAAGGCTTACGGTCGTTTGCGCGGGAACGTAAATTTTGGGGACGCCGCGCTAAGTTGCAATACGACAAGAAATAAATGTCAAAAGTACCGCTCTCATGACCGGGGCCAGCTGAGAGGCTTCGTTAAAGCATCTATAATTGTAACACAGAGGCGCATTTGAGCCCAGTAAAGGTAGGGATATTGCACCAGTTGCTTAAAACATTGATATATATTCAGGTTTATTTTTTCTTTAGAAGGAAAGAAGTAAGGATAAGACAGTACATGAAAGGCGGGGAGGTTAACCAGGGAACCGTCCGCTTGGCTACCCTACGCATGAGGAAGTGGGAAAGGAGGGATCGAAAAAGAAAGAAAGGGCATTTTAAAGACGGTTAATAGAGCATGAAGTGCAAGGAAAGAAAATTAAAGATTAATAAAAAAGGTAAAGGTAACTAAATAAAGCCTAAAATAGAACAGATAAAATAACCAAGTGGCGAATGGAAAATGGAACACAATGCCGCTACAATTGTCCAGGCAAGCCAATGTCCTTTAAAAAACGAAGCAATGTTTTTGCGGCCTTCTGGGACTCCGATGGGCTACGCCTGTGACATAAAACAGTCTGCGCAGTTAATGGCTGGTTGTCGAGTTTACGGAGGGTAGGTTACAGGTGCAGTCTCTGCGTTGCGAACCGGCCATAGTGACACAAGAGGTGTTGTATTGTTTCGTCCTTGCGGTACACGTCAAAAGCAGGGCTGCCAGCGATGCCGATAGTGAAGGAGTAAGCTTTGGTGAAAGCAACTTCCATCCACAGGCGGCAAAGCAGGATGGCATCCGAGCGGGGTATGTTAATGGGTAAGGGGCGCTGCAGATAGGGGTCGAATAAGTACAAGCGGGAGTTTGAAAACTCTGGCGTATTCCAAATACCAAGCGTGATTTTGCAAGTGATGGAGCGCAATGAGCTTGCAGCTTCATGGCACGATAACGGGATGCTGGCCAATTGGGCACTTCCATCGGCAAAAAAGCCGCTTTATCGGCACATTTATTCCAATAAAAGTCGCAGAGGCTTAAAAGCCATTGAAAAATTATATTATGCCCGCGCCTGACTACGAGGTCATATTCCAGACGGATCTCGGCCACAAGGTGTTTGTATGGGCCGCAGCGAAGAGCAGTCGGCAGGCACTGAATAGCTGGCCTATAGTCACAAAGCACAGCTCATTTTTGTTGTAATTTTTGCTTGAGGTACAGAAGAGCCTCGCGAAAAGGTGCGAGTTCGGAAGCGGTTGACTTCATTAAATTGGACAGCTTGAAATGAATGTCTACAAATCTGGCTGGCACGATTACAGCTACCGCATAACTGGAGTTCGTTACCGCGCCATCAGCGTAGACATGAATCCGGCCTTTGTAGGCTGGATGTAAAAAGTGCACGGAGAGCTGCTAAAGACCTTCTGGTGGTATATTCGCTTTCTTGGTTATTCCCGGGATGGTCAGATGCAGTTCTGGCTTCAAGAAGCACCAAATGTTTGATGATGGTCGTGCTGCAGGTGTGTAGCCTGAGGGGAGGCCCTCGCAGTGAGCGGCGACTATCTTAGAAAAGGATGCCCGTGGTGCCGTTGACGGCAGGGATGCAAGGTGGTGATGGGGCAGCCGAGCGATATGTCTAATGTGAGCTCGAAGTGCATCCACTGCCACGTAGGCTGTTATCGGGTGATTCCTTGCGGTGCATATGGTTGCCGCGGTGCATATGGTTGCCACTGTTGATGCGGAATGCCGTCGAACAAGACGCGTCCGGAGACCCCGGGCTTGTATCGCCTGGATTGCGCGTAAGTTTATCTTGCTTGTATTAGACAGAACGGGCAGGCTGTAACGTAGAACACCGAGAAATAGCGCATTGTAAAAATGTAGCATTCAGCGAATAGAAACGCCTTACATCTTTCCGGCCAGATATTTCAATTCCAGTGAGCCTTCTTTTCAGGGATGAGATTTTTGCTGTCCATGATAAGTCCCGATCTATGATAATTCCCGAAAGCGGTCGCTCTTTACGTAAGAAGGGGGGTGCCCATTTAAATATATCCCATATTGCGACATTGCTTTACGAGTAAATGCCACCACTGCACACTTATCCGGTGTTATTTCAAGTCCTTGTTGAAACAAGAATGCGCGTGTGTAGGTTGCAGCCTTCTGAAGGCGTGCCCGAACGTGAGGCCATGAAATTCCTCTTGCCCAGATGCAAATGTCGTCAGCATATATGCAGAAATGTATTGTTTGTATGGTTTCTTTGAGTTGAATAAACGTGAGATAGAAAAATGTCGGTCTATAGACCATGTTTTGGTGGGACGCCCCGGTAAACGTAGTGCTGCGAGGTTGTGCCTTGGGTGGTCTCGGTCTCAACAAAAAATGATCATCGAGATAGAGAACTTTGAATCCATCTCTACGTCCGGCCACCCACTCCCCATCTCCCAGGCTATTCAAAATGGCGTCGTATAGTACGTTGTCGTTAGCCCCTTTTATATCAAGAAATAGCACTGCAGATAGGAGTTTGAGTGATTTCTCGTGCTCCACCGGATTACTAACACAATATGAAAAAGCGGCAAAAAGGTTCCAGTTTACGCGGCTTCAATGATTGGATATTTCATCATTCGTCAAAAAACATCGTTGAGCAGCAAGCTCAGGCTGGTTCTAGGGTATCCGGCTAAGGGGCATCCCACGCAACTTGGAATGTGGTGTTTGCTAGGACGCCGGACGCAGCTCTGCAGGATAGCTATCCCCGCTTTCGCGTTCACTAAAAGCGTAATAAAGATTGATAACGACTATCAGCCCACACGACGATCGCCACACAAAATCCTACTAAATACACATCTTAGCAACCTCGGGAGCCAATGGAGTGTTTGTATCTTTAGAAAATGAGGAATCCCAATCCCCTGCGCATTCTGCTCGGGGAGACACATCCCCGGCCATCACACCCGCGGTTTGGATTTGGTGCTCCCCTAAGCTCGAAACTCGAAAACAATGGCCAGATTGAGAAAGAAAAAAGAAGTCTGAAGGCGCCCTTTTCCTGGGCTGTGAATACAAAACCACCAATCTCCAGTTGAACGACTGCTACACCTTGCTTCTGCCTCGCGTCATCGAAGGCTTTTGTAATCTTGCTGCTTGAGAAACTGCTTCGCGGTCAGACTAAACGCTTTTGAATGGCTTCGATCTGTCTTCAACGCGTTGCTCCACTGCTCGTTCCTGCCACCGTATAATAAGGTAAGTTTACGAAGAAGGGTGAATTTCGTTACCCCTTTGTTCACTCCGACAGATGCGCTGTTCCTCCCCCTTCATTTGCGGTGTGCTGACGTCGACCTCCACCTTTCCGTACTGTCGTGCGTAAACCAATGCTATAAAGTGCTTCCCGCCATAGGAACGTTTCTCGCAGAGCCGTTTTACGGCTTATGTCGCCGATGCCTACCCCGATGCCGTTTTAGGGGCGAAGCTCCTTAAGGCGTGGGTCTGTCCATCCTCGACGTATGTATGTAGCCACCTCTAGTTTAGTTCTTGGATTGTTTACTAGATGGCGTGGCTACCTCTAGTTTATTTCTTGGATTGTTTACTAGATGGCGGTACTTGTATATGATGAAAAGATGCGCTTGGATTGTTTACTAGATGGCGTGGCTACCTCTAGTTTAGTTCTTGGATTGTTTACTAGATGGCGGGGAGCGTTGTAATAAAATCCGTTCGCTGTTGGCGCGCGCTCGGAGTCGCCTGATGGATAAGGCTGCAGATGTGCGAGCCCGCGAGGCAGAAGCGCTCCGTGAAGCTGCGCGACGCCGCCGCCAAGATCCTGCCGTACGAGAGCGGGAGGCCGAAGCGTGTCGTCTGGCTGCGCGGCGACGCCGCCAAGATCCCAGCGTTCCAGAACGATAGGCCCAAGCGTCACGGCAACGGCGCGAGGACCCTGCCGTATGCGAAGCGGCACGGCTGCGGTGCGAAGAGGATCTCCAAAACGTCAGAGAACGGGAAGCGGCGAGAAAGCGCGCGTATCGGCAGGCAGACCCCGATGCAGTGAGAGCTCGTGAGGCGTCTGCAAAACGCATCAGGCGAGCTCAGCCCCAAGGTGCCGACGCGCGGTTTAAGCGAGACTTTCTAGACGTTACGTTCGGACACAGATGTAGTGGGCGAACTTTCACTGAAGAGTCACGGTTTTACCGATGATTTCCCCTCAGGAGCTTTGCCCACTCATCATCATTCACCCCGTGGATATGCTGTGAATTTTTTTTTTGCTCTTTGTGGCAATATAGTGTTTTCGCATTAAAATATTGCGACTTTCTAAGAAGACATTTGGCTTGAGTACTATCCTTGCATAATGAACCGGTCACCCTTGTTGACTGAGTTATAAAAGCATTTCTGATTTTGAAAAAAAGTTAAAAAAAGTGCTACGGGTAATCTTTAATGCAATATTTCAGAGTAACAAATTTTCAGCTTCAATGTTATTCAGTTCTTACTCAAAGGAGGCTTGATTACCTACAATGCCAATCCCGTTTATGGCACTTCGCAAACATATAAAACTGTTTTTGTAAGGTTTTTTAGTCCTATAGTGACACTACTTATTAAGCACGCTCCCTTTGATCAAGTGCCTTTCTCGGCTTGTTTTTCCTACCTCATTCCTTCCTGTCGGCGCCCAGACAGTTAGCCCCCTTCCTTGCGCTTCTTTCTCGCTGTCGTGCTACCCGCTTCTGCTGCGTAAATCACAAAGAAACTAGGAAACGTCGGTACGCTTGCATTTATTTTGAGTACACACCGGGAAGAAAAAATCCTGCAGCGTTGCCCCTAAATGTTCACCCAAACGGGGAGTGACGGGTCGCGCGATGCGTCCTGGTTTCCTGCCTTGTCCCGCTCACTGTAGAAGATTTCGACAGCAGGCACGGTTGGGATTCTCTTTACGCCGCGCTGGCAAGAGGTAAAAAATTACTGCGAACGACTTAACTCACAAGGGTTAACGAAGTGGCTTAACTCTTTTTCAGTTTCAGAACACAAACACGCCCGGTTCACGCACACGACTTCACGCCCCAATCAAGGCAGTGTGCCGGATAGATTGACGCTGTTTTTACGTGTTCTTGGTTCAGTTTTCATGTTCATTATGACTGCCGTAAATAATATCGGCAGGTTTTAACGGAGCAGATATTTAAACCTCGAAAGACAGCTCAAGCCAGAGCTAACTAGATAAATGTAGAACTATATACGTGCCGTCAAAAAGAGAAAACTACCCCCTTATACCAGCGACTGCGCGAGTGCCTCTTGTGGAAGGATTTCTTTTGCTATTTGAGTAAGGGACAAGACCTGCGCGTCTATGCTGAAAACACCGGACACTTGATGGGAGCTGTGAGCTGAAACAATTGTATAAATCCTGGCTTGTAGCATGTGTTTACGTATAAAAGTTTTTTTTTTTTGCTGGTGAAATTGGGACAGAATGACTGCTTGAGGACACAGTTGAATTCTGCATGGTAATAGGATTATAATGGGGGTAGCAACAACACCTGGCCCGCTGGGCTTTTTCCTTGCTGTATCAGTAGAGCGTTATCAGTATAGTCTCGATACTGGCGGCGTTCCCACACGTCTTGACAACTGCGCACGCCGCTTTGGTACCACGAAGACGCGGTTCCGAACGAGCGCTTGCCAAATCTCCCGCGTTGGGGGGGGGCATGGTGGCTCAGTTCCTTTTTTACTGCACGTGTTTTACACATCCTTAGGCGAACAAACGCTCGCTAGCTCGCTCTTTCGCCTGCTTGCTCATTCACTCGCTCGCTGGCTGGGTAGCAGCCAGAAGGGTCAGTGTCACCCTCTGTACACCCGACGACTTTCCCACCGAAATATCGTACGCCATTCTTCATTAAAGTATCGGTGTGTCCGCGTTTGCAGGTGTCTTCATAACTGAGAAAAGAGCTGTTCTCATTCACAACAGTATAAGATGTGGTCGGAGATGCTGGGCGGGAGGACGGACGGAGGGAAATATTTACGTCACTCCTGGTCGGACTCGGAGTCTGCCTCGGAATAGTAATCTGTCTGAAGATACAGTGTGTTGCGACAATAACTGGAACACTTTAAAAAATTTTCCTTAGCGATCCGCCGCTCTGTTCACGCTCAAACTTCACACAAAGGTCGTATTTTGCGGTCTATTTTGTTTGACACCGGGAACAACAACGGTAGTTACCTTTTTATTCTGAAAATAAATAAAAACGATTTTCGCCTATGGGAAAATGGCGGCGATTTGGACGTGCGAGCCCGAAAACCGGGTTTTCTGATCGTCTGTTAGCTCATTTCTAGGTGCATTTTCTGATCGTCTGCTGCACCATTTGGCTCCGTACGTGAATCCCAAACATGCGTTTCACTCTGCAGGTGGTTCCGTCGTTCCAACACCAACTTGCGCTGGCTCGCACGTCCAAATCAGCGGCCATTTTCCCATAGGCGAAAATCGTTTTTATTTATTTTCAGAATAAACAGGTAAGTACCGTTGTTGTTCCCGGTGCCAAACAAAATAGACCACAAAATTCGACCTTTGTGTGAAGTTTGAGCGCGAACAGAGCGGCGGATCGCTCAAGAAAATTTTTTAAAGTGTTACAGTTATCGTCGCAACACCCTGTATACACTGTAAAACGCCTTAGGCGGGCTTTTTTCAGTGTTTATTGACGGATTAATTTGCACTCCAGAATATTTGAGCATGATAGACATACTATAATGCACAATGTCAGAATTTTAGTGGTATGCGGTTATCTAACAAAATGCTAAATCCCATGACTCACTGGTGGAACAACTCTAGAGAACAGCCATGACCACGTCAACAGGTATTCAGCATAGGACGCGCGATAGTCGCTGCTAAGGCCGCTGTTTCTGTTTACTACTAGACCAGTTTATTCTCTCCTTGCGGCTCTGTGGAATGAACATTTCTGCAATCAACAAATACTTGCAAAAAGAAGGCGAATGAAGGAAAATTGAAAGGGCGAAAATAGGTGCATATGTACGAATACTTGCAGAGACAGGAAGATTGGGTGCTCGAAGCCACTCTCGATGCATGGAATTCCCGCCATACTAAGATATGTCAACAAGCCGCTTTGGCCAGAATACTGAGGAACGCAGGTAACCACTCGCGAAAAGGTCTGCAGGAGGTAGGAAAAATATTTCGAGCTTCGTATAAAAACTGGCATGGGCTGCTGACAAACAATCCCTCTCTACAGCGTACGAGGCAGTAATAAAAGTACTGAAAAAATTTCTTCACGCTGTAATCAGTAGTATAGCGAATTACTTTCTAGACGGGCAAGTTTGAATATAGTGAGTAGCCTATCGTAGTAATTTTAGGAATGATACTTTATTACTTTCAAATTTAGTTCTCAGAAAGCACGGCTTAGCTATTACAACGAAAAGCGAACGTTTGGGAGGAACTGGCGCCAATCTTCAGAGTTGAAATTTAACTTAAGGTAAACGCGATTGAAAGACTAAATTTGAAGGCCGTGCTGGTGGCGGGCGTGCGTGGGTGGCAGGAGGGACGATTACTCCGCAATAGGTTCCCAACATAACGCTGAATTGCGCGCTCTGCCCGACTGTTCCAACGACAGCCCCAGGATTAACGTTCGCTCGCTTTAATCCACGTCAGGGAACCGAGCGAAGCTCAAGTGAAGTCGAAAAGCGTCCTCATCAGGATTTGTTTTAGAGTGAGCGCATTGTTAATTGCTAGTGACCACATAGTCAGAGTTGCGTGGGCAATGTTGTGCAGTAAAAAAAGTTAAAATAAATTCTCAAAAGAAAAATAGACAGACGCCATGTTGGGATAAAGGATCAGCGCTCGCTCGGATTCACGACCACGGCAACGTGTTCATTGGGTATCTTAGTGAAGCTGTAGGAGAGTTTTCAACACCTTAGCTTTAATTTATTCATGATTTACTCGAAAGCATTACCAGAATACCACGAGGGTTCGGTCAGTAATCGTTTTTCACTGAAGAAATCTCTCTTCGCAGAGTACACGTTCGTTACATTTCTTGCAATGCTTCCGTCTTTGCTTTGCAACGTAGCATGTAGAGCATAAATGGCGAAATTACTTTTGAAACGGATTTAAGCAACAAATATACAAACTCATCTCATAGTACCCAAATATATGTATATTATAATTTACATACTTTGAGTCGTATTCATTTGCCATTTCTGGAAGGGTCCGTAGAATGCGCAAAAACGGCTTATAGCTTTCGACTTCTGTCGGAGTACGGAACGCTGTACGGTTTTTACCCAACACCCCTGTGTCTTTAACAGTGCTTGTCTATCCTTTCTTGTGACCATGCTGTTTAACTTTTCTTTTATCCGTAGTGTTGTCGAACTCATTCTGCCCTTTCGGAGTTCTGAATACAAAAATGTTTAGCCGGTATCTGCTCGCATCCCTGAAAAAGACACCGAAGAACAATAGCGTACTATCTGCATCTCCAGCCAAGTGTCACCGCCTCTTCTCTACCCTCTCACCCTACCACTAACTCTCTTCCCTCTCCCTCCCATCCACGTCTCCTCTATCCAGTTCCTCTCTTCACGCGACGTAAGTCTTTCA
The DNA here is from genome assembly GCF_048455015.1 of Haemaphysalis longicornis. NCBI lineage: Eukaryota > Metazoa > Arthropoda > Arachnida > Ixodida > Ixodidae > Haemaphysalis > Haemaphysalis longicornis. Next base: position 59,574,944 of record NW_027526335.1, on the reverse strand, counting down.
ATCCCGTGACCTTTCTTCCCCATTCTTTCTTCCGGCCCTACCAATCTTCTTCGATCGCTGCTGTAACGTTACATATATATACGAAATTATGGGAATACAAAATTCTTACCTTTGCTGACAGTAGCGCTGAAAAATAAACAGAGATATGTTTGCGCGACGTATTGGTAATACCGTCAGGTGATACGTTAGAAAATTCTGACACTGTGTTTAATTTTGTAAGAGTGCAAGAAACGCCAGATTATTTTCAGTATGAATTCGGTATGTACGGAGTTCACGGAAAGCAGACGGAAAACCTATGGTGCTGTATATCACACGCCTGCATTAAAGGCCAACTGAATTCAAATTTTCGACAACGTAAAAATAATGTCACCTAATAGTACACATAAAAAGGGGGCGAAATGCAAAATACTGCGTTTCAAACGTGAATGCGCGCGACGCAAACGGCTCGCGCAATTGGCGTTTTCGGAACCGAAACTGAATAGAAAAGGCGGCCATTACCGGCGGCCGGACGTGACGTACGTGAGGGAACGGAAGCGGCCGCGCTAGCACCGGCGGCTGCTCAGAGCCGCCTTCAAATGCGCGTGGTAGCGTCTCGTTTGGCACTGTTATTTCCACAGGAGAGCTTCCACCAACGTTTGCCTCCTCGAGACTCTTTCGAAGCACCCATGGCCTAACGTGCGAGTACCGATTTCCCAGAGGTCGCCTAACTTTGCCCTCACTGTGACGCAAATATTTCAGCAAGCCAGTATTGAGGAGTAGCGACAAGTGGCATGAACGACACGCCCGCAAAGAGCTATATTTCAGTATATTCAACCATATTTAACTCATGCATTACAGTTATATTCAGCTATATTCAGCAGTCGCATCGTTTGTGTTATACTGAGAATGAATAGAGAACTGGAGTTACTTGGGAGCGGTACCCTGTCTATTCCACTCTACTTTCTCTCCTTTTCAAATTCTAACTGTTTCGCGTTGCTATCAATCGAGATGAAGTAAACCGTCCGACAGTAATTTTTTTCCATCAGAATAACTGCTGGAGTGGCGATTCTTGGCATTGCGAGGGAAAAAGCGGACCCTGATTTACAAAGCTACTTGCTCCTACGATGTCGAAAAGTAGCTTTCGGTAGCCGGCGCCTCGGAACTCACATCGCTCAGTTTGAAGGGAACAAACTGCAAGCGGGTGGAGACCAATCACTATTTCTACAATAGATCAGGTACAAACAGCTTCGTGAATATCGGCCAAGTATTTTTCACCTTGCTGCACATCGAGAATCGAATTAAAAAGTGGTCTGAAACTATAAGCAAGCTTCCACAGCTTGCTTATACGAGACAGTTTCCTATATGTAACGCTGTTTACTACTTTCACCAGAGGCATGTGCTGTTGAAAACACTTTACTTTCAAGTAATAACTCTACCGCTTTACCACTAGTAAATACTTCACTTGAGAATTGAACAAAAAATCTAGTTTATTGTTTAGGAGAGGAGCAGTTTCGTTAGCTTTCGCACTTCGCGAAGACGACGCCCGATATTTGTGCGGATGTATTTGTTACTACGAGAAAGGCTGATTTTGGTTCACTTAGCGAGTGAGGCAAAAGACGCACAAATGTTTATACCTGCGTATATAGCAACTCTAGTTAGGTCGTGAAACTTTTGGAAAGGTCTAAATGATGGAGGTGGCGTTGGGCCATCCCAAATATGGCCAATATTGGACGCGGAAGTGCAAGTGGTCAAGAATTTATAAAATATCTTTCTGTGGTAGGTGCAATAGAAGTGACAAATGTAGAGTAAGTGCTCGTTTCGCGCTATTTTTTTCCTTGAGTAAAAATATTTTCAAGTAAAAAAAGTTTTGCTAACCGAGACGTTCGCAAGCGCGTGAATAGTTTGAACGCTTCTAATCTCTTTTTTGCATTGAAAAAAAAAAAAACGGCGGATATTGCTACCTATGCGGTTAGTTTTAAACATGTGATGATGACGGCGGTACAGCGCGCTGGTGTAGCAGAGAAATCCCGGCCGAACGTATCCCTGCAGCCGGCGCAGCGCCATGCAAGTCGCCGGAGAAGCCTTCACGGGACAGGTTCCCCAACCTCCATCACAGGCCGCTCGGAACTGGTTTCGGCGACTCTCCGCCAGGTGCATACGTCGTCTGCTAGGAAGTGCTTTGAACGGAGGTACCTGGCGTGCTCTGTGATACCGAAGCTAAGGATTTCGCCATGGTGATTTTAAGAGCATAGACTACTCATTTGGATCAAATTTGGACAAACAAAAATTTGAGTTCAGTTGGCCTTTAAGATATAAACATAAAATTGTGCCAAATGTTTCTATTCCGAAAAATAATTACTTTTGTTTTTTACAGATTATCGGCACTAGTTATGCCGGAGTGCGTCATCATCCGTATGAATTCCGTATTCCGATAATTCCGTACATACGAAATGTTTCAAGTGACTTCTCTCTCCCCTTTCCATTCTCTCGTATTCTTCCCTCTGTATTCTCTAATTTTTTTCTATCCCTCTGCCTCCTACCTTCCTTTTTCTTAATGTCCGATCATCTTTCCCCCTGCCCTTCTTCGTCCTCCCTTTCTCACAACTCCTTCTGTTCAGGGTTTATTTGCGCCTTCGCTTGCTTTTGGGGCTAATTTCGGGGCTAATTTCGGGGCTAATTTCGAGGTGCTAATAGCAATGACACATTTCTTGAACAGCAATTTCGGAAAAGAAGATTTTTGCGGTTATCTGAAAGTACCAAGATAAGTAATTCATTACGATTTTTAAGTATTTGACCAAAAGTAACCCATTTCATTACTCTTTACCGCATTTCATTACTGCCATGCATATATTCGACAATGCGACTGCTGGAAGAGACTGCTGGGGCAGTGCATCTTCTTTTAAAACTGAGCAGAGCTTCTTTGGAGAACCATTGGTTGACGAGATTATGATGATAATCGAAGCGATTTCGCCAAAACCGTGGGAAGACTGGTGCAAAAAAAGGCTGAGAAACATGACCAAAAGATGGAAACTTCTCTTGTAACAGTCAATAAAAATGGGAAACCTACAATGAAATTGGGCAAAACGTTGGAACATAATACAACTAAACCAAGTTCGAAGCTTCAAAGCAGTACTTTGAAGTAACTTATAAAGTGCATTTTCGGGGCCGAGGTAATGCTTACCTTTAATACTATCTGTTCCATTGCATCTTTATAGAGGCCAAATGGGAAGCGGTCCTAAACGTCTTTTAGTGTCCTTGTTAGTGGAACTATTTGAATGTTACCACGGCGGCAGATTGGATTTATTACGCCATCGTTTGCACCCCCTTTTAAAGCGAGCTATTTTTATCCGCAGAAGGAAGCTGGACTACAGCTTGCCTGTTTCTTTTGCCTTTCTCTTCGGACCATGCTTCTAACTGTTACGCAACTGTGCGGCCTTCCCCTCGTTCCTGGAATTGACGGCCTTCTATCGAACCTTGCGAGGTTCCAATCTACTGCCAGGATAAATGGTCTGTTTCTTTAACAAACGGTTGTAAACCGACCCACTTAGCAAATTGACGCCCATCACGTCAATTGCACAATGCCCGTCACTACGACTTCGTTCAGGCTCTTGGGGAGATCGATATCAACCACCTACTCGATCAGATCGCTACCTCGACATTTGTTTTTATAGGAGCTAGTCCTTTCATCGTAGGGGAATGGCGCTGTTGAGTTAACAGTCTTGTGCCGCATTTATTTCCTGCCACTCTGTTTGAAGCAAGGAATATTTCAACGATAAGGCCTCAATGCATCACTGTAAAGACTAGGGACACAAAAAAGTGGCCCTTAGTGTTTGCTTGTAAAGTTGTAATGGGTTGTGAACAGGACAGTTGTCGTATGTGCACGCTTATTGATGTTTTGCTCGATTGTGCAAGTTATTTCATTGTAAGTAATGGACATTATGCGTAATGACACTGACATACATGCACATCTGCTGCAAGGGCATATATTCAAATAGGTGCACTACGCGCCTAAGCCACGCTCGACCTACCAGGAACACCGAAGTGGAGGGATGTCGATAAGTTTCTACCACCCGGAGATCATAAAAAGAGGATCCGCTGCCGAGATCAAACATCCCATCTCGCGCTCAGTGGCACGTCCTGGCCACCGCATAGCCATGTCGGGGGCAAAGACTTAACTATCTGACGATGTACGCTTTCGAATTAATGCATGTACAATTGCAGCGGCACTGGTTAAAATAATGCATAAACATGGACAAGTGGCAAGAACTTAGCATTATAAGAATGTGTAGATTATTCTTCAGCGTTGCGTTGCTTTAGCAATAAGCAATAAGTGACCTATGTTGAACCAAATTACCCGCGTCCACGACACAGAAAATGGCCTTTTTAAAATGAATGAATGAATGAATGAATGAATGAATGAATGAATAAATCAATGAAGTTGCGATTTTTTGTGCAACATCTTTTCGGTCATAATTCACGAGAGACAGGGAAGAAAAGTATCAAAGAAAGTGAAAAGATGTTACTGAACGTGTTATAAAAATTAAAACCACTTTTTTTAAAAAAGCGTCCATCGAGATGTAAAAAGCTAACCCCGGTTAGAAAGCCAGTGTATTAAGCTAACACCGGTTAGAAAGCCAGTGTATTCAAACAATTCAACCACATTACTGAAACGCCCCATTAGTTCATCACTCAGGAAAAGCATTGGGTGTAAATGTATACAAAATGTGCATAAAACTGTAACGTGTCTCATTCGGCCGCATCCAAGTACGGGCAAGATAGTATTCAGAGATTCTCCATACTGCTCGCAAATGCGTTCCTGTTCTGTTGTCATCAGGAAGGAAACTTGTTACAGATTTGTACTCAGTGCTATACGAGAAATGTCAGCATGATAATGACACATGGAGCGATTAGAAAAGCGCGGGCCAATTGTTAGGGTATATGTACAGGCGATTGGTCAAACTTCTCAGTCATAATCCCCAAACGAGGAAGAAAACATCGCAAAGAGAAGGGGTGATGATGATAGTGGTGGTGGTGGTTGGGGGGGGATTAGAGGGCACATGCGCTCCACTGGACACGTACTGCTGTGTACGAAACATTCCATTACCAGTCTACAAATGAATCTGTTGCCTTCCACAGTACACTTTACGAAAATATTTCATCGGCGTGGTGTAAACGATGGTGCACTTTGCACCATCTACATCAACAGAATCTGAAAAACATTGCCGCGGAGCACATACCGGGATAACTGTTCCAGCTTTCAACATTAAGGGCTTTGCATTCGCTACATCATAAGGAGTGCTGAGGTGCTCCCACTATTTTTAACAGCAGAGCTGTTTAAGCTTTTAATTCCACCATCCAGCGTTACAAGAACAAAAAGAATAAATACCAAGCGCACCTGAACATGCGCTTCGTAAGGAGCGCCTGGTGTCGGCCATCTTGAGCTTCGAAAACACTCTGCCCTCCGCTCGTGGCGAGATCTCTCGACGTTCTATTCTCCTCGCCAGTTCACGCGCATTCACACATGAAGTGGGGAGCACAGACGCGGATTTTGCGATGCCGGTTCCCGCGGGTTCTCGCGCGTGCTAACGCGGTCCACTTTGAGGGGGATGTGAAAGGCTGCGGGCAAAACGATCCGGGCCTGCCAGTCTTCAAAAACGTTCAGCGACAGGTTCGGAAATACATGTGAGGCGCAGCAGCCGGGTCTCCGACGAAGGGAGAGGGGCCGCCAGCTCTGCTGTTTCCCCAGATTTGCACCCGTAGCGCAAGCTGCGCCAATTTTTTTTAATGAACTAAGGCTTCAAGGTTTATAAGGGGCGTGTTCAAGCTAAGAAGTGTTTTTTTTTGTCCGTGACACGCTGGCACACATAATAGATTCTCCTTAACAAAAACAGAAGAACTCGTGCCCGAAAATATGCTTATACCATGATGCTTCGGGAGTTGATAACCACCCAACAACCAAAATAAAGAAGATCATTCCGGGTAGGCGGTTGGGATCGATTACCCCCCCCCCCCCCTACAAGTCTGAACATAGTAAGAGTGAAAGACGTTCCGCAATGCAGGCGTAGTGGGCAAATTTTATGCAAAGCATATGTATAATTTAGGGATTGCGTAAAGACACTCGTGAAAGATCGTTACTCTTGTTTAAGGGAATGAGTCAACGATATAACTGGCATGAATTAGTTTTAACTAACTTCAATATACGGAGAGGTCCCCGATGTCATTTCCTTCACGAACACCAGTGAAACTTCTTAATCCCCCCAAATAATCTCATTCAGGGCCCTCGGGCTGGCCCAAACCTACACCAGAGTCATCGTCACAGACCCGCAGCTGGCGTTCAGCAACTTCGCAAACGAGCCATTACACATCAACACGCTTCGAACCATCAGTCAAAACCCACCCACGATTACAGTCAGGATCGTATGGGAACAAAGCTGCACCCCCGGCAACGATATCGCCGAACTCGTGGCTAGGGCTTTGACCCGCCGAGACAGCACTGATGAAGCCGAGCCTGATCGAACGCCTGCATCCTAGAGTGCCATATCGAGAAAGTACGCAGTACCATAACCTCTCCCGCAGAATATACGCCGCCACCCACAAATCACTGCCCAGGGACCGCGAAAGAATATTCCGCGCCGTGCAGGCAGAATATTCGTTTCTTCACTTGAGTGGAATGCACCTCTTATATGCCGCACGATTTCCGCCTCTTCACCGCTCCTGTGAATAGCGCTAGACCCTTGGTTACATAAATGGGTGTCTGTGATAAATCGAAACGCCCCTTCCCCCGTACACCTTTTCACAGAGCTTTGCGAGAGAGCGTTGGCCAGCTCTGGCCTCGTAACTCACTTATACCTGATAGCAAGGGCCGCCGACTCCGCCTGAGCTCATGACTGACTGGAATGAGGAGGCCTCTGGGAATCCTATTTTCGATTTAAACCAGCCTTTTGTTCCCTCTCTCCACGCACTCAGCCAATGTTTCGCGTCGAGGTAGGTAATATTTATGTCTGACTTCCGCAGTCGTCGTTTATCGAAATATTCTCTTTTTTATCCAAATGCTGATGGTATTTTTATATCCCGTATCCACCGGAAGCGTCGGAATCACTAGGGCTAAACCTGGTAGTCAACGTTTGATAACACAGCCCATTGGGTTTCTGCAAATGCGGAACCTAACGTATGGCAGTGGAAGCAGAATAGACAGAAGACAAGTTAGTTAACGTGCCGGTCGATGCCGATATTAACGTCCTTTCTTTGCAGCATCATGGCCGCATAGGGCGGGTGGCCGACACCACTTTGCCTAAAGCGCCGCTAACGGCTGCACTGTAGGAATTGCAGGTGCAAAGAACAAAGATGCACGCTTTCCTAGGCTGTGGCAATACGCAAATGCATTGGGGCCTCCGGTATTCGTCTAGTACATAATTGCCTGTGAGAACTTTATCAGATGCACAATATCCTCTTACTAACATGAAACCTTTCCGCCTGTCTAGGCAATCCTGGCAATCGCATTGATTAGGTGGCAAACGTGTGGCTCTGCCAAGGCTTCCACGCAATATAAGCAGCACAGTTCTTGCATGGCGGATGCAAGTACCCATTTCGATGGCTGCCTCGTATTCCAGTCCCAGGATCGTAAACGAAACAGGTCATTCAGGCGGACGGCAGATTGTCCTTGCAGGAGTTAATAGCCACTCATGAACTTTGCGGAGAAGGTCAAAGTCATTTCATTGCCTAATAGCACGAAATCTGGTAATGATACAGTTAAAACACGAATGACGATGCGCCAAGCCGTGATTTTAAAAAGTATTTATCGTCAATAGCGTCAGAACAGCACCATGAGGGTACACTTCCCTTACCAAAGCAACGTTGAAGCACTGAAGCAATTCAGAAATTGAGTGGTGCCGGAGTTGTTGATGCTGCATGCTCGATCAGAGAACCCGAGAAACTCAATCAAAGAAAGTTCGCGCCAACGTAATTTCGAACGGTGTTACTCTTTCGCTCTATTCGCCGGAACTTGTCTCGGCATACTGTGAGTTTCGATTAAGAAATAGACCGCTTTGAAGAGGCGTTATTTATTGAACAGTCAATTAATTAGCGAGATGGCTTCTTTCATCCCACAACAACGTTTTACGGTAACACAAATGCCGTTCTTGCATGTAAGCTTTGCGACTGGGAGGTCATTATTTGCCATACCACAAAACTTTGACATGAATAATGACCAAGGTTTTATAAACGACCTTTTTAATGGCTGGTTTTGACGACCAGGTAGGCATTACGAAAAAAAATATGCAATTATCTATCAAACCTCCCTCTCTCTCACAAAAGAAAGCAAAAACATTCAATCCCGCTTGCTGTTGGAAATGTGAGTTCCAAACGTTAACCTCATGTACGCCCACGTTGTATGTCCTTTTGCTTACCTACCGCCAGTAAGGAAGGACCTCGGAGATTAGTTATTTAAGCCCGAACTTTGGGTATGCGCTGTGCGATTAGTTGACACCCGCCCGAACGTTTCCATCTAAGGGGTATAGACTCTCAGATTCACGCTTCTGCAGCGCCCAACATACAGTCGCTAAAGCCGCGGACCGCCGTGATTCCTTGCATGCATGCCATTGCGAAAGCAATAACTTATGGTCGCACAGGTCGGATAAGTCGGGCACATTTATGCTCATGTAAGTGCTTCCTGAACAAAGGAAACACTTGCATACCCATAACTATCAATGAAAATGGAAACAAATAGAGTAGCTGCGGTAGCTCAATTTTAGTAGAGAACCAGTATATTCATTCTCTATTTGTCGCCCATTCGTGGGCTGAGCCGCGTCGCCGTCGTCGTGACTGAGTGAACGATGGCTGGACCGACGAATGAAAGAAAAGCGAACGATGAAAGAAAGCAGAGGAGCAGAGTGTCGCGAAATTGGTTGGGAGGGCGGTTCGCCGTGGCGGTGCGAGCCAGCGCTCTCCGAAAGTGTGGGATGGGAGTGGAGAGGGAGCAGTATGCCCGCACGAGGCGCTCGATGGCGCGACGCTTGGCGAAAACGTGAGGGAGGCGTGATGTGTGTTCGCTTAAGACACAGTTCGCGGTCCTTTCCTGAGACGGACTTCGTGCCGCCGACGCAGAGGCTCATCATCGCTGCCTGCGACAGAACTGCACGAGTGAGTGCTGCCTCAGCGCACTGCTGCTGCGCCCAAATATCGCATTGGGGAGTATCGTAATCGCCAACCAATATTTTATCGGTTCTCATCCCACCCGGAGCACGCATTTTCGCCTATACTATTGATGTCCTACAACTCCGAAGTACCTATATTCACACAAAATAAGATGCACTACCATCAGCATTCCCTCCCTGTTATTCGGAACTTTTTGGCTGTTCTTGCAATTTGTGCGTGCGTCCGCGCGCGCGCGCGGGTGTCTGTGTGTGTGTGTGTGTGTATGGGTGTGTGTGTGTGTGTGTGTGTGTGTGTGTGCGTTTGTGCGTGTGTGTGTGGGTTTGTGCGTGTGTGTGCGTGTGTTTGTGCGTGTGTGTATGTGTGCGTGTGTGTGCGTGTGTGTGTGTTTGTGCTTGTGTGTGCGTACGTGTGTGTGTGTGTGTGTGTGTGGGCGTGGGCGTGCAGGTGTGTATGTGTTCGCGCGTCCGTGCATGCGTGCGTGTGCATGTGCGTGTGTGTGTGAACGCGTGCAAGAGAATTCGTCGGGTGCTGACAGATGTCTGTCGAAAACGGGCCACAGGCCTACTCTCTGAGTGGCTTCCATTCCGGCTGAGGGCAAATCAGCCGGTTTCATTGTTTCCCTCAATTGTTGTTGCTTTTATGATTACTTCATCTATTTCAATGCCCCATTCCGTTTCACGTCTCGTTGCAAACCATCATTTAACGGGTGGCCTTTGAAAAAAAACCCGCAGCTTCGCACTCCCCCGCTGCCAACAACATCGAGAGGTTGTTTTATTTTATTTTGTTAGTTGAGAAAGTACCTGGGCATTCACTTCCTGCCCTTTCTCTCGCTTCTTGACCACCTGCAATTCCCTCCCCTCTCCCCTTTAACAAGAATGGGCAGCTTTCTGGTAAGAAGCGTTCCTTTATGAAACAAAAATGCATTAGAACAACTGTTTTGACGCGCTTTTCCTGAAACAGGAACGGAAGAAGTACAATTTCAATGATTGCCAGATTGTGTTCTACGAGTGCACTTTGCGTGCAAAGGGGCTTCGAGCTATCCAGTCAAGCGTAAAAAAATGAACAGGAGTTGTGCGATGTTCTTATTTGGAAAGCAGCACGCGGATGCTACAAAAGAACGATGCAACTGTGTTCGACAGCTTCACAATATGCCTGCACAAAAACCAATGACCCAACGCGAAGCTGGTTCATTTCAAGAATATATTGCTTCCTCTGGACAGCCTTACATTTCTGTTTTATAAAAGACCAGAAAAAAGGATATTCCGTTCTTATTCAGGTTTCTTCTTTTTCCTCGAAGTTATCAGGGAATGTCAGTTGTAAGGTACAACAGAAACTGCTTTGCTAATTCATAATCTTATGGGCGCAGGTGCTGCTGTATATGTGTATGGTCTAACAAAAATTTCATGTGGGAATACTGGCTGCATTGCGTTAACGATATAAATGGCGCTCAAATAAAATGGGAAGTGATACCATTGGAGTCCCGTTACTTGAACACAAATATAATTTGTTCCGCGGGAGACACAAACCTACACAAATTCACTTAAAAATGAAGGGTGTCCCTCTTCGAGAAGGAAGTGATTGGGCATATCTTGCTACAATGCTCGGAGAAATGAATCGAGGGTGGTTACCATTGAAGCAAATTTTGAAGAACCCCTTTTTTCTTTTCAAGATATGTGCTTAGTAAGCGGTGAAAAAGTCGGTCCTTTTTATGCGTTAGCTTGCGCCAAGCCTTATTCTAGCCACATGATTCAAAATCAAGCGGATCGCGAAGCACGGCAGGCACCCATAGTGAAATCGGTGGCATTCATGACGAAGCAGAAAGCGGACCCCACTGAAGACGAAGCTTTTTTCGCTGGCTCTGCGTAAACAGGCCTTCATGAAGTTCCGAAAGCGCCCCTGGCGAGCAGGAGTGGCAGCAGCGCGACTTCGCTTGAGCCTGCTATAATGCGAGCGCAAGAAGTTAGAACACCGACAGGGGCCAGCCGGATGTGCACACGCACTCTGGCTATCTGCGCCGCATCTACGCATAGATCGCGCTGGCATGCAGTTTTGCCCGCTCCGGCCACCGCTCCCGTGCTCCGTATTTTTTTTTGCAGCACCTGTACATACTGTACATCAATGTTGCTTCAACTTTTCGTCGGCTCGAGAACTTCATCGCTCTGCTCTAGGCCGCGTCTATAGCGGACGGAGCAAGGCAACGTCGCTATACCGGTGACTGCGCTCGGATTGCACAGTAGCAACAGTGGTGACAGCGCTGGGTAGGCCAGTCACAACAGTATCCAAGGCGCGTGACAGGAGAGAGCCTATTCCTAGGCACGCCTTTCCTCGTGGTGATTACACGTCTCTTTACCAATCTCTCGACAATCCCGACCGGTCCTCTGTGTACAACACGCCCTGTGTTGACGTGGCCGTCCATAATCTAACCAAAATTGGGCAAAACGCCATGGAAAAGCACGTCCCAAAGCAACGAAATCGCTCCACTAATTTTCTCTTTTGGTTTAGTCACGAGCTGCGAGGCGCGCTACGGAAAAAGATGTCATTTACACCACTTATTAAAGGCTCACAATGACCCGTCTTCTCTCGCAAGCTTCAAGGGATGGTGGTCCTTAGCGAAAAAGCTTCTTGCCAGGGACAAAAAGACGTTTACCTACTACAATCAATCATCTCTTACCGACTCCCCTCGTGAGTTCTGGCGGTATATTAAATTCCGCACAGGTCATGCATGCGATTGCATAACTATTCAGGTTGGTGACACATTTGTGCCTGACCAAGAAGGTGCATGTGAACATCTCGCACGTCATTTTTCTTCGACCTACTCGACGTCTTCTGACAATGGCAGCGAACTGTGCTTCCAGTCTCATGGGCCAATATTGCGAATCCCGAACATTACCGACAATGATGTCGTGTCCGCTATTCGCAAACTCCCCTAAAAAAGTCAGCGGGCTGCGACAGCATTCCCTGCTGTTGTGCTGTATTTGCGCCTCTGCTCTGTTATATCATACTAATGTCACTTGTTGAGCAACATTTTCCAGCAGACTGAAAATTAGGCGCTATCTTCCCTTTGCACGAGTCCGGAAGAGCCACCGTCTCCGGAAACTATAGGCCAATCTCCCTGTTGTCTTCGTTTTCCGAAGTCTTTGAGAAAGTCATGCATCATTACCTTCTAGCAGCAATGCGCCCATTAATTAATTCCAACCAACACGGCTTCATGCCAGGAAGGTCGGTAGAATCAAATCTCGCATGTTTTCTAAACGACATCGGCCCTGCAGTGCTCTCTCATGAACAGGTAGATAGAGTATATTTCGACTGTGGCAAGGGCTTCGACGCTGTTATTCATGACTTGCTCCTTCGGAAATTGTCCGCATACGGTCTATTCAGCGAGTTCTGTCGTTGGTTCGGCAGTTATTTTTTAAAAGGCAGGTTCAATTGCGTCTGTTATGAAGGCGTCACCCGCCAGCCTTTCGCGATGATATCAGGGTTACCTCAAGGCTCGACAATAGGCCCTCTTCTCCTTAACATTTTTGTTAGCCCGCACGGGGCACCCTGAGTATTCATGGTGACGGTGAGCAGCGACACCGCGGACCCCGAGCTCCGATACATAAGCCGTGTCCAAACATGGCGAGGTGTTTAAAGGTGAAGGGTAGAAGCCGTAAACGGTGGCCGTCGGAGACTTGGTCAAGCTCCGGCCGATGGGCTCCCTGCCTGTCTACCAGGCAGGGAGCTCCGGGACCTCTTTGACTACCAGGGTAAGGTCAAAGGATATAGTACCCCCGTCTCCCTGCTTTTATACTATGCCGTATGGTATTTTCAACCCCCCCCCCCCCAAACCGCGATCGGCCCCCTAAAAGGGGCCGCAATGAAGTATTGTTTCCCCCATTGCCATCTTTGACATTTCCTGAACCAGATCATTACTCTCGATTTCTTGTCATGGAGTCTCTCAATCCAACCCGCCCTCTTGTATCTCAGACAGTGTTCTTGATCGCCAAGTATCTTGAACCCATAATAGGAAAATCGTATAAGTGCAAAAAACAAAGGTCTGGTGAACACCTAATTGAAATAAATGACAAGCAGCAGTCTGCAAAGCTTCTAGCTCAGACTAGACTGGCTGATCTCGACATCAGGGTCACACCCCATCGGAGCCTCAACAGCTCGCAGGGTGTGATATCCGAGACAGACCTCCTGAACGAAACGGATGCGGATCACCTTGCCGGCTTGAAGGATCAGGGCGTCACTGCCGTGAGACGAATCACTATCCGCAGAGACGACAGGGCGATTCCCACCAAGCACATTATCTTGACTTTTGACCGCGCAGTTCTTTCACAAAAGGCAGGTTTTATCTGTTGCTCCATCCATCCCTACATCCCGAACCCGCGGCGCTGTTTTAAGTGCCAGCGGTTCGGGCACGGCACAAACTCTTGCCGTGGCCGAACAACTTGTGCAAAATGCGCGGCGCACGATCATCCGAGTGACAACTGTCCATCCTACACCCTCTGTTGTGTGAACTGCGGCGGGCCGCGTGCAGCGTACTCCCGCAAGTGTGAAAAATTCCAACTGAAAAAAAAGATAATCAACATCAAGGTAACTGAGAACATCACCTTCCCGGAGGCGCGAAAGAGGTCCGCCTCTTTCCCCTTGGGGAGGTACGCCGACGCAGCTCGCCGGGGGGCGGAGCGGCGTCTGGTGTCCACAGGGACCCAGTTCAGTGAGTCTGACCTGGTCCCGCCCCCGCTGGGTTGCCTTACGCAGCCCAACCCGGCACCACGCCGCTTGCTGAGGCAGCAGCGGTTGTGGTGCAAACCACTTCTGTCGGGACCGGTGCCGCTCCCGCCTCTGCCTCCCCGTCTTCAGTGCGTTGGAGGGTGCCGAGGTGATGGACACCACCGGCCCCGCACTGGCTCCCACCGTCACCGCACCGCCCGTGCCACGTCTGGCGCCCCCAACGGTGGCGGCTCAAACGAAGGGCTCCCGAAAGGCGGCCAAGTCCGGGGGGCCCGGTTCGACGGGCACCCCCCGGACATCTGAGGACGAGATGGACGTCGCGCCGTTCTTGCCTACAACGCACCGCAAGGAGCGGCCTCCGACGCCCAAGACAGCAGAAAGGCCCAAAAAGCCAAATCCTAGAGTAACGGCCCCGAAAGACACATGAACACACATACACACAGACTTCAGTAGCTTCTAAATCTCCATAATGGGAAGAGAAAATATTACTCAATGGAACTGTAGAGGCCTCATAAAAATCTTGATGATGTCCATGAGATATTGCATTCGAACCAGCCAAGTGTGATGTGTCTTCAGGAGACGCATTTGAATCCCAATCACACAAATTTCTTAAATGCGTGCATGGTATTCAGAAAGGATAGGGTTGGCTGCACACACTCTTCGGGCGGTGTAGGAATAATAGCCCGGAAATGCCTAGCATGCCACCCTATCACTCTCAACACCATCCTTGAGGCTGTAGCAATACGCACAATAATTTTTAATAGGTTGATAACGGTATGCTCCACTTACATTCGTCCTGATTATGCACTTTCGAGCTCTGACTTCGAGGCGCTAATCGTGCAGCTTCCCGAACCATACATAGTAACAGGTGACCTTAATGCACACAACTCTCTTTGGGGCTCCTCCAGAACGGATGCCCGAGGTCGCCTGATAGAGAAATTTCTTACATCTTCAGGAGCATGCCTTTTCAACAAAAAGCAGCCTACATACCATAACTTAGGACATAATACATACTCACATCACGACTTAGCTATTGGTTCTGCAATTCTCTTTCCATGTCTTGAGTGGGGCGTGGGCACTGACCCATATGGTAGTGACCACTTCCCCACTTCCCTAACATATATAGGTAAAGGCCCATGCAGTCCATCTTCCCATAACAGGTTTAAAGAATCAAAAGCAAACTGGAGTATATTCACAGAAACATCTAAACTACACCACACAACCATAGAACACCTACACGTGGAGGAAGCATCCCAACTCATCACGGCGCACATCCTCGACACTGCCGAAAAGGCAATTTCCCTCGCCTCCAGCGCTCCGCGCAACCAAAGGAGGCCGTGGTGGAATGAGAACTGTAGGCGGGCACGAGAGGCCCAGAACAAGGCGTGGGGTGTCCTTCGCCGGTACCCCACGTCAGATAACGTCATTTCTTTTAAACGGGCAAAGGCTTTTGGGAAGCGAGTGCATCGTGAGGCGAAAAGGGAGAGTTGGCGCACCTTCCTCACTTCCATCAACTCATACACTGACACGCGAAAAGTATAGGCACGAATACGTAAACTAAAAGGACAACAGACACACAGCCTGCCCCTGGTTAGTACAACAGGGGACACACTGGAAGACCAGGCTAACACACTCGCACAACACTTCCAACACGTGTCCAGTTCAGCGCACTACACCAACACTTTCATAAAACACAAAACATCCTGTGAGAAGAAGTCCTTGCGAGACAGTAATAAGTCGACCTCATCTTATAACACCCCCTTCTCACTGCATGAGCTGAAGATCGCACTTAGTGCTTGTAAACCTTCAGCTCCAGGCGCAGACAACATTAAATACACTATGATTCAACACTTGCACACAGACACACTTGAAACCCTCCTTTACCTCTACAACAAAATATTTATTTCGGGGCACCTCCCAGGGTCATGGAGGGAGGCCATCGTAGTGGCCTTTCTGAAAGAGGGGAAGGACTCTTCCTCTCCCGCAAGTTATCGTCCCATCGCCCTCACAAGCTGCCTGTGTAAGCTGTTCGAGAAGATGATCAATAGGAGACTCATGTACTTCTTAGAGTACAATGGTCTTCTCGACAGCTGCCAGGCTGACTTCAGGGCTGGGAGATCCACCAACGATCAACTGGTTGCGTTGGAATCGTATGTAAAAGATTCCTTTATCCTTAATAAGTTTTGCATAACAGCCTTCTTTGATATGGAAAAGGCCTATGACACTGCCTGGCGGTATGGCATCTTGAGTGACCTCAAGTCGTTTGGTGTCTCCGGCAACATGCTGAACACCCTCGCTAGCTACATGTCGGAAAGGACCTTCCGAGTGAGGGTTGGCAGTGCACTTTCCAATGTATATGTGCAGGAAAATGGCGTTCCTCAAGGCGGTGTCCTGAGCTGCACACTATTCATTGTTAAGATGAACTCGCTCTGGAAGACATTGCCACCAACCATTTCCTGTTCTGTATATGTAGATGACGTCCAAATATCTTTTAAGTCGTGTAACTTCTCAATTTGTGAACGCCAAGTCCAGCTTGGGGTGAACAAACTTGCTGGCTGGGCGGACACAAATGGTTTTAAACTGAACCCTGTAAGAAGTACTTGTGCTGTGTTCTCCCGGAAGCGCGGAATTCATGCGGACCCTGATATCTCTATTAATGGTGTAGTAATCCCTGCCAGAGGGGAACAGAAGTTTTGGGGATTAATATTCGACAGTAAACTCACATTTATCCCTCACTTGAAAGACCTCAAACACAAATGCCTAAAAACAATGAACATTCTTAAAGTCCTGTCACACCAATCTTATGGTGCTGACAAGCAGCTCCTCCTGCGGCTTTATACAGCAGTGGTAGGATCTCGCTTGGATTATGGCAGTGTTGTTTATGGGTCCGCGACGAAGACGGCGCTAAAAATGCTTGACCCGGTACTTCATTTGGGGCTTCATCTTGCCTGGGGCGCCTTTCGCACTAGCCCCGTTGAAAGCCTCTATGCAGAGTGTCACAAATGGTCCCTGTATTTCCAGAGGACATACATTAACTTGTTGCATGCCTCTAAAATTATGTCTATGACAAATCATCCTTTTAATTCAACCATTCCTGATGCATCATCAGAGCAGCTCTTTGCAAATCGTCCATCTATTTCCATGCCGTTCCCTCTCAGAGTGAGAGCAGAAGCTTCTGAGCTGGCTGTGTCATTTTCACACATCCACAACACACCCATTACTGATTTTATTGCGCCGTGGCAACTCCGGGTAGTTTGTTGTGACTTGTCCTTTCTGCAATTTGACAAAAACAGGGCACCAAGGGTAGCCATTATTCAGCATTTCCTCTTCCTGAAGGAGAAGTATAAATGCACAGAGTATTACTGCGACACATCAAAGACAGCTACGGCTGTGTCTTGTGCTGCGCATGGGCCGAACCTCAACCTGTGTAAAAGAATGAACTCCCACAACAGCATTTTTACGGCTGAAGCACACGACATTTTACTTGTTTTACATCACATCGTTCAACATCAAATTTCAAAGTCCATAGTGTTTACAGATTCTCTTAGTGTTGTACGTGCCCTTTTGTCAAGAAAACGCTCAAAAAATTATGTAATCAATCTTGTTTTTAAGGCCCTTATGTCGGCATACGCCTCAAGTCTTGGAAGAACAATCTGTTGGGTTCCTGGCCACTGTGGAATAGCCGGGAATGAAACCGCAGATCAAATGGCTACTGCTGGCACACTCTTGAATACAGTGGACATAGCAACAGTGCCGTACACAGACATGAAGCCACACATTTGACACCAACTTCGCAACGCATGGCAAACACACTGGAGTGAACAGACAGATAACAAGTTACACATAATAAAACCACACTTGGCAGCATACACTACTCACTCATACAACAGACACATTGAAGTTACCTTAGCTAGGTTGCGGATAGGCCATACACATGTAACACACTCACACCTGCTCACTGGCTCTCCAAGACCCATGTGTAGCAGGTGTGGGGAGGGCCTATCCGTAGTCCACATCTTAATTACATGCAAGGCACTCGGCACAACAAGACACAGACACTTCAAGGAACTATACAGACAACACATTCCGCTACACCCTTCCTTGTTTTTGGGTGACAATGCCATCGTCTCTGTGCAACGCGTTTTTAAATATTTGTCTGATGTTAACTTTGTAAACCTCATATCCTATCATGCGTAATCAACACTGGCCCTATACACCAGCCATCTCCATTGGTTTTATTTGATTTTACTGTTATTCTGGCTTACACATTTTAGTAGCCACTGTTTTCGGTTGTATAATTTTGTTTGGCGCTCTTTGCCCCAGCTGGCCTTGCGCCAAAAAAAAAACCAACCAACATTTTTGTTAATGACATCCACCCTCTTATTAGGCACTATTCGCTCCCTCAGTATGCAGATGATATGAAGCTCTATCGCGTAATTTCTTGACCGGATGATCGCGTCCTGCTGCAAAATGACATCATCGCAGTTTTGGCATGGTGCGACAGCAACTATTTGAAGCATAATTTATCCAAAACTGTCATGATAACATATATACTCGTAAGACTGCCCCGCCGCTCATGTTCCCATGCTCTCTGCTTGGTATACCCGTGAAACGTGATACTGTATTGCGTGATTTAGGTGTAATGATGAACGAAAAACTACTTTCCAACTCACACGTGAACCACCTGACCAGCTCCTGTCTCCGAACTCTTGGCGTGATTTCCCGGGCCACCAGTGAACTCACCGACCGATCATGCTTTGCTTCCCTCTACCACTCCCTAATTTTACCAAAGCTCGGCTTTGCCAGTGCTATTTGGAATTGTTTAAGTCCTTCGCCGTCTCTTCGACTAGAAAGGATTCAGAAGTGCTTCACTAGAACCGCATTTTATAGTTACTCACCAGTGAGCCATCATCTGCACGGTGGGCTTCTCAAGCTCCTGAATTTTGATGCCCTATGTACCAGGCGTTCCAGTCGTGACCTGGTTTTTCTTTTTAACTGCACTCATTCCATGTTTGACTGCCCTTGCCTTGTAAGCTCTGTTCACCTGCGAGTGCCAAGCAAACCACTGCGGCCGCATGGCTGCTTTCATGTTGACAGAAGACTGAGCCTGGCGCCAGCTAACCGATGCCAACATGCCTTTACCAGTCTGTTTTTATCTTCCATTTACACCTTTTGGATAAACATGGTTCTTTTTAAACGCTCCTTGAGAAATTTGAAATTTTGAATGCACATGTTGTATAAGGGTCACACATGCCCTTCTCCCTCTTGTGTTTCTGCGCCAAAAGCATCACCTTGCTTATGTCTGTATGTGTTCATTAGTGCATCCTCTTCACACGACCTCCGAGCTCTTGTTGTTTTGAAAATGTTTTCGCTTCTTTGATCACTCTCCTTCTTTATATGTATCTAAAGATTTATTTTTATCAATTTTAGATTTATTTCCCTTGTTATACGCCTTCGTATGCCTTATATTCATGTACTCAGTGCATCACCCGAGAAGGCCCTTGCACTGTTGGTGAGCACTTCAAATAAATAAATAAATAAATAAATAAATAAATAAATAAATAAATAAATAAATAAATAAATAAATAACAAAGTTTCCCTTCCGGACCCCAGCACACCCTCGAGTCGGAATCCTCATTGTCATAAACACGCAGCCCATATCAAGGATTTTGTATCTAATACATACTTCTATGTGTTTGTAGGCGGCACTACTCATCATGGCCTAGCAACTTCAAGTATAGCTGTACCTATTAATCTGCAGCGGAAGTTGTTTGCGACCTCACTGGAGTTACGAGATATTGTCTTGCTTACTAAACGCGAAAGAATGAGCAGACGAGTATGCGTTCGTACGCTTTGTTAAATTACGTGAATTTTCAAATCTCTAAACACATATGAACCTATATGAATTGTGAGTCAATCTGAGTCGGTCTGAGTTCCGTGTATATTTTGAGTTTTGACCCCGAGTGAGTACCGATTTCATTTAAAGTTCTGAGTCTGAGTGAGTTCTAAACCCATTTCGAGTTTTGAGCCCGAGTGAGCTCTGAGTTGATGTTGAGTTGCCCGAGTGAGTTGAGTGCATTTTGAGTTCTGAGCTCAAGTGAGTTCTGAGTCCAATTTGAGTTTTGGGCCATAATGAGCTTTGAGTTCGTTTTGAGTTCTGAGACCGATTGAGTTCTGTGTCCATTTTGAGTTTTGAGCCCGAGTGAGTTGTGAGTACTTTTTTTAAATTATGAGGAGAAGTGAGTTTACAGTCTATTTGAGTTCTGAGCCCGAGTGAGTTCTCAGTTTTGCGCTCACTGTGAGTTTGAGCTTGAGTGAGCCTAGATGAGGTGCTCAGCAATGAGTCTAAGTTGTAGTGAGAGGTGATCCAAAAAATAAATTGTGTGAGTTTGACTGAGCTGGTCCAACCTTGCTGACGTATGGTCCTGGTTGTGAGTCGAGTATTTTTCCCAATTTATTTTGCCTGCACCCTCGGGTGGTCCAAATTCCACTTGCCAATTCATCTGTTCTACAATAGGGTATAAGTCGGTTGCACTTCGGTGGTACCAGTGGAGGCAACTTCATTTATACTTTTTTGTCTTTTTTATCAATGTTTTTGGGTAGTTTTGAAACATCCGATTCAAATGTCTTCTAACTCCTACGTATTGCACACCCCTTTTCGAGGAATCTCAAATACAGCCGTTGAACTTCAAAATATGCACAGAAGAGCACAAAACGTGTATTACGGGCGTTTTTGGACACATTTTGCCTAAAAGAAAAACAAGCGAACGCTTGTAATTGTCGTATACGCCCACAGAACGAGCATGCAGCCATGTATGTTCAAGATGGACCATTTCTTCTCGTTTCTTTTTTCCCCTCAGAACTCAAAAATCAACTGGTTGCCACCTCAGATGTCCTCTGAATTTCGAAGTCGATTCCACATATCTCACTTAGCCTTAGGAATACAGGCGGCTGTCCGTAGCCTCGAAAATAATTAACCGCAGCGCCCATACGATGAAGTGTGATGGCTCTACAGATAAACCAGCACGTTTATCGGCTTATTAGAAGAAGTTTGCTTTTTGATAGCGAGGCACAGCTGAGTAGGATGCCTGGCAGCGTAAAACATAAAAAGAGGCCAGAACAAGCACTTAACTTTGAGGCTAAGTCAGCAAGAGGTGCCAATATGGAAAGCAGAGAGACATGCGGGATAAGAAGAAATATGAAAGGATTTAACTTAAATAAAAGAAAAAAGGGAGCAACCGCTACTCTCCTGGGGCCTGAGACTGTCGAGCCGGGAAGCGGGTCCTACAGCTGATACGGGCTTTTGGTCGTGAGCGACGCCGTGGTGTCGTTCGCAGTTATGCCAGGGTCCGGTGACTGACGGCTGCACGGGAACTTATCGTTGCCGGTATCTCGTTCCGACGGCTGCCACGCTGTCACAAACACGGCTTTGAACAGAACGCAGCTCTCCCTACTCTTTATTCTGACATGGCCGCAATACTGCTACGGGCTGTCGTTGAGTCGTCGTTCGCGAGGAAAAAGCTTCACGCGCTGTGCGCACGCACTCGGGAGTTAGGTAACCGACGCTCAAAGCGTTTGCTCGCTTTCGGGAAATCATTGCATCTTTATTTTTCTGGTTCTTCGTTGCCACGTGGATGTTGTTCCCTTTTTGTCTTTTATTTTTCCGTACGTAAGATGTAGCCGGAGACCGGATTTACGTTGTTCTCGGCAAGGTTGCCCAGCCGCCAGCTCTCGTGATGCAAACAAGCCCCACGCAGCGTATTTCCCTCTTATCAGCTCTGGCCCAGTCACGTCATTTCTGTTGCCAAGAGAGCAGTTGTAACGAAAAAACAGTTTTGCAACGAGGGCTTTGCCGACATGTACGGGAAGACTAACAGACCAGCTCAACACCACGTTTCTGCTTTGTTTGTTTTATATACGGTAGCCCTAATAGGCTATTGCAAGAGTCTGGAGAACATGCAACAATTCACACATATAAAAAGGTCGGCCGTATATTACAAAAATAAAGGCTTCGAAAAAGAAAACGATCTAGGGGCAGCAAGGGAAATATTAAAAATATATTTTAACAATATTCAGAATATAAGATTAAGAATAGATAGATTAAGAATAGAAAGATTAAGGATATACAAAAAAGATTAAAATTAATAGTATAAGATAGTATACGCAAACTTCCGCACCATCCGAATGATATAATGTATTGAACCAAGAAAGGTCATTTCTGTAAAGGATTACTAATTGTGAAATGTTTAACGCTCATAAATCTTAAAAGAAAACTACTCCGTTGCACAACGGCAACACATTACTAAATAGAACAATCCTAGGCACAGGTTTTTGAAACATTGGTATTGCGTCGACCAAATAAGCATGTAGAATTTGGGTTCTGCATTCGTATTTGCGTTCTGCAAACCCATTGTTAGAGTCACTGGCTCTAAAAGCGACATGCGTGAATACAGACGCGCGCATCGCCAGTGGTCATCTCTATGAACGCTCTTCACCCCTCATTACGAATTTTTTTCAGTATGCAGCGAACGCTTACCGACCCTACATAGACGGTTGCCAGACATCATCGAACAGAGCGCCGTTTACAGTCGCCGAAGCGCGCTAAACGAACGCTCTATCGAGACAACACGTCCTCGTGGGTAATATGATTGGCGCTTGGACAGCGCGACTGATATATGATAATGGATAGATCGAGTGCCAGAAGATACATCAGACATTCATTGAAGTTCATGTTCAAGCAGGAGCGATGCTCAAGTCCAGCTTCACAGGGGAAGTTATCGAAATGGCTGTATTTAGTTGGCTCGAAGGGCTTCGAATTAAAATCTCGTGGTTCCCTCAACAAATTTGGGTGATGCAATAATGTGAAGCAATTGGGGTGTTCCCCTTTTTTCCCGTGGTGATAACAGAGAGTCCAAGTAACGCATGAAGCTACTACTGATGTTTTTTTTTCGAGTGTTCCGTCTGTGAATTCGGTAGGCAAACAGGCGTTTAACCCTGACTTTTGTACCTACAGTCGTCCTTCTGTATATTCGGCCTCTGAGTAAAGGTTTGTAAAGAATGCTCGTGCTTTTATCTTGAGCTTGTAGATTCTGTCCATCAGTAGACTGCTGCTGCAGCCTGCGTAAA
The DNA here is from genome assembly GCF_048455015.1 of Haemaphysalis longicornis. Classification (NCBI taxonomy): domain Eukaryota; kingdom Metazoa; phylum Arthropoda; class Arachnida; order Ixodida; family Ixodidae; genus Haemaphysalis; species Haemaphysalis longicornis. Next base: position 59,551,967 of record NW_027526335.1, on the reverse strand, counting down.
AGAGTCCATCTGTTTCTTAAAACGTCTATTTTTTAGCAAACTGCGCGCAACAAAATACACAATTGTGGCGCATGCAGCATTTCGCTATTGACACAACCTTATTAAGTAGAGGGCCCAGCTCTCCGGTGTTAACCCGACGGGTCCACCCATTAAGAAAGACTAAAATTGAAAAGACAGTTTTCTGTGATGCTATGAACCAAACCAAGCTTAACAATGAAGTAAAGCGGGTCTGAATAAGCACAATAAATGGTTGTCCCCACAAGCGTAAATATTGCGGCTTAATGGGCGACTGAAGAGGCAGCGTTAAATCCAGTACCACGCGAAACACGTGCGCTGTCCTTAAAGAATATGGCGAAAAAGAAACAAAATTGGCAATGAACCCTTCATCTTCTATTATTTTTGCACCACGAAAGTTGGTTGTACCTAAATATTTTCTATTGCAAATACTGGAGCCAGACATGGCTGGGAGGAAGCTTACCCGCGAGGAATGATTGGGAGGCCAGGAGGATCCTGAGATGGTAGAGGTTGTTCAGGAGCGGCGGTGGTGGTAAAAGTTGATTCGGATTCGGGATGGTTAACCAGATAGTAAAGCAGCCTCTTCTTTGCACCACACGGTGCACAATTAGGATCCGCGTCGGCTTTTCTTGTAAATTACCTTGTGATATCCAGTTTAGCTTTGCAGTGGCACCGCACATGCCTATAACAGCTCCCCGACGCTCTAAGATGTAGCTCACTTGGCGCACAGAGACTGCGAGATGCACAGTGACGTAGACGGAGTTTTTCCGTTGTGTTTACCCTACGAGATGGACACGATTGGATTAGGTGAGGATATTGTTAGAGTTAGTATAATTGAGTGTGCGACGCCACGCCGGCTGAACGTCAGAATGCTGGTGTTGACAATTTAACCTGTCGCTACCACCTAGCAGTGAAGGAAAAAAAATTATGGAATTTTCGCCTCTAAACCCAAATCCACCAGTGCGACTTCAGGTGAATTCGTGAAGTTTCCAGTACGCTTGGGCGATGCGGGGCCTAAAGGGTACGAACGTAGTGTGTATCTGAGTAACCTGCAATTGGCGGATGCATTTATTTTGTTGATGCTGGTGAGCCCTCTGGCCTTTGGTGCTGAATACAGCTGAAGCTGCGGGGTCGCAACGAATTCTCATATCCCCGGAACCATCGTTACTTGCATTCATGGCCTTGCAGCTTTAGAAAAGCTGTGCGGGAAAGTATAAAGGCAAGTTCGGATTCTGAACGGGTGCGTCCGACCAGCATGTCTCGCAGGAGAAAAGCACGGAGGTGTCGGCCGTCCCTTGAGCGGCTCAGCACCTGCTAGGCGAGGGGGTCGTTCACACAGAGCCCAGGTGTAGCTAATCCAAGATGGACGAGGCAACTCTGGAATAAGTCTCAAGTGAAATCTGCGGTTTTTCAGGAAAAATGTCACTTGCAGAATTTGCATGGTAAATGATACCAGTGGTGGCTCATCGCCAATCTCAGCGGAGAAATAAGCAAGCACGAGTGGAGTATCCGAGGCAGATAGGGTGGGGAAGGGAAACGGTGGGCGAATTATGGCGCTGGTTTGGGGGGGGGGGGGGGGGGAGATGAGCAACTGCTTCTTTTGCACCCCTCTGACGACACCTATGCGTACCGCCTAATGGAGTGACTGGCTGTGCGCATCTCGGGGCACAAGGCCACTGACAAGTGTCTCTAGGTTGTTTTTCTCCGAACTTATCAGCTCGTAGCATCCACAGCGCTTTGAGGCGTTTGGAAAGGGCGCAAGCTCCAGGCCTTATAGCCTTCAGGAATCCGAACCCTATTTAGGGCCCCATTAGGGAACCCGAGAAAAAAAAATCCATATGCAACCTCCATTACCCCCCGGGCGGTAATTATCTCTGTAACCATATTATTACTATACAGCTGACATGAAGAGTCACGGAAATGTGGAGCACCTGAAAAAAAAAAAACGAAACGGTAAAGAGCACCTTTGTTTCTAAATGTACGCTTCTATTGGATAAGTTTTTTACTCTGGTTGATTGCTACTTTAAGGAAGCCTTCCTTAAAAAGTCAATTATTCTGTTTGTTCTTTCTTTCTTGAAAAACTGCCCGCCAAAATTTGAATAATGGCCTAGTGTTTCGAAGCGGCCATGAAATCAATCAAGCACAGCAAAAAGAAGGTTAAAATAAGAAATCGCGGAAATGCGCCATACTTCTTGCCGCTTCAGAGAACTTGTCCATGCAACGTTTTTCTAGATGCCGTGAGCAGAAGAGCTTTTCGGGGGAAACCTTTTCATTCCGGGAAAGAATCCCATCAGGACCGCGGGGTTCAACTTAAATAAACGATGAGTTTTTTTCCGGGGCAGGTATAGCGTGTAATTTTCTCTCTCTTCTTTAGAAAAATAGGGTTCTCTGGTTTTCAGAAAATTTCATTACCCTGAACTACCAATTGTTACACCGAGAAATATCTCATGATTGACTTTATTTTTTTATTCCAGTGCTTATTAAAGCGCGTTACAATAATATTAACCCCCTGGCGGAGAGGTCGCGCTAAGATTGTGCAAGAGTGCGCAAGGACTCTTTGTGAGAGACGTAAAACAACGTGGTCAACGAATCTGTCAACAAAAGCAGCTGAATAAAATGTGGGACGCCCAGGATTTCTACGGTGTATTTTTGTGTTTATTTTATTACGAGTCATCCTTCATGATTCCACCCCGATTTCGCGGTGTTCCTAATGGCTTTTCGCGAAGCCGACATAAGGGTTGCTCCGAACCTCGCAGTTTGACTTTTAAATCGAGGACTGTGGAGAGAGTTGAGGTAGGAGGCAGTGGAGGAGGATATTGTGGGGGGAAGGGGCGAGAGAGAGAGAAAAAAAAAACTTTATTTCTGGTCAGATTAAAACCTATGCGTCGTACTCTTCCGCAAGAAGAATCATGGCCCGCTGGTCAACAATTCTTCGCGAATCTGAACCGTCGCTCAAGAGCCCGATTCCTGCCCAAGTACCCCACCCGAAGAATACACGAAATAAATAAATAATTGAATAAATTAAACTGTAGTTATAGAAGGATGGTTCGATAAATTAATTAATAATTATAATTAATAATTGATAATTAATTAAACAATGATTTAATATATTATAAGATAACGCGTCACGCATATATAGTTTGTGTGCTTACGAAGGAGGGGCTCTTTGACGAAACGCAGAAAGGAAGAAAGGAAGGCCAGCAGTCTACAACGACAAGGGTGGCATCGGACAACAGGCTTTTTTATTGCGATTAGTGATGGTGACATATATTTATGTAGGCAAGAAAGTGTAGAAGAGCCCACGTCCAGAGTTTCGATCGAACCCACGTCTTTCGATTTGACAAGCTTGGAAGCCTCTCCAATTCGGCCACCTGGGCGACAGTGTTCACCGTCACTTTCTGGGGTATTTTCATTTAGCACAACTGTATCTTACGCTGCAGGGTGGTATACAGCGCCACTCTGACAGCACGGGTTGAAGGGGACTTCATTTTGTACCCCTGGGTCGGGACTAGAGTGTCTACAGCCTGTCATGTCGACTGATGTGAAACCCTCTTATGCTACTTTTCGGCATCCACGCTGCAATAACTGATGTCCTCGCTATGCTTTGCAGAACTATATGGTTAGGAAATAAAGGCTCGTTGAGGAAATGCAGGAACAAAGGCTGACAGTCTACAACTCTAAGGGTAGCATAGGCAGTACTTAGGCTTTCTTACACGAAAGTGTTTTATTCTGGAATTCACGAAGATTTCTCCCTACGTCATATCCGTCACGGAAGTGGCGCCAGTACAACGAAGCAAGCAGCCTGTAAAGGGTGCATCCTTGCACACAAGGGCTTCTTGCGGGGAAGCAACCTTTAGTACTAAAGAGTACGTTATACTTTGAGTTCGTTTTTTGGTTTTATATTTTAACTCGAAAGTGTTTTATGCCGGGATCCACCAAGGTTTCACTGACGCCATATACGTCACGGAAATGACGCTAGTACACCTTTGCCAAAGCGGCCTCCCAGCAAGACGTTACTCGCCAAGCACACCCACAAGACAGCCGCCGACCCGCAAATCATGCTCAGCTACAGATTTCGCTGCACATTTCACTTTCTTGTTTTACTGATTCCTGCCAGAGGAATCAACCACACTTTTTTACCACGATTATTGAAGTTAAAATAGAAATAGATATATATATATATATATATATATATATATATATAGAGAGAGAGAGAGAGAGAGAGAGAGAGAGAGAGATTTCGCACATTCGTAAATTAGAAAATAGGAGATGTTTACGTGAAATATAAAACGAAACAACAATCCTAATCACGCTTGCCAACGCTATCCTAGTTATAAATCTTGCTCAATACAGAAGCTGAGGTAAATATGAGCATACACAGAAGAAAAGACAGATGCCGAGGCATGTGCGCACGCCCACAGCAAATCATTATTGAGTAGCTGCAGATGGCGTTCAGCGTTTAAAAAAAACCGAAGCATCCAAGAAACTTACGAAGAACGGAAACTGAGGGAAGGAGAGCGCTTCCGGCCATCGCGGAAAAGCATTTCCGTCCTTAGAAGTTTCGCATGCTTCGTGCAGGGACTATCCAGTAATACAAATTCTTAGTGTTATTTCTATAAAGCCTTAATTTTTTTTTGGTTGCGAGCCGAATATACACAGCATAATCTAATTTCTACACGTGGCGAGAAGTTCAACCATAGTAAGAAATAAAGAAGTTTCGCTATCCTATCGGAAAAAAATGTTTACTGGGTTTCAGAGCAAGGAAAAAAATATGCTTCAGCACAGCACCGATATTGAAACACCCCCACTCCTCATACTGCCTCACTTCATGTTTTCTTGCTTTTAGATGTGTTTTCTGAGATTCTTGTCTTTTCGTGTCTTTTTAGATTCTTGTTTTCGTTTAGATGTGAAGTTCTTTTTTGGTTACTTGGGGGTCAGTAAGCATTTCAGATCGAAATAATTGCAATCCAAACATTACCTCGAGGTAAAATCTGCCTCTGTCCCTTGTATCGACGGCCTAACATGGGAAGCATGGAAAGAAAAATGATCTTAGAAAAAAGAATAAGAGTTGGTTGGAAACTACAACACAGGAGTGCCAAATTGCTAGGCAATGATGGACTGCTGCAATAAGCTCAGCCCAGAGTGGTTTAAAGTGCATTCACTGCCTCTAGCGATGCTACGTGAGCATGGTAACCATCCTCTCAAGTATTGGGAAATTTTCAAACCTCCTTCTCACGTCGGGCAGATAGTTTACTTTGGATGTTATTACCGACGTGCGTGCTTCATGGTATTTGGGGCAAATGAGTTTTCCTTTCCTCACGCAGAGCATTTAGAAGCTATATTTTCAAGTGGGTGTATCAAAAGCGGGCATCTGCATTACAACGTGAAGCCGCCGGCCAAAATAGGATTTCCTTTCACGCTTTGGTTCTTTGTTGTGCGAGAATTGATGCCTCCGTTGGTATACCCTTTAGGAACGCAGATATATTTGTTTTGCTGTTACAATAACACATAGCGGAGATGTCAAATATTCAGAAAAGCGGGAGTATGCACAGATTTTTATCACTGGCATGTCTGAGTGGCGTCGCGTCAAATCTCTTCAGCAAATATTCGAGAAGCCACAGCTGCTAGCGTCTTGACAGGAATAGAAGCTGAAATCTCCCATGGCCCCTGTGGTCGCACTGGAGAAGCTGGACAAGTCCCTTTCTTCCTCGCTTTCTCTGTGTATTTTTTCGACTCACCGTTATCATATTGCACTTTCTACATGGCACTTAACTTCTGATGTAAACTTGCGATGAGAAGACGAGCTTTTTCGGTACTGTCTCAGAGTGCCCCCACTTTTTTGCTGTACGGGACATGCCGGGAATACACGTGCTACCACTTGTATGCTCTTCGCTCTCTATGAGTGATAGGAGTTAGGAGATAAGCCTGAAGAGTGGCACGAGCTGCACTCAGTGATAGTCTGATGGCACCACCTCCTTGGAATCGAATCCTTCTGCGAATGCATGCGCCGGAACCCGACGCTGACGATACATCCGTCAGGCCAGCCAACGAAAGCGCGCGCTTTTAAAAATTTTAAATAAATGGTGACTACGACATCCCTGAGGAGGTTAGAAAATACATTTGGTGTAACCATAATTTGTTCACCTAGCCATCGCTGCTTTTCAACGTTTATCAAGTTAAGACTGCAGAATGAATGAAATCTTTATTGAGAACAACAGATGCTGTTGTTAGGGCACCCGCCCGGTAGAGGGGATCCTAAGTCCTCGATCCCGTGGCTGCGGCTTGCTGCGCGGTACCTTTTCACCAGGTCAAGCTGGAACGTAAGATCCTTGATGGTCAACCGCGCCGTCCACTGTTGTATGGAGGGGTTGGGCACTGGTTGCAGGCGCGGTTTTCTCTGTCACTCCCATACCTGACGATATGGGGTACCGGGCTCTGCGCAGTAGTTGCAGGTAGCTTGATAGTTTGTAGGATAAATGGCATGAAGAATGGTGCGGTGCGGATACGTGTCAGTTTGTAGTGGTCAGAACACGGTTGCTTCATCCCTTAAGACTGCGGAATATCATTCTTAAGCAAAACATTCCTCGAGCGCCTAACTTTCTTCGTCGTTTGGCGCTAATTATTCTGACAGGAATTCCGGCCCCAATTTACCATGAAGCTTCCCCACAGTCAGGACTCGCCTCCGCGAGCACCCGTTCTACGCACGTGCCGACACAAGCACTTGCGAGGCCGCACGCGACAGGCTAATTCTTTTTTTCATTTTGGCAGGGTTCCCGGTTAGCGCTGGAGTTAGTACACTTGGCTGCTGCTGTGGTGGCCCTGGATCAAATGCCGCAAGATCACCGTTTATATTCCCTTCACAGCGGCGATCATATTGACATCATTCCTGTTATTGGCGACGCCGAAGACTACTACGGTCAGTTTTCGCATTTATTGAGACACCTAGGACATTATGTTTAGGAATTCGTGATTGGCAGAAAAGAACTAAGGGGGGCACCTAAGTTTTATATCTGATGTGGCAATGCATGAGCATCACTTCTCGCCAGATTATGTCGCGGAGTTGGCTTTCTAAATTTGGTTCTGCTTAGTTTATTGATATCGAACATCAAAAGTGGCGAAGCTGACAACTCTTTTTTTTTCTAATTTTAGGCTTCGCTGCTTTAAATCATGTGGCAAAGCCACCTAATCAAAAACTAAGCTTCTACATTGAGCCCTTTTAAAGTCAGCTTCGCTAATTAACACAAATGCATTGCAAAAAAAAAAAAAACTAGTTTAGGCAGAATACTTTGAGCACGTGTATCACCTTATAAAGACCCCAAGACCGTTTTTAAAACACCTGCTTCGGATTTTCCGCCATGCGAATTCGGCCGACATGTGCCGGCCACACTTTCGCCACCAGCTTCTCGCCGCGCTTTTTGGTTGCGCCGATGTGAGGACGCCGCGTCACCCACCAACTGAAATGAGTATTGCATTGGTGGGGATCACGCCTTAAAATCGCTAGGAGTATAGAACACTAAACTTGTCCTCCCGATTTGGTAGAGCAAGACTAAGCCTCGTGGCGTAACTTCACAGTGTTTCATTTGAAACAAAAATAAATGTGCTATTCGTATTTTTGTTTCTCGAACAAGAACTTTCTGATTTTGTAAACATTTTCCAAGGCTTTTTTTGTTGAAGCTGTCCATGGTGTACTACTTTTTGAGGTCAATACTTCAACGGGGGATTTCTACACAGACATAGAAATCGCGCCTGAGCAATCAGCACCAAAAAAACAGGAGAACTGCAAGAAAAATTCGAGCCCGTAGAGCCATGTTCTGAACACTTTCAACCCGAAGCGACTACTGAAAAAAAGGAAAAGGAGCCTGCGACTTAAATATTAAATGGCTATTTTTTTCGCAAAACCGTGCCTCCGTCTGTTATTTGACGCGCTGTGCTCCATACAGACACGCCTGTGGAACAAGCTTAGCTTTGGGGCGATTGGTGACGATGCACCGGATCCGCTTGATAAATATACATGTTTCACATACTGCGTATACCGTGTGTGTGTCATTGAAGCAGCAGTAAGCATGATAATCAAGCTAATCCTAGACAACCAGGAAAGCTAAGAATAACCAGCTGAACCTTAGCTCACGCTACGTGTATCCTGACATAGCTGAGCCAAGCCACTGCTATTTTTTTACGTTTCGAGGGAGGGGAAAAGGGGGAAGGAGGGGGAAGCACCCCGATGTCCACCGAATGCTTTCCGCAGCTTACATTGCTACCGCCTGCAGACAATGTGTTTCAACCAATCAAAGAATCGCTGCAGCCCTTCTACTACGCGTTTTCACTGCTTCCTTCCCGTCTGGAAGCACCGATTATTTTTATTATGGGGTTTGACGGGCCGAAACTAGACAAGTTAAGCGCTGGACACATGTACGATTTGTACACGCGATTCGCATGCGACTGATCGTCACGACTGTCACCACGACTAGTCGTACGCGTGAATTTGAGACACATGACCCGATGCGTGCATGCGATGCGTCGTCGGCGTCGCTCCGCCCACCGTTTTTGCTCCATGGTCAACTACGACTATCGCTGAGCTGAATTTGTAGATTCCGCGCGTTTAATCGCAAAAAATGGATAAAGCAGGCAATCGTGAAGCGTTTCCTGCCTTCGGAAACAGTTCGCGCACACGCCGGCCGCGCCTGCCAGCTCGGACACTCAGCGGCTCGAACCGGCGCAGACCACGGTAGCAACCGCTTGTCGCTGCTCTTCTGAATCAATCTGGTCGTTAAAATGAAGTTCCACATGCGAGAAAGTAGGTGTTAGTGTGGTGAAAAATTGTGCTTGGGATTGTTATCAGGGCTTATTTTAAAAGCGGCGATCAGATATCTGCCGCGATGCAAGCGTATACGCTGACCGGCCCCTGCGGCGCGCGGCGGGCGGTGCGCCGACCGGTCGAGAGATGGCAATACCTGCGCGGAAGCATCGAAACAGGCTACGCAGATGTTCAACTACGACGACCGCTGAGCTGAATTTGTAGATTCCGCGCGTTTGTTCGCAAGAAATTGATAAAGCAGGCAATCGCGAAGTGTTTTCTGCCTTCGGAAACAGTCCGCGCACACGCCGGTCGCGCCTGCCAGCTCGGCACACTCAGCGGCTCGAACCGGCGCAGACCACGGTAGCAACCGCGCTTGTCGCTGCTCTTCTGAATCAATCTGATCGCTAAAAAGAAGTAGCTTATGCGAGAAAAGGGATGATAGTGTGGTGAAAAGTTGTGTTACGGATTGTCATTCGCAGTTACACAGATAGCGGCAATCAAATATCCGCCAGGATGCTAAGCCTAGAGTTTCCAACACCCGAGCCGACCAGAGCAACGCACGCCGGTTGCCGGGTGTTGGGGCTCAGCGGGCTCTCATTGGCTGTGGCCTCACGACGATTGCAACGATGGCACGACTGCATCTGGCTTGCCAGACGCACGTCGTGAGCCTCCTCCGACCAGCGATCGTAACGATCAGTCGCATGCGAATCGCGTGTACCAGTCGTACATGTGTCCAGCGCTTTATGAGGCGTGCAATAGTGGAGGGCTCCGGATTAATTTTCCACGCCTGGAGAGTTTTAACGTGCACCGAAATCGGAAACACACGGGCGTGTTTACTTTTCTTTTCGCCTTCATCAGAAAAGCGCCGCCACGGCCGGGAATAGAACCGGCGTCCGTGGGTGCAGCAGCACAACGCTTGAGCTACTGAGCCACCGTGCCGAACGCGCGAGAGCTATCGCCAACACTGAGCGCCACTGCCTCATTTGCTCGTCGCTGTATATATCTGTCTTTAGCTTCCATCTTTTGTGGCTTTTTTTTAGGTGGCTATCACATGCGCGTACTGCTGCAACTCAAAGAAAGTCGCCAATAGCCGCTCCCTTGCTGTAATGGCGTTGGAAGAACATTAAGAGCGGGAATGACAGAAAAATCTTTTCACCAAATTTCGAAGTTATCTGATGGGCATAGAGAAAAAAAATTCTCGCTGAGGTACTCTGTGGCCGCCTAATTTAACTATTGGCGGTGTTTGTTGACTACGTTCTGAAAGCTTTAGACATTTAGAAAAAAAGTTGGAAGCAGTGTTTCAGGGTCCCTTTAAAACAAGAGTGGGCCATGAGAGCGGCCTCATTGGAAAAAGAACACCAAGCCATTGCAATCCCCTAAGCGGGAAGTGATCGATTCGCGTTATAGTTTGCAGTCTTGCTTTGTGTTTATTCCCCGCCTTATCTATTATCCACATACTTTCCGAGAACCTCTGCTAGCAAATCACAGCTAGCCGAAAAAGTTTGAACTCTCAAAACAGCAACCTTGTCACGCCGCTAAAAATGAAAGCCAGCAGTCAGCACGCCGAGGTAAGTTGATTTGACCGTTTTTTCGAATGATCTTGGCGGATTGTTTCCGAAGTTAGACAGAGGAGAAAAACAAATGTAATATCATTGCTATTTTTATCTAATCTGTGAATTTCCAATGTCTGTCGCTGCTAAACATGCCTTGCAATGGTTTCCTAAAGTAGCTTCTTTGCCCAGAAATCTTTTCAAGCACGTTTCTGAGATAAAGGTTCAATTTTAATACCAAGCAGCCAATCGGAGGCAGTCACCCTCATCCCCATACATGACGTTTACGCATGAGTGATGATTGGCGGCGAAGGAAATATACCGCAGCCTCGCTGGGCGCATCAATCGCTTACGTGCCCTGGGTGCAAATGAGAATAGCGGGCGCCATCAAAGCACTGCAGCATCGTATGGCGGGAACCTTTTCGGCAGCGCTAAAATTCGGGCGATTCTCAGAGCTTTGTTCCTGTGGCCAGCATCGTTACGCAGGACACGAGAGGCGCTTTCTGTCGTGGTCGAGGATGGTGGGACACGGCGCAAATGGCCTCCGCCGGCAGGAAATGAAATAAAGCAAGTGGTTACGGGACCGGCTAACGACGCTGCTGTTTGTGGCCTGCTGGGCAATGCGTGTCTAGGGGGAAAGTACAAAGCTCTGCCTTTACAGGGTCTTCGTATGTTTACTGACCGCTTTAGAAATAAAAGTAAGAAAAAAAACCATTTCTGAGATGCTAAACAGGAGGGTAGAAGGACGAGCGCAGTAATTGTTTACCCCCTGACTTTGTCCTCGTTCACGTAAGCAGTAATTCTATTTTCGAGCACCATAACTAACAAGTTAGCAACCAAGTGCTTTTGTATAAAAATGGGAGTGTGGTCGCAAAAAATTAAAGTGATCACTGTTGCTTTTTATTGGTGAGTTGGCCAAGAGTGTTGGTGCTAAAGGTAACGCAACATACTTAAAATTAACCGAGATTTTCATGAAAGGAATTCTTTGTGGAAATAAGACCCCATGAGTCTTGAACACCGTACGAGCTAATTATGTTTTGCTTCATTGCGGTTTAGCACCGACAACGCATCGATAATGCTTCGGTACAAGATTTTTGCCGTGCAATCCACTGCACTAGTAATCAATTAGCCGCATGATTAGTGCCGAGTGTCGTGTAATCCTTGTAGTGCTAATACTGATTGTCTAGAAATTTCTGCCTTTTTGTAATTCATTCATCGGGACCTTCTTCGCTTATGACGAATTTTTCGTGTCGATGTGTTAAATTTGAGATCCTCTTTATTCGCCTCTTCGTAAACGCAGCAGACAATTTTCACAATGTGTGACCGCGAGAGGCGATCACTACCGTAATGTTCCGTGATATTTATTGTGATCAATCGGCATTGAGCGTACACTGTTCCTTAGTTTGTCGGCGCGTTGATCTGAAATAACCTTATAAAAGCCCCATCATTGATCATCTTTCCCTTTGTTTAATGTCACTTCCACTTCCGTTATAAGGAAGCATGCGTCGAAATACAGGGCAGCCTAACGCACGATCGCTCCACCTTCACCTTTAGCAATCATCATAAAAAAGGGGGTTCCAATAAATAGCAGAAAAAGCAATCCGACTTTTGTAAACGTAACATGCCAATTAGTTTTTTTGTCTCAGTTAGTGTATCGAATATTAAAGGATATCATGAGCTGGAATGGCCGACGACTTCAAAATGATGTAGTTAATGTCTTCAGGGTGGAACCGATGTCTAAGGACACTAAAAAAATCAGCTTGTCCGGTGCAGCGGTATAGATCATACAGGTGTCATCAAGACATCCCACATTTAAGCTGTACTAGAAAAGTGATCACTTCTTTAATGCAACACATTATTGATGAGGGTGTTTTAGAGGAATCGCGATTTTCGCCACTCTTTGAAAATCAAACACCATTCACACTTTCTCACAGCAATAAAATGTAACATTTATTTATTTGTTTGTTTATTCAATCGCTTGTTTGTTTGTTTCTTTGCCCTCAGCTCAAAACGTCACAAAAAGTTGATTGGGGAAAATATAACAAAAATGGTACAATATGCCCTGGTACAATAAACAAATAATTCCCAAAGATCGAGATTTTGGCGCACGTTGAAAATTCTCAGTTGGTCTAAATGGGATTCATCGACCTGGGGTCCTCGTGTTCATCACTTGATATTCAAAAAAAAAAAAAAAAACAAGGAATGCCTGCGAGATCCGCGCAACATAAGGTACCTTTCCTTCGATTTTGATAAGTGATTTTCCGGCTAGCCGAAATTTTGAAGCCTATATCGTCAGGCTCCGAGTGTGGTTTAGCATGAACCAGGAGTTGGAGAGCTGTTTAAAGTAACAAAATGTCGACTTTGATCGAGAAAAGAAGGGTGCCCCATTTGTTTTTGTTTTTACGCCCACTGATCTTTGTTGTTTAGCGAAAGCAGACACTCCACTTCGCATTGGAGACAGAGAAAGAGTAATCGTGTTTATTGGGAAAAGCAAAGGGGAGGAGTCGTCAGTCCAAGACCCCTTGAGCTTTCCCAGCGAGTCAACAACCCTCAACACCAGCAGGTGCTGGTCATTGAGGACGGAGCTGGTCAGACCTCTCTCCCAAAGGTCGTAAGAAGAAATGGAGGGATTTCGCGAATGTAGTGGGGCGTGCGCGTGGCCCCTATCATATGAAAGAGCGTCCCAGGGGCTTTGCAGAAGCGGTATATCGGGGAAAATACGGTGAGGTGCAGTATATGGTATTTAGTGGGATGGGGAAAGGTATTCGTCTGGAGTGCACGGAGCTGCAATTCCTCTTCTTTCGTTAGGTGTTTATGAGGTGCTGGGTAGGTTATACGCCCCAACTTATAGTGCTGTGTTATCTCGTGATACGTGATCAGCAGAGTTGGCTTCTCCCGCTCGCTTCCCGGGGCCCGGCGGGATAACTCTCCGGCCAACAGGTGGGCGGTTTCGTTGCCCGGGAGGGCAGAATCGGCGGGTGCCCATTTGATCATGATGAATCGGCCTGGTGGACGCTGGCAGATGATTTCGTGGGTTGTCCGGTGAATTCGCCCGCGTGAGAAGTTACGGCATGCTTGCTGCGAATCTGTGATGATTATACTGGCTTTAGTTTGCGTTATGGCGAGAGCGATGGCCGCTTCTTCCTCTTGTAAGTGGTCGTATCCGGGTAGGGTTAGGATGCTGACGTGCTTATTGTGCTGGGAAACCATGGCTCTTATGCCGGGATAGGAAGACGCGTCCGTGTATAGTGTGGTTGGTTCCCCCCCGTAGTATGTGTGGATGGCCTTGGCTCCTGCTCCCCTGCGCCCAGTGTGATGCACGGGGTGCATGTTTCTAGCGAGCGGTAAAACGTACAGGTGTTTCCTGACATTGTGGTCGAGATTTTTCATCTGAGATGTCTGACGCTGCCGCGGGGATGAGAGCAGAGAGAGAGAGAAGAGTCCTCCCTGTGCTTGTGACTCCCAGCCTCAATCTGGGCTTCGCATTGGAAGCCCAAACATTTGCGGTACTTTTATATCTTCCCTCCTTAGGGCAAAAGCCGTCGATTCTACAAAGAAGTGCCGTTGTTGTGGTAGCTGTTGTCTGATCGGGAAAATGTCTCTAAAAACAAATGCAGGATCAAACGGGATCAGAAACTATGTCTCCCCAGTACCACCCCAATGCACTTCCACTGCGCTATCTCCGCACTTTGCCAGCGGACAAACAAAAGGTATGGTCGTCTTTGTTGCTCCGTTTTTCCTGGCCCATTCCCACCTGGGGGATCGGCCAAGAACCGGAAGCTTTGAGGGGCTAATGGGCCCCCTTCACAAAATTCCCGAAACTATGAATTGGAAACCTAAATTTGTAAAATAGTGCCTGTCCCGTCTCACCTGAACGGGATGGCACGGGAGTATAATAGGTGCTCAATACCCGCGCGGAATAAAGATTCTAACGCAGCTGTGACGTGTGCCAGTCTGCTTGCTGACTGGGACACGCCAGAGCTTTCTTCGCCGCCTCCTTCAAGCTTTCATCTTCAAAACACGAAGACAGCTCCTACGTCCACAGAGGAATTTTTAAATAACTTTTATCTCATTAATACGAGGGAACGTCAATTTGATAATCCAATTAAAATCCAATGAGTGTGCTCCCTTTCGTGGCATTAGGAACATATTCTTATAGAAGGAAAAAAAGAGTTTCACAAAAAAAAAATGTAGTGCCCTTCCACTCTGTGAAGAAGGATGATCAGCAAAGCTGCGGGGCCGAGCCTCAATTTAAGCTATTACTGGGTCGTAGTCCAAGGGGTGCACGAAGCAAAACACGTTTTTTTGTAATTTGCGATTGAGCATAGTTCCTGGTTAATTACCTGAATGAACTTTTGACGAACTAGAGTTTTGTTCCGGTGGAAAAACATGGTGCTGTCCGTTTCCCTCCCGTGGAATCCCATATGTAATGACAGCGGACGAGAATTTCGCAACATTTGCAACTTCACTGTGTAGCATGTAATTTTGAAAACTATATAAAACCCGGCGTTGTGTTAGAGTTGTCTTAGCGGCTAATTGTCATATGATTTGTTTCGGTATAGTTTCAACAAAGCAAGCGTTAGAGCCACTTTCTGTAACGGTACGTATTCCCTCCGACGATTGACGTGATTCACTGTGCAACCCCCGATGTGGGGAAGCCATCTTACAAGGATCAAGCTTACAACGATCCCCTTAAAGTCTGCTTCACCTCCTAACACAAATAAATTGCTGGGAAGACATTTTAGGCCGCACCCCTTTGGCGCCCGTCTCTGGGATCAGCCGCGTCGGCGTCGTCGGGACCAAGCGAATGACGGGAAGACCGACGAGTGAAAGAAAGCAAAGGAGGAGAATGTTGCAAAATTTGGAGGGGTGGGTGGTTCGCCGTGGCGGCGCGAGCCAGCGCGCTCCGAAAATGTGCGCTCAGAATTTCTCCTCACACCTAAATGTACTTGCAAAGCGACTTGCACTCGAGGCAACTGACGCCGGTTTTTTGTACCAGCCAATATCTGAAATGAAAATATGTGAAATGAAAAATATATGTATGTTTATGCTAAAACGACAAGGCAAGAATTTTCTTAAAAATTCCATCCACATTCTAGAAGATGGCGTGGGTTTCCCTTTGTGTTTGTTTTTTTGTTTGTTTGTTGTGAATGAAGCTGTGGCTACACCCTGAAGGATCATTCAAATCGAAGTCATGCCTCTCCCCTTAGCGGTCCCTCCAATTGGATCCGGAAGTAATGAAAAAAGGCGAAGTATTTCAGAAATCTCGCCCAGTAGTATTTATTGTTACACTGGGTGCGTTCCGATTCGCGAAATCATTGTGGACAACTCAGGAGTACACTTCCTAAAGATCCAAAAGCGTCAATATAGCGAGAGCACGAACCGTGCAGCTGCTACCACCGCTGGCAAAAGAAAACATCGTAGCGGACATGCCAACAAGTACGAGCCACTGTTTTGTATAAGACAAATACATATAATATTCAACCCTAGGAAGTCACACATGTCACCAAAGCAGCTCCGCAAATAATAAATTACATGATTGAATTATTAAAATAACGTAAAAACAAGTTTTTTAGAATTTCAGTATGTGTAAAGGCAGCGCTGCGTCGATTTTAAGTTTACATACCGAAGTAGATAGCATCGCTTTAGGCTTGACATCACTTTTTATCGCGCCGTCTCATTCCCCGTCGTCCCGAAACTTGCGACGGAAATCAAAGCGACAGTGGCTTCACGTAGCCTTGTCTTTCGCCACCTTCAGATTAATTGGAGCGCGCGCACTGAAGAGACTTTCCGTTTTGGCCACCTGCGTTTCACTTCCCTCTCCAATTTTTTATAGCTCTGCCGAGCTTGATATTGGCGCTGCGCATCCGCTTGCCTATGTTTATGGGTATGCCTTTAAATTTTCGATGTCCTACAGAACATGAGAGACTGCATTCTACATGCTGCGCCGTATATCATCAACCTGGCCCACACTAAAGGTAATGTTAATTTCAGTGACGGTGTGACGAGTGTGAGTACAGAAATTATTGCCTCATCCTCTCGCCCTTGAAGGGCGGTATTGGAGAACACGGGATGCTTACGGCTCCTACAAGAACTAAGTACACATAGCACTTCATCAAGCCATACACTTAAATTAAGGCCGGCCCCTCAAGCTCAGGAAATAGAACGCAGGACATTCTTCCTGCGAAAGCTATTACGTTTCCCGGTGGAATTTCGTCACTTTTCGAGCTGTCCGTAGTCATAGAGCTGGAGTGTTGCTCAAGGCCACGAGTTTCCGACGGGCGCGTGTATTGTTTCTCGCTTGTGCAAAGTGTTGTATTCTCTTTATGAGTGGTGGCGCAGCTGTTACGATGGAAAGACTGCGCATTCAGGCCCTGCGGCAATCCTGCTAAAAGCGAGGGCAGTAAAATACGACAGTTCGCTTTCGGAAAATTTTTATCTACTCCACAAGGGCCTGTAGGCTGGTAATTTGAGCCGGGTGAAGACTTGGAAAAGCTAGGAAGAACAACCGCTAATACACTCTCGCAAATCAGTCCCTTTGATAAAATGTATTCTGTCACGAGCTCCTTCCTGATATGCTCCGCCGCAAGCGCACGAATAACCACCAGCCAACAAAACAAGTGGATAGCAGTTCAAGAAAGGGCCTTACATTGGGGGAGCTAAGGCGTGTTTGGGTTACAGTCAACAAGATGCATAAGCACCCATTCTTGTTCGGCAGCATAAATAATCCTGCTTCGATTATTTCTAAACTTGGGCGGGCAACCTTTCTGGCTTAAAGGTGTGTAAATGTCATGCAGCTGAGTGTGTCTAAAGAGTGGCGATTTATGCATTCAGATTCACGGAAATCCGGAGATGTGTGAGCCGTTGCGGGGCGACTGTATTCAATAAAATCGACGGCTAACAACGTTACAAAGCGGACATTGGATAACTTTAATTGGCGGAAGGTAATGGCAAGACGTTTTCTTAACGAAACAGAAAACAACAAAGCTTGGTATCAGTTTTCTTCAAATTTGGCAAACTTTCTCTCCCGTTTATGAGAAATGACTACCAACTCTACGCTCTTTAAACACGTCCAGTGTTAAGGAGCCGTTCCATTTGTCAATACGTTCATGCGTGCCTATGGTTCGACTTATCCCTTGCTCTTGCTAGAATTAAAGCAGCAGCTGATAATTTTGGAGTGATAACTGCTTGTTTAGGTCCCAGTGCTTCGAGAATGGCAAGTTTATTACAAGAGAAGATGGATACACCACTGCAACTAACAAATTATTTTTATTAATTATTCCTGCGCAGTAGGAAGCAGCCAAACAGATAGTAAGAAGCAAACATGCCTTAGAGAGACTTAATCATCCGACTAATAAGCAATGCCCCGACCCCACCCGTAATTGCGTTCAATCTTTTAGGACTCACGTATCATTTTGGAGTCATCCCCTTTCTCCAGCTACCCTTTTTACACTCCAAAGTCTGGAAAATTTCGTATCTCCTTTGTATAATCGCGTCCCAAAGGAACGACTATATGGGACCCCGCTTGCTTAGACCATCATTAAACGACTATGCTTAGACTAATGAACTGTTCCGAGAATTTCCGTATTCTTTATACGATCCCATACAAACAAGCTCCCTACTATTCCTCGTCGAAACAACGCTACGTGCTCCCTACGGCTTAGCGGTGGGTGTTACAAATTATACCTATAACCAGCGCCTTACAATTAGTTGGCATTTACAATAATCTCGAGGGGTGGGCATTAATAACCTCTCTTTCACGCTCAAATATAATGATTAACTCTACTCCTAAAGGGAAAAGGCAGTAAGCGATGCGGACTCACGCACGCTTTGTACTGCCAAAGACTATTCAGTGATTAAGCACGTAATACTATTTGCACGTAATAAATTTTTTGCCTTCATAGTTGAAGTTGTAAAGGCTCTAAAAGACCACCTCTGCACCAGGTGCCCCCTCCTTTCCAAACCATCTACTTGGGTTCACTTCCATTACATTAATAGAGAATGGACCTTCAAACATAAGCAGCATGAATTCAACCCGCTCCCGCGAGGGCCTGTGGGAAATCCGGACTGTGTCAGCTCATCAACGCTTGGGTTTCTCAGTATCCTTCACAGATAACAGTATTACCTCCACAATCAGATTGGCATCACCGCATTTTATGTCGCCGCCACACAAATTTCTCTCTGACTCACATACAAAGCGCTACCCCATTGCATGGCTTCAGAGGAATCCGCCATCGCCATAATCAACGAACATTCCACCTCACCACCACCCGCGCAATTGCAATTTACGTATTCAGAGAATGGTACTGCTGACATAACCCCTGAAGCGTTAGAAACACAGAACATCACCCAACAGTTCCCGATGACACCGGCCCCACACAACACCAATGTGGTGTGGTCTCCTGGCCGTATTACATGGGCGGTAGTGCAGGAGAATGAGCGCTTTCCCGAGTTTCTTCCCCGGGTCCGGTGAAGCGCACTTTTCCGACCGCAACTTATATTTCTACTCGGACGCGGACTGTTTCTGGCCGTACCGCACAACAGGCGCAGTCGTGAAGGCTCACACCCACTTGCCCTTTCTCCCATGAATACACGTTTTACACTGCATATATGTAATGGCTGATTGGGCAGAGTGAAGTGAATTATTCGTAAGATGTGTCTTTAAAATTCTTCATGGATGCTAAGCCATACCTGGGAGCCAGTAGCGACCACTCAAAACTCACTTTAAATTGTGAAGCTGGCTGCAAACCTGCTTGCACAGCTTCGGTGTTCTGTTACACTCGATGCCTCAGTCACTCCACTTGCCCACGGCGGCGGTTGTTTATGATGGCTTTGCTGTCAAGAATCCCACGCGGCAACTATGTCAGCATTCTGCTAATATTGATGAGTATGTTCTTCATTTGGCTATAGATTCTCCTGCGCCGAACTGCCCTCTTTTTCACAGCAACCATCTCAGCTGCACAAAAGTAACTGAAGGCGTCTCACCAAGTTATACTCGTAATCGCATCATTTAGTGAATCAATCAATCAATCAATCAATCAATCAATCAATCAATCAATCAATCAATCAATCAATCAATCAATCAATCAATCAATCAATCAATCAATCAATCAATCATTAAGTTGTCGGTTGGGGGTCCTTTGTAAAGCCGCGAGTACGTGAGGTCTGTTTCTGCTGCAAGGACTTTAGTTGCCAACTTTAGCTTGCCTGAGTGGCACGCACTGAACGCTGATGAAAGAATTAAAGAACAAATCCAGGACGCAGGGTTTCTGAGGGGACAAGCATCACAACTCGACCACGAGGTTTCACGGAGTTCGGGTGTTCTGCTGAAGCCACCACAGTGTGATAACAAGCTCGCCTATAACAGTGCTGTGAACATATATTAACAACTGGCGCCAAGCAGCTGTTGCTTATTAACACAACAAATGGCAATGTGGTGAAAACGGCAATTACCACCCAACTTTTTTCCGCCCTATGATTTGGGATGTGTTAGATTGGGGCTGCAGAAACACCAAGATTGGATACATTTACAGGTTTTTATAAAAATAACAGGGAAATATGGACACGTAATGTGAGATAAATGTAATTGTGTGCGTAAAAAAAAGTCGACGTAAATAAAGTACTCCTGCTTGTCCAAAACTGGCCCCATTTAGGTGGTCAGTTTGATATCGGGCCTTTTTTATGCGAGCCGTTTGTATGAAGAGGACGATCCGAATATTTTCTCCCCTATTTGGAGGAGGCCCCACGTTGGGAACGATAAAGGGGAAAAACGGTGCTCCCACCCTGTTGTTGCTGGCCTCACACGAGTCGGAAAAAGTAATCTCCCTCGCCACAGGATCGACGGTTGCTTTTAGTTCCCGTTGCTTGAGCGAACATTTTTTTTAGCAATTCCTTTTGTGGTGACCCCACGTGGCTGACGGGACTACGGGGACCAAGGCACTAAAGTCGCCTTCATTGAGTGGGGCTACGGCCGACCTTCTTACGCCGTTTTCTATCGGAGGAGATAATTGCGCTGCACAAACGCCCCCGCTAATTGTGTTAACTCCGCAGGAACCTTCTCATTGGACTCAGGAAAGCTAGCTTTGTTTAAGCGAACTTGCACCAATTGCTCGGGAAACGTCCTTCCGCGTTAGTGTATACGAAAGTGACTTTAATGGAAATGAAGCCAATGCGAATTAGGTCTTTATTCCGCATTGGTATGGTTAAGCACCACGCCCACGTTGCAGCTGCGATCGAAACTTCAGTTCTTCATCGCCTGCGGGGTTAGGACTGTTCTGTTAACCTTTCTGACGCCAACACAGGGATAAAATTTCCGGAAGCTTTACAGGTACATCAGAACTGCGTGAGACGTAGTCGATAAGTTGGAGAGTGCACTCTTCCTGCCTTGCAAGGTTAGGAAAATTCAGGAAGAATGTGTGAAATTAACAAAAGTGGTAGCAACGCATAGAACGTGGGGATTGCAACAGTTGGCTCCGAATCCTGCGTTTCGTGTCATGAACTGGCACGTGGGCGCTTTGTGTGCGCCCCACGTGATAAATATTACACAATTCGTCGTGATTTGTTAAAACTGTCGCAGCCAAAGTAAGGCCCAAAAAACAGAAGCTCGATGTAAAGGAGCAGCTATTTTTTGTCTGCTGTACACTGAAGGTGCGCGAAGCTTTTTAATGCATCTCTCCATAGACCGGCTGATCGACCGAAAAGCTCTGCTATGATCTCTGGACATACGACACGTGCGTGAAATTGGCCTCCCATTGTGTCAAAATGGTTCCATGGAAATCGCAAGAAACAGAACGTTTCTGTTTAAGACAATACACGCATCGATAATGAAGAAGGGGTATCCATTTATCTCAAAAACTCCGTATCGGTATACATTTGGATCGTTCGTTGATCTGTTAACTTAGCGCATGAAAAATTATCGCGTAGGTTCGCTCTTCGTTTGCGATTTAGGCCTTCGAAGGTTTGACGACTCACTGGATACACTTTTGAATTTCGCGCTTCTCTCAACTTCCTTTAGGAAGGAATGTTAATTTTTGCTATGCCGTTAAGCCACACAGGGTCGGAGCACATCACAGAGGCTGTCTGCTTTGCTGACTAGCAGTACGGAAGACGGGTTTTTTTTAAGCTGACGAGGCTTCGCGATGCAGCGCATCCTCTCCGCGCTGGTCGAGCGATTTGGCAGCTCTTCTAACGGCTTTTCGGCTACTGGCAACGGTTTATACGCGGCCAGTAGCCACGCAACAGTTCCTCCCTGATCCCCCCGACTGCAGACCTGACAACCGATCTTGATTGTACAACATATGCGGCTGAACTCGGTAAGCGCCAGCCGTCATGTGCTACTAACTGTGTGATTTATTATCCATCGTCTGTGGGGCTGCAGTCAGTTTTAATAAGGTTGCTGAGCAAATTTAAGGGAGAAGGATTCCGAATCAGCGATATTCCCTCGGACCCCTTTGTAGCCAGCCTTACCATATACAGGCGCTCTAATTAGGCAACGTGTGACCCCAAAAACGCGCCTTTCGTGGTTGCTTTGGCGCATGAACCTCGTCGCACAGCAATGCTGTTAGGCACGCGCAACGGCGGGAGCTGGTCCAGTTCATTCCCTCCTAACGGGTTCGCTTTGGTGAGGGAATGGCCGTCTACGAGTAAAAACATTCCCCCACAATTCACACGTGCCCAATCGGGGATATCGGACAATGACGACGTCAACTGTCCAGAAAAAGAGAGAGAAAGAAAGAGAGGAGAAAAGTCTTTATTCACAACAAATTGAAGTTTCAAAGGTGTCGTCCTCAGTCCGAGATACATTGATCACGGGCCACGTCCACAGCACTGTGGACCAGCTGAAGCTGGTTCTGGAGGGTGGAGATGGCCCAGGCTCTCTCCTTCAGCTCGTGGGTGAAATGGAGATTCGGGCGAAACTCACTGCCATTACGCAACTCACAATTTGGCTTCCACGTCAACATACCGACCCCCAAAACTCACATAACCACTCAGGGTGATTGTCCAGTGACGAAAGCAGCCGTCCGAGGCTCACCGCCGATTCACAATTACCCATTGGCAGCGCCGTCTGCACACCCATTCACACATAAGCCATCTCAACTCAGCTAAAGGAGAGGCTCACGCATTCCCGAATCATGAAAGGAAGCTAATGGACACCCGTACCTTCCTTATTAGCTAATTATGGTAATGATTTTCTAAATTTTGCTTGCGTAATATTAAGCGTGCAAAGGATGAGCACGGTTCCAACGTAATAAAAACCTGCATAGTGTAGAAAAAGAAAAAAAGAACTTCATTAGCCGCAGTGCAGAACGACGTAGATAATGGATAAGTAATCCTATTAAACTTACTAATCGTATTACCCGGGATTACTAAAGAAATTTTTTCAACCTTAGTATTCCTCTTTGGCTGCCGACTGTGGCGTAATGGGTTTGAACACGTGGCTCTTATGCAGAAGAACGGGTTCGATTACCAGCTTCACAACATTTGGCTCCAGGCTCGAAGATCTGCCCCGCCAGGTCAAAAAATAAAATTCCCTGAGGCACTCAGCATGCTTATGTCCTTTGAAGGCCAAACCCTGGGGATTCTAGGGATACCTCGACCAATAACTTATTGTCTGCTACATTGTATGGGCGCCTTAATTTCGATTTCGTTTCCTCATCTCTTGGCGCTAGTTACCTCGAACGGCCTGTTTACCGCATCATCATTTTTTCCACTATTTATTCGTTTTCGTTTCTTCGTTGTAGGCGCGAATTAATTCAACAAGCAGACTGGCAGTCGCCACAGCTTCTTTAGAATAAGAGTTCTGTATGGCTGGTGAGCCCTTGTTCTACTCCCGTGCCACCGCGTTCCCGCTTTACATGGCACCCACGATTTTTAGGGGCGGAGCTCCTTAGGGCGTGGGTCTGTCCATCCTCGACGTATGTATGTAGCCACTTCTAGTTTAGTTCTTGGATTGTTTACTAGATGGCGTGGCTACCTTTAGTTTAGTTCTTGGATTGTTTACTAGATGGCGGTACTTGTATATGATGAAAAGATGCGCTTGGATTGTTTACTAGATGGCGTGGCTACCTCTAGTTTAGTTCTTGGATTGTTTACTAGATGGCGGGGAGCGTTGTAATAAAATCCGTTCGCTGTTGGCGCGCGCTCGGAGTCGCCCGATGGATAAGGCTGCAGATGTGCGAGCCCGCGAGGCAGAAGCGCTCCGTGAAGCTGCGCGACGCCGCCGCCAGGATCCTGCCGAACGAGAGCGGGAGGCCGAAGCGTGTCGTCTGGCTGCGCGACGACGCCGCCAAGATCCCAGCGTTCGAGAACGAGAGGCCCAAGCGTCACGGCAACGGCGCGAGGACCCTGCCGTACGCGAAGCGGCACGGCTGCGGCGCGAAGAGGATCTCCAAAACGTCAGAGAACGGGAAGCGGCGAGAAAGCGCGCGTATCGGCAGGCAGACCCCGATGCAGTGAGAGCTCGTGAGGCGTCTGCAAAACGCATCAGGCGAGCTCAGCCCCAAGGTGCCGACGCGCGGTTTAAGCGAGACACTCTAGACGTTACGTTCGGACACAGATGTAGTGGGCGAACTTTCACTGAAGAGTCATGGTTTTACCGATGATTTCCCCTCAGGAGCTTCGCCCACTCATCATCATTCACCCCGTGGATATGCTGTGAATTTTTTTTAATAATCGAGTTTCCAGTTAGTTGTTTTAGAAGCGAGTACAGGAGGGGTAACGCACCGTGCTCCTGCTGTGACGTCCAGGGCTCAAATCAGATGCGAACTCAAATGCGCTTTTTTTCTCTTTCTCTCGCTTTACAGTGGGGGCCATTTTCTTGCCGTACAACTTCCTGCAACAACAACGACGGTTTTCCGTAGAAGGGTAATTTTAAGGTTTTCGCCCTTAAAAAATCGTATCTGAATACCAGCGGCGCTACACTAAAGAGGTACAACCAAACTAGAAGGCTCAGTGGATGGAAACAACACCCCGTCACCAGAACAGAATCTGGTCGACCTGGGATGGTATTCAGCCGCAGCCTGCCTATGGATGGTACTGCCTGCCTACAAGTACTGCCTCTCTACGGTACTGCCTGCCTACAGGCAATACCGCCAGACCTACCAAATCCCCTCTCGACTGAGCGGACGACCTTCTCTGGCATCAACTTTAGACTAACTTCTTTCCCTGCCTAAACATTCTGTGCCTCTTCTCCCCCCCCCCCCCCTTACATCCCTTAGAGCCCGCCCTCTAAACATCCTGTCACAGTGTACCAGTCAACACGGGACTATCCCCATCCGCCGAACTTCTTACATTTCGTTAATCCCCCACCTCCCTTTTGGGAGCTGACGCTGCGCAGCTGGTATTGCTATAAGCAGGGGAACGGGAGGGTGCGAGCTGGGCCGCAAGTTCTTTTCAGTTGAGAAGAGTTTTCGTGGCCAAGCAAAGCGCTGCGCAGCGACAAACGGCGCCTGCGCTGCCACCTGCTGCCTGCGCGAATTTTCTAGCGCAAAAAATAGGTAATGATAGATGACGTCTATCTTTGTGGCGCGTCGTTCTGGCGCTGGTTAGCCAAAGGTAGCAGGTCAGGTTCCAGACAATACAAGAAGGAACGACATGAGCGTCGAATCCTAGCCGACAGGTTGTGATGGCGAGTCGGCAGAGACTGAGGAGCAGTGACGAACATAGGTCGATATTGTCCTTACTCGGAGAATGCCCCGTTCTTGAATAAAGGTCAAGCACAGTTGAGCGAAATCACGCGTGTGTCTTCAGTCACCCGCACGTATGGTTAAAGTTAAGCGAAGTGTTACAATGTACGATTGTTTGACTTTCGCAGCCGAACTGCCTGGTTTTTTGGAGCCATTGATTTTCGGAGGGACGAAAAGAAGCTTTACTTTTTACTGGAGGGGGGGGGGGGGATAAGGGAGGAGGGGGAGTGACATGCCTCAAAAAGCGCTCGAGGACCGTAATCTTAGACGCATTTCACTTTTTTTGCGATCGAAAACACGATACATCTCAAAGCCACCTCCTCACGTGCTGAATCTGTAGCCTCTAGTTCAAGTTCCACGTGCGTCCTCGTACAGCTCCACGTGGGGTTATACGCTGGAGATATAAAGATCAATCCAGTTTTCCACTGCGCGTTTACGGTTTCCAGTTACTTGCGACTCGAAACGGAGGGCAGATATAGGAAAATATGAAACCCGGGGCGTATCTCGCTTTTGGGGGTCGACTCGGCGTTTGACAATGAGCGGAGAGTTGCGCCACGGGTTGCGCAGTTCAAAATCATGTATACCTTTGGTGTTTCGTGTCAACTTTATATCTTTAAATGATACTGAACTCCCTAACGTAATGCTTCGCGTAGTCGCATTTCCGGAAAAGCTTTCCCCGATGATCCGTTTTCTTCGCTATTCGCGCGAGAAGCTGACGTTCTTTTTTTTCTTTTTTGAAACTGACGTGCAGACGGTCACTGGTACCCAGGTAAAGGAGAACTTGAACCTGGGCGATTCTACAGCTCCTTTAGTAATCGCTCGTCGTCAAGTGCTTACGTGCCGAACGGCTCCCTACCGGGCCGCAAACTGGATTCCAATTTTGTATCCGGTCAACCCTTATCCACAACAATGCTTTCCACATGCGGGAAGTTCTGTGCTAAGTTACGACGTACTCTCGCTTATGAGACTTACGTAATGGCTCAGGTCATGAACTTTGCACAACCGGAGATGTCCATGTAGGGAAAAAGCTTTTTCCAGCTAGTTACTGTGTACAAGATTCAAACTAGTCTTAAAGCGAGAGAGAGAGAGAGAGAGAGAGAGAGAGAGAGAGAGAGAGAGAGAGAGAGAGAGAGAGAGAGAGAGAGAGAGAGAGAGAGAGAGAGAAAACGAACGAACGAACGAACGAACGAACGAATAAAACAGCGAACGAACAGACGCACGCACGTATGCGAACACACGAACACACGAATACGACTCGCCGCGTCCGGCGCTTTTAAGGCGATCGTGTAATCAGAGCTGGAAGGCCGTTGATTCTTTCGCCTACTTTTCAAGGGAAGCAGCTGCATTTTGTCACTTTAATCCGTTATTTTTTGGTAATGGTGACTTATTATATTATACTTATATCTCATCTATTCTCGAGTTTTTCTTACTTTTCATACTCAGCACACTTACAACAGGCATCTCTGCACAAAGATCGTAATGCCGAAATGTAAGTCTCCCTTCCAGTGGTCTGACGGCAACGGTTCGCCACTTCTGATCATTTTTTTTTATTCAAATGTTTTTTATTGATTGTAAAGCAGCTAGCCCTCTACATTTACATCATTTTAGCGATTATATGTCTTAGGCGGCAAATTGCAAGGCGCACTACCAGTTAAGTTTTGTTTCTCTTTTTTTCCTGGGAATCTTATTCGCCAGCGCTCGAGCGACCCGAGAGGTTGTAGCTGCCGCAGTCACGCAGCATACGCTTTCCCATACCGTGACTCGATCAGGTGGCAGCTCGTTCTTATGTTAATGCGTACGTTAGTAATTCCCCCGCCCCTCCTGGTGTTTTTCCCACTTTACGACTGAATTGTTCGCAGACAACCTCGGCGGTTCACATCATCCGATGGAGAACTAGGCTTGCGGTACCTTGAGGATTGCCTACGCCAGCTTTTTAAGGCGATAGCATTACATGGCATGTTCCGCGAAAAACTGTAGCCAGCGTGTGGTTCTGTGCCATCGCTGTATGTACAGTGGCACCTTGTACCCCATTACCTGAGATGCCAACGAATGCACCCATATTTTTGCGTACCCACTGAGGCGTGTAATTGAAGAGTGAAATCAATTTCACCCACTCGTAGTCTTCCCTCTTCCTCTACTGCGGGGTCCTGTCACAATAAGCACACCTCCCTTTCTCTCTCACTATTTCACTCCTTTCAACCGACCGTTGACCCACTCTGCTGTCCTCCTTCCGGCCCCGCTCTGAACAACCTCCCCCCTCTCTCTCCAACTCAATCTGTATCTATAAAATAGTGTGCCAGAGATGAACCCTGCCGCCTTAAAAAAGACAAGTCTCCTTGTCGAAACGTTGGCAGAGGTCTGAGGTCACTACTTTCTCCAAAGTATTATTTCTATCTGGTGACCATCTTCAAAGCCCTCTCATTCCCTACATACATACATACATACATACATACATACATACATACATACATACATACATACATACATACATACATACATACATACATACATACATACATACATACATACATACATACATACATACATACATACATACATACATACATACATACATACATACATACTATAGAGGTTACAAAACAAAACAAGGTTTTCAGGTACACAGAAAGAAAGAAAATTAGATATCTAAAGTACCTGTGCGCACCACAATAAAAAAGTTCATTTTTGTTGTCACGCACGGGCAAACTGTTCGAAAAATCCATGTTTTTGATACGTGTGCATACAGGCATGAATATCTAGCCATACATAAGTATCCACATAAGTATCCAGCAGCGCTCTGTACTTTTGTATGCGCCAGTGCGCAGGGAATAAAGGCAATGTCTGCTAAAACTCACGAAAAATAAAGTAATTTTGCCGCACCCAGTTCCTCACTAGAGACAATTCTTGATATATTCCCAGTGAAAATTATCTGTTTGAAGAAACGTTCACACGTTTCTTAAAATCTCGCTTAGAAATTGTATTGATATCAATGCGACTTTCGGAAAAGGTATTTAAAAGGTGGTCAATTCAAAATTGCAACCTATCATTGCCATAACAGGTTCTTGAAAAGGGCACCAACCATGTATTCTTCCTCTAATTTCGTATGGTACGTCCAACGGTTTTCTTAAACTAGAAAGACTGAGATGTGCTGCTCAGTTGCGTTGGTAGCTACTTTTATACTTTGATAGAAGATGGAAGTTGTAGATTCATTGGACACGGAGTAGATTATACTGAAGAGAATCGTTCTTTGGTATGAGAATCGTACGTAGAGTTTCTATATGTGGGCCCTTTTCTGAAAAAAATTTAGCTTGTGAATATTTTTTTTTGCGGAAATGGTTAACCATACGAGGTTGCTGTAATTGTTGTGAGCTGTGAATATAGCAGAATCAGCTTAATGTTCGATGAAACCACATGTCGTATCCTACAAAGCGCCCCCACACGCTCGAGACAAACTAATGCACACTGGGTCTGCACTAAGTTCCTAAGTTGTCCTAAACCTTACTTATTCATCATCTAGTCTGTTATCTATTTTTAGAGTGCATTTTACGTGCGTGCTTGTGCCAGAAGGATTGCAATATTTTCCGGTCAGTCCAAATTTTGGTTTTAAAAATATTCCCGTAACTATAGCATTGTATGTAACGCCGGATACTGTGCAGCAGCGGTTCACATGACGCAGTATACTTCAGTGCCGCATGCAGCTGTGTTGCCCGTCTATGCGGCAAACACTGTCGGGCTGCAGTGCCCCTACATCCGTGCTCGCGGCATCCGCCTTCCATAGCGCCGGCTACGTCATACAAAGCGACCTGGGAGCCGTAGGAGGCACTGTATAGAGTCTCTGTACGCAGCGCCAATGCATAAAAAACTAACCGCGTGGCCTGAACAAATAAATAGTGGTTGCTTTCTTAGGAGAACATCTGCGTGACGTTGTACACGCTCATGCGCACACAAAGTTGCAAAAACGAAACGACTAAGGCAGATACAGGTTGTCAAGCGGGTATTTCGCAACGCATAAAAGCTGTTGTCGCTGCATGTAAAGTACCTCCGAGGAATGGC
Organism: Haemaphysalis longicornis; assembly: GCF_048455015.1. Classification (NCBI taxonomy): domain Eukaryota; kingdom Metazoa; phylum Arthropoda; class Arachnida; order Ixodida; family Ixodidae; genus Haemaphysalis; species Haemaphysalis longicornis. The sequence continues at coordinate 59,522,868 of NW_027526335.1, read as the reverse complement.
ATAAAACACCAAGTGTGGCCTTTTCCGCCCGAAGGGACCGCCAATAGCATACAACGTGAGCAGGGCTATCTCAGAATGAAAAGTAGCCGGATATTTTGGGCTCTTGGCAAATCGACACTCTGAGGGAGCCGTGGGAACAGGAAGCCGGTGGCACACACGTCGATTGAGTTCTGCGCGCGTTAGAAGCGGCCCGTATCAGCCACGGGCACGTATTTCACGCTCAAATGGCACAGCGCGAAACTAGAATTTTTGGATTATTTTTCGATAGTATTGCTCATCTGTTTGCTGGCTGCTTCAGGGAAGAACTGCTCTCAGCGGTGTCTTTCTCACGCGTGTCGCTAGACATGCCACGCTGTGTCTTTGTCGTGAAACAGCAAGAATTTAAATATTCTATTGTTTGGTTTTCTCCAACATCTTTTTACTCTTGCTTGTTAGTGACTCTTTCAGTAATTTTTTTACGGAGCTGCCGACGTGAGGGAATTCTGGCATGTTCTAATTACTTTGTTTTTAAACTAAACAAACAAACCAAACCAATGAACTAAACAAACAAAATAAGAAAGCACGCCACCAACCAAGCAAGAAAACGAAAGTTCAGAAGTAAAGGTAACTTTATAGCTCCCTTTTCAGCAAAACCAACTTTATGCCGTGGTTCCTAGCCTTAGAAATTTCCCACATATCCAGGAGAGGTAGTTAAGTAGTGCCTCTGTTTAGTAAGAAGGTTCAGATTTTGTTCTGCGAAGTCATCAGCACTCCCTCCGCTTGCACGCTTTGTGGTAAAGGACCACGGTTGATAGGCAGAAATGTACAATCCTTTTTCTCATGATATTCTGTAGATGACACAGTCAAGCCGTCTGTAATTCTTTTTCGGAGGAGCTGCATATGTCTACCTCACAATGATTCAATCATGGCTGGCGACCAGCCACCAGAAGGCTTTGCTGAGATGCCAACTTTTCATGCAAATTCTTTGCAGCTTTTATCTGAAGTAGATACGTCCAAACAACTCATATTGGAAGGGGTCGCCAGCACCACTACATCACTGCGCCATGTTTCCTTTTCTTGCCACAATTAGTCCGCCGTAAAGAATCAAACAATTACGAATTCCCGTTTGCTGTCAATACACGGGCTTCTACGAAGGCCAAAAAAATTATGAAAACGGCTGTAAATCCGGTTTTATCGGAACTATCCCGTAACAGCTATGACCGTTGACCGCCAAGACGGCTCTATCGCCACGTTATATTTCATCGATTGTCATAAAAGTTTGTTCACCGTCCAGTTCCAGCGCCTGCTGACAGCATGCGGCGGACTGCCCTCGTGCAGAGGTTTCGTACCGGCGCAATTCGCCTTTGGGACTGCTATTCACTATCTTCGAGGAGGTAATTGAAATGCCTGAAGCCGCCACCACCAGACACCGGGGAGGCCCCGCGGATCACCACGACCCTCCCCGTGGTCCTCAACAAGCGGACCACACCGCCCTAGGCCATCCGCCACGAGGCGTCCGCCCTACTGCAGGACGACCGGAGCAGCTGCCTGTATCTTTTCACGGACGGCTCCGTCAAGCACAGCACGGCCGAGGTGGCGGCTGCGTGCGTGGTGCCTGAGCTGGGAGCCAGCCGGCAGCAGCCTGCCCTTCCCCGCCTACTCCAGACGTGCGGAACTGGCCGGACTGCACCTGGCGACCGACCTCCATCTCGAAAGCGGGCCTCAGGGCCACCCCGGGGCGGTCATCCTCACTGGCTCCAGGCCTGCCCTTCCCTGCCCTGCTGCGGCTGCACGCGGCCTACCAGTCCACCCACAGCAGCGGCTATCCAGAGCGCTCCTTTGCAGCCAACCTGCACATGGTGGCTCCCCTAGGCGGTTACCTGCAGCTCCACTCGCTGCTGCCGGGCCACAGTTGCATCCGGGGCAACGAGGACGTAGACGCCTTGGCGAAGGAGGCCAAGCAGGAGGGCACCCAAGTTTCCTGGGACGCCACCGCTTTCGACAAGACCCGCGCCGTCGTGGTCCCCTTGGTGCAGACATGCCACCCCGACCCTCGGGTTGGAACTTGGGAGTGGCTTGGCGCCACGGCCGCCGCCTGCGCGCATCAGCACTGACGCCCGCTGCCTGCTGCTCCGCATGCGGCTCCAATGTTGGCGGAGTGCCTGCACCGGCACCAGCGTAAAGGCTCCCCTACATGAACTGAAAAACGGTGTTAATACGGGCTTGTTGGTACATACTTAGAACAGCGCTAGGATAGGTCACAGAGGAGGCGGCACGAGACAGAGCGCTGACGAACTGCAAATGCTTCATTTCGCCGCAGCTGAATATATACCCTGGACAATAAAAAACAATAAAACACACAAAATCATAAAATTGCGAAGGTAAGGTAAGTGCTTATTTCTACAAAAAGATGCACATCCGCAAAATTACCATCCGTGACTTAGGCAATCGCGCTCCTTTTTATGCAAGTCAGTGGACCCAATGTTGACGGAATTGTCATTTCATGCATGGATGATGTGGGCCTCGATGACTTCCGTGGTGCGTTGCTGCTCATATTTTTTTAGCGCACGTGTTTTTCGGAGTCTGGGCTTGCATCCCCACTGCGCACAGTAAAGGGCTAGATTACTGCCTTTTCCTGTTTTTTTTTTTTTTGCAGGCGTGTTCCCGTAGCGGATCGTTTATCAATCTGCCTCTTTTGCCCGTGCATGACTTACCGAAAGACAGGGGTATGTCGTACACTACCCCCGATGAGCAATCCACGAATCGCTTTGCGTGCTTCTTAGAGCGAAGTCTCGTGGAAGTTCTTTCAGCATTTACTCTGCTGCATCGATTGCTTATATTGTTCGGGACGCTGAACAACACAGTGACTCCGACTCGAGCAGCAACCGTCTTGAGTTTGTGGGAAACCCAAAGAATATTTGGAACGACAGCCCACTTTTTTTGTTCTGTCTCTTCGCGATCCTCCATTGGTTTCAGATGCGGAGCATCTCATGCTCGGTGCTGTGTCCCTCCCTTCCTTGTCGTTGTTGTCCGCCATCCGCACACCCACTGCGCATGCCTGGCCAGGCACCGCTGATGATGATTGTGGCAGGATGGCCCTAGCGATTGGCCAACCAAAGAATCCATCACGAAATATCTTCGCGTCCAACCACCGTCGTCATCTTCCCATAGGAGAACCCTGAGTACCACACCCCCACTGCGCATGCCTGGCCAGGCACCGCTGATGATGATTGTGGCAGGATGGCCCTAGCGATTGGCCAACCAAAGAATCCATCACGAGATAGCTTCGCGTTCAACCACCGTCGTCATCTTCCCCCCGTAAGAGAACCCTGAGTAGTATGCGAGGCATTTCTCCTCTCCTCTCCGACACTCCACTCCTCTCCGAAGCTCCTCTCCCCTCCGGGATTGCGCAACGAATGGCGACACCTGCGGCTCCGCACGCGATAATTCGAAGCAGCTTAGGGTTAGGGACGCGACGGTAGCCGCTGCATACTCCGCTGGCGGCGCCACTGTAGCTCCGAGGTATAAATGACGCGCGCGCGCTCCGCTCCCCTCCTTCTTCTCCCGCAGCGACGCGATCGAACTGAAAACTAATGGGAACTTGAGTCGACCCCATGGCTGCTTCGCATACTACTCAGGGTTGCCCTACGGGAAGATGGTGAAATTTTTTGGCCTTCTTTATTCCTTCACGGTGGTTTTCCATATACCGAACAACATGGGAGTAGGAAATCTTCCCCTACATGTCCAGACTGTTCGAACGAGAGACGCTGGAGCGCCTCTGGAGCGTATATATGTGTGTTGTCATTTTACGCAAAATACAGTTGGAAGTTGGATGCAGCGATGGCGTAGAGGTAGAACACCCGTCTCGCGTGCAGAAGGACCGTGGTTCGAATCCCGGTGCCTGACAATTCCCACCGGATTAAAAAAAATCCGCGTATTGATGGAATTGCACAAAGGGGCTTGGGGTGCGGCCTGACCCCGGCGACCATTGCCAGTAATGCACTCCCTCCCCAGAGCAGGATTGGCCACCCTGGTGTAGTAATGGCCACAACCTCCCATGAATACGCCAACTAACCCTCGGCCCTCAGTCCCCAGCGGCTGCGAAGCAACTGACCACGGCGGCGGTCAGACCTGTGACGCAGCAGAGGGTGCTAAGAATCACTGGATCCGGACAGTCCGCCAATGGAATCTGAACCTGGCAACGTTTAACGCGCGAACCTTATCTAGCGAAGCAAGTCTCGAGGTGTTGTTCGAGGAATTAAAGGGCATTAAATGGGATGCAATAGGGCTTAGCGAGGTTAGGAGGGCAGGCGAAGCCTTTACGGTGCTGAAAAATGGACACGTCCTATGTTACCGTGGTCTAGAGGACAGAAGAGAACTGGGAGTGGGATTTCTAGTCAATAAAAGCATAGCTGGCAACATAGAAGAATACTATAGCATTAACGAAAGGGCAGCAGGTCTTGTAATTAGGCTAAATAAGAGGTACAAGCTCAAGGTGGTGCAGGGCTACGCGCCCACATCCAGCCACGACGACCAAGTAGTGGAACGCTTCTATGAAGATGTGGAATCGGCAATGGCTAAAGTAAAAACACAGTATACCGTAGTTATGGGGGACTTCAATGCTAAAGTAGGCAAGAATCAGGCTGGAGACAAGGCAGTTGGGAACTATGGTCTGTGCTGTAGAAATAGCAGGGGGGACCTACTAGTTGAGTTTGCAGAACGGAATAACCTACGCATAATGAATACCTTCTTCTGTAAACGGGAGAGTCGGAAGTGGACCTGGAGGAGCCCGAATGGGGAGCACAAAAATGAAATAGACTTCATATTATGCGATAACCCTGGCGTCGTGCAGGATGTGGAAGTGCTCGGAAGGGTAAGGTGTAGTGACCACCGTATGGTAAGATCCCGAATTAGGCTAGATTTGAGGAGGGACCGCAACAAGCTAGTACGAAAGAAGCCGATAAATGAGCTAACAGTAAGACGTAAAGTAGAAGAATTCAGGATCGCGCTGCAGAACCGATATTCCGCTCTTAACGAGGAAGCCGAGTTTACGACGCAGGAAGCCAGCGACAACCTTACACGTATTATTACGGAGTGTGCAGTAGAAGTCGGGGGCACTATAGCTAGACAGGATACTGGAAAACTTTCACAGGAGACGAAAGATCTAATCAGGAAACGGCAAACCATGAGAATCTCCACCGCAGCTGACAGAAGAGAACTAGCGGAGCTCTCCAAGCTAATCAATAAGCGTAAGACAGCTGACATACGGAAGTATAACATGGAGAGGATCGAATACGCTGTAAAGAACGGAGGTAGCCTGAAAGCAGTGAAGAGACGTCTTGGCGTGGGGAAAAATCAGATGTATGCACTTAAGGATAAGCAAGGCAATGTCATCACAAATAGGGATAAAATAGTCACAGTGGCCGAGGAGTTCTATAGGGATCTGTACAGTAGCCAGGACATACAGGATAATGCCGAACGAGACAGTAGTTCACAGGAGATAGACATCCCACCAGTAACGACCGAAGAAGTAAGGAAGGCTTTGAAAGAAATGAAAGGGGGCAAAGCACCTGGTGAGGATCAGATAACAGCAGACCTCTTGAAGGATGGCGGAGAAATTGTCCTTGAAAAACTGGCAAACCTGTATACGCAATGCCTAATGACCGCAATGGTACCGGAATCTTGGAAGAACGCGAACATCATCCTAATTCATAAGAAAGGCGACATGAAGGACTTGAAAAATTACCGGCCGATCAGCTTACTGTCAGTCGTCTACAAGGTATTTACCAAGGTAATCGCTAACCGAATTTCTGCAACCTTAGATTTCAGTCAACCTAAAGAACAAGCAGGGTTCCGTAAAGGTTATTCAACAATGGACCATATTTACACGATCAATCAGGTGATAGAAAAGTGCGCTGAGTATACTGAACCCCTATATATAGCCTTCATAGATTATGAGAAAGCATTTGACTCGGTCGAAACCCTAGCAGTCATTCAGGCATTACGGAACCAGGGGGTAGATGAGCATTATGTAACAATACTAGAGGATATCTACAATGGGTCTACAGCTACGATCATCCTCCATAGGGAGAGCAGTAAAATACCTATAAGAAAGGGTGTCAGACAAGGAGACACAATCTCTCCAATGCTATTCACAGCATGTTTACAAGAAGTATTCAGAACGTTGGATTGGGAACAGGTGGGTGTAAGGGTTAATGGAGAATACCTCAATGACCTCAGATTTGCTGATGACGTTGCCTTGCTAAGTAACTCGGGGGACGAATTGCAAAGCATGCTTTCCGCACTGGGCGAACAGAGTAGAACCGTGGGACTGAAAATTAATATGCAGAAAACTAAAGTAATGATCAATAACCTCGGGACAGCACAGCGGTTTGACATAGGTGGCGAGGCAGTGGAAGTGGTGAGCGAATATATCTACTTAGGCCAAGTTGTGACCCCGGATCCCAACCATGAGGCAGAGATAATTAGAAGGATCAGAATGGGGTGGGGTGCATATGGCAGACATTCTCAGATAATGAATAGCAGCCAACCGTTGTCGCTGAACAAGAAAGTGTATGACAGCTGCATCTTACCGGTACTCACCTACGGGGCAGAAACTTGGAGGCTCACTAAGAGGGTTCATCTTAACTTGAGAACAACTCAGCGGGCAATGGAGCGGAAAATGATAGGTGTAACATTATGGGACAGGAAGAGAGCGGAGTGGGTCAGGGAGCAAACTGGTGTTAAAGACATATTAGTAGAAATCAAGATGAAGAAATGGACGTGGGCAGGACATGTAATGCGAAGGCAAGATAACCGCTGGTCATTAAGGGTAACAGAGTGGATCCCAAGAGAAGGCAAGCGTTGCAGGGGGCGGCAGAAAGTTAGATGGGCAGATGAGATAAAGAAGTTTGCGGGGATAAATTGGTCACAGTTGGCACAGGACCGAGGCAATTGGAGAATAATGGGAGAGGCCTTTGCCCTGCAGTGGGCGTAGATAGGCTGGTGATGATGATGATGATGACAGTTGGAAGTTGCGCTCGTCTTGCCCTCTCTATCTATGTCCTCGTCTTTTGTGCAAACTTATTCGTTCGTATGCTGGAGCACGTACTCTGCTTCCTCCTCTACCACGCGGCGCGAGAGCACAGCCCCACCGAGCACTCCAGCGTCAAGGCCTTCCCAGCGCCGGCATGGAAGACCTTCTCTTCCCAAAGGGGCCTACGGCAACCCAACGGGAAGTCTTCGCCCATCTGCTCAATTACGTGGAGGCAACGGCCTCACGCAGCTGCTGCAGCCCGGACTTCCGTATTTCTGAGTAATGTGCGCAGACTGACAGCCCTTTTCCTATTCTTTCTCCTCTCGTTACAGATTTCTCTATCTCTCTATCACTCTATTTAATTCTTTCACTCCTCATCTACTTCCCTTCCCCCGAACTGGGTGGTATGCAGGTGCACTCCCTGCTAAGCTCATAAATATCCCCAGTGCATTTCAGTTGCCTTTTCTTTCCCGCAAACTACAAACAACAACCCCAACATAAAATAGTTGTCGAAATAATGTTTTCAACGACGTGAGGCTTTTGCGATGACCTCGTGCTGATGGAAGACACCCCGGCTTGTTCATTTTCTAATCCTTAGAGCTTAAAAGACACGGGGAGCCTCGAAAATGCCGGTTCGCGGACATAAAAAATGCATAAATTAGTTGATACGTATCGAAAGGCTTTCGTCCTCAAAGCACGTAAGCAAACTTCAGTGCCCCGAAGAATGTGTTGTTTCGTGGCGAGTTTTTCATTGGTAGCATATTTGGGAATCCGGAAATTTTTTTGAATGCGGGTACCGAGCTTTTGCACCAGTTGGCATGATCTGGAGCGAATTAGCATTACAATGTGGCAAAACATTACTTGCAAATAATTCTCTGTTACCCCTATTTTTTCACTCAGTGCACAGGTCATCGGAAGCGTGCCACAATTTTGGTGTTATGCTGTCAACGTTTAACCTGAACTTAGCAGCATTTCGAAATAGAATCAGCGTTCGTGATCACTACGGTTGTATTTGCATCCTAACCATATTTTTTTCAGTCAGAAAATAGGAGCAGATCTTAAGCAGAAACAGATCTCAAAATTTTATAAAGGAAAAGCACGCTCAAGAAACACGAGACTATTCAATAAATGTCCAAGAAAATAAAGATGCAGCACACATCGTGGACGTTCATGCTTTTTTTCTGCTTTAGTTTAAATCCCGCGCATTGTAAGCTGGGCGTTACACTAAAGGCCGGCGCCACCAGCGCTTATTCTCTAAAAGGTCATGTTGTGAGCATAGCGTTTTATTGAGCAATTTGCTGGACAAGGATTTTACGCAGGCGGATTATCTCGCCTAGGTAACTGAACACGCACAAGGACGTTGTCTTATTTTAGTTCCTCGTGTAAGCCCGGTGGGCTCAAAAATTCTTCCGGGAATAATGAGGGCTTTGCAAGCTTTTTTCAAACCTGTAGAGACTTTTATGCAAGCAGAAACTGTGGCTTTGTTGCTGCCATGGTCAAATTCCTTGGAGATTTAAGTGAACCCGAAAATGAAAGCCCCTTTTGTAGCGTAGGCTACACTGGCCGAGGTTGAGCAGTTTCGCGTGGGCGTGAAGGGCCGTTCTGCGCAAGCGCGAGGAGCATTGGATTGGTTTGAATCGGATCGGATCGGATTGGCTTGGATTGGATTGGATTGGATTGGATTGGATTGGTTTGAATTGGCTTGGAATAAATTGGATTGTGTTGGATTGAAATCCAATCCAATTGGAGTACGAGTGTGTAGAGAATTGGGTCTGCAGATTCTAGAGGAGTGACCTTATAGCCGCGGCAGACGCACTGGCGCCGGCGCGTGCCTAGCTGTGCGCCTCCGTTGCGCAGTAGCTAAGTCTGACGCTGTGAAGTAGCCGCTTGATAGCTGTTTCGCGTGGCTCCTGGAGGGCCGTGCTGCGCATGCGCGAGGAGCAGTGACTGGACTGGACTGGACTGGATTGAATGGATTGGATTGGATTGGATTGGATTGGACTGGACTGGACTGGACTGGACTGGACTGGACTGGACTGGACTAGACTGGATTGGATTGGATTGGTTTAGACTGCACTGGACCGGAGTGGATTAAATTGAATTGGATTGGATTTGATTGGAAATCGTTTTAGCAGCAGTGAGCATAATCACCTAATCCTAGACAACCAGGAAACCTACGAATAACCAGCTGAACCTTAGCTCACGCTACGTATACCCTGGCATAGCCGAGCTAAGCCACTGCAATTTTTTTTTATTTTATAGCAACACCCTGGCTTACTTTAGCCAGCTTGACAAATACATTCGTAGGCGACTGTCCAGTATGGCGATGAAAAATGCAGAATACCCCCTTGAAGACGAACTCGGTTAAAGCAATTTCTCGCTTATGGCGAACAACGTTGGAACGTTTGTTTGATCTTCCATTGACCCAATGCAAAAAAATCTGCTTTAGGACGAACAGCCTGGCACGTACTCTTCGATAAGACAAACAACTTTCGGGGTGTCCACCACTGCTGGCGATTCTTGGTAGGGAACATGGCAGTCTCGGTGGGGCGGCAAGGCATTGACGCGACTAGAGTGAAAGAAAAGTAAAACAGAGCCACAGCGCGACACGAATTAGCGCCAGGAAGGAAGGGAGGAAGCGAGAAAAAAAGGCACGCGGAAAAACCTACCACTTCTCCCACCCTTCCATCCGCGGAGAGCGCGGCAAAGCAAAGAAAAAAAGAACAAGGCCGAATTTTGTGGCCGCTCTACTGTGGAGAAGAGAGACGTAAGACTGAGGGGATAAAGTGAAAAAAGCGACTGTGGAGACTTTCTCTACACGAACGTAGCAGCTCTCCCGAGCAATGCAATTTCTCAGCGGGAGTTAGGGAGTTCGCATCGGTTCGCGTCGCGAGTCGCACCCCGTCACCGCCGAGAAAGCGACGAGTTCCTTCTCTGCCTCTGTTGCGTTGTCGCTTCAGGTAGCGGGTGTACGCTCTCCGTCGCCGCTTGGACTAGCTTAAACCAGGCAAGTGCACTTGAAGACAGTCTTCTGTCACGTTGTGCCCTCAAATAAATTATTTTTATGGGCGAAGAACCTTAAGGCGGACGCTTGTCTGGCGTCCGGCGTCCGTGCTCACGGCACAGCACTGTGTCAATCGAAGCATCTCTGAACGAAAGGTTCACAAGAGTTTAACAAGAACAAAATAAAAGGTTCACAAAAGGGGATATATATATATATATATATATATATATATATATATATATATATATATATATATATATATATATATATATATATAGTATAAGTAAAGAGTCGGATACACAGCAAGAACAATAACAAACAATGTTTACTTACGTAGCGGCAATGGGACTTGCCTTCATCAGAGTAAAGTTACATGATTATGGTGTCGCAAACATTGAACACATTTCTTATATAGGTTTGCATAAAACTGTAAGAAGGAATGGAAAATGTTTCGCAAATGGAGAGTGTGCATACAGTCAGGCTACGCCTACGTTACAACATCAACCAACAAAAAAAAAAAAAAAAAAAAGGGGGGGGGGGCGCAAGAGAGAGAAAAAGGGGTCGTGTTAACAATGCAGCGTTCAAGGTTGCACCATGACGGGTCAACGTGTGCCTCGCGGGTTGCAAGTTCAGACAATGGGGGAAAATGGTCAACCGCGGTTTGTAAAGAAAGGGAAGAGTATACAGCAAGGTATTCAGTGGCTGGGGAGACTGGTTCTAGGGAAAGCGAAGATGGGTGTGCCCCCCGCGGATGAAGAGAATAGATAGGGGACACAAAAGAGCATTTCACAGAAGCTAGCAATCGAACAGGAAATAGGTAGGGTCACAAAAGGTTATACATGAATAGATCACAAAGAGTTAAACATTCTTAAGTGGTGGTGGGAACGAGGCCTCCTTCTCCCGGACAAATGGCATTGTTGAGCCGCATTAAGCTAACAAAGCTGCTGTATTAGGAGAGTTTCTGCGAATTCTGATGGCAAACTCGAGGGTAGGAATAATGAACATAGTTATAAAAATTATGAAGCCGCTAAGTTTATTCGAGGGATAAGCACGTTAATTTTCCGTAACTTTCATTAATTCCAAGTGTGGCTGACCCAAACTTATAAATGAGATAAGATTCCCGAACCTCGCGGTCGTGGTGCGTTTTGAAGGCGGATTCTAAAATCGTTGCTTTAAGATGATCAAATGCATGCCCGGGACTGTTCACATGTCTTGACAGGGGCAAATAAGGGCAGCTTTTTGCATGAGAGCGGTGATTATTGAACCGTATTCGGAAGGGCGTTTCAGTTTGGCCGATATATTGTTGCCTACAAACAGTGCACTCTAGAAGATATACGATATTAGCGGAGTCACAGTTAAAGTTACCTTTTATATTTACGTAGTAGTCTGAAGCCGTGCTGGTGGCGCGCTGTGTAGTGGTCATGTGTGGGCATACTTTACATCGGGGTTTATTGCAGGGCATGCAGCCAGTAGTTGCCGGTCGGTTGATACGAGAGTTAGTAAGAAAGTCCCCTAAATTCTTATTACGCCGGTAGACAACGCGTGGTGGTTCGGGGAATATGCTTTTTAGGCGGTCACTTTGCATTAGGATATTGTGATGTTTTTTTAGCACGGTTGACACTCTTGGAGCGGAGGATGAGTGGGTTAAAACTAAGTTAGTTTGCGGGTTCCCGTTCGGGGCTTTTTTCTTACAGATTTCGTTACGGTCTAATTGGTTGGCTCGCACAATAGCGTCGTCGATAACTTTTTCCGGGTATTTTTTATTCAGGAGGGAGGTCTTGAGTTCTCGACAGTTTGAGTCAAAGTCGGCTTGGTTTGAGCAAATTCTCCTAAATCGGTGGGCTTGGCTGTAAGGTATTGCTGTCTTGCAGTGCCTGACATGGCTACTTCGGAAGTGCAAATACTGCCGCGTGTCTGTCGGTTTTCTATACAGTTTAGTTTGAAGCCGACCTTGGAAGGTAGTAACGGTGACGTCCAGAAAGTTTACACTGTGTTCCGAATAGGAATGAGCAAGGGAAATACTAGGATGGGCTAGATTAAATGCCTCAATGAAGGTGAGGAGTTCCGCCTCACCGTGTTGCCAGATCATGAATATGTCATCAATATACCTTTTATAGTACATTGGCTTTAAATTTTGGGTGTCAAGAAAGTTTGATTCGAGGTGAGCCATAAAGATATTAGCGTAGTTAGGTCCGATTCGAGTTCCCATTGACGTTCCGCTGACTTGCACGTAATGAACTCCGTCGAACTCAAAATTGTTAAGTTCAAGAATAAGCCTAAGGAATGTTTGGAGAGCAGAAGAATCGATAGGTTTGTCGCACGATGACTGCTCATACGCAAGGGATACAGCGGCGATGCCATCTTCATGGGGGATGTTAGTATACAGTGACGCAACATCAAGGGTGACTAGAAGGCAGTTATCAGGAATTTCAATTTTTGAGATGTCTGAGAGAAAGTCATTGGTATCCTTAATGAAGGAGGGAAAGCTGGGCGGAATGTCGCAAATGAGATTATCCACATAGCGCGAGAGGTTTTCGGAAACAGTGCCAATGCCAGAAACAATGGGGCGCCCTGGGTTGTTCACCTTGTGAATCTTTGGGAGAAGATAGAATTTACCGGCTACTGGGCTTAAGGGGATCAGGGAACGAGCCGTGGTTTCATTTATTGTTTTATTTTTAACAAGCTCAGCAAGTTTATCTTTGACAATTTGCTTATAATCTTGAGTGGGATCATTGGGTAGTGCTTTATAGAACGTCGATACTGATAGTTGCTTATTGGCCTCGTTAACATAGTCGGTTTTGTCAAGGATTACGATTGCGCCTCCCTTGTCGGCAGGTTTAATAATTATGTCGGGACAGCTTGCGAGTTCCTCTAGGGCTTTCTTTTCGTTGGTAGTCATGTTGTGGCGGAAAGAATTTTGTGTTTGGTATGCTTTTCGCACATCGCGTTGGACAGCTTTGATGTACATGTCGAGGCAACTATCACGCTGTGTGGGAGGGGTCCAGTGCTTATAGCTAGGTAGGGTTCTGCGGGCTTCTTCCGTCGCGGGGTGATCGTAGAAGTATTCTCGTAGCCTCATGTTTCTGGCGAAGTTATCTAAGTCCTTAAAAAGTTGAAATTCATCAAAACCACCAGTAGCCGGGCAAAAGTTTAGGCCCTTTGACAAGACGTTCATCTGAGCTGGGGAGAGGGTTATGCTTGAAAGGTTCATTACATTCCCGGTAAGGTTTTCTTTTGTGACGGCAGGCGAGGGAAAAATATTAGTACAGTGGTTTAACTGAACTGTTTGGGGTGCAGTAGTCGAAGCATTTATTACAGTCGTAGTGACATTATCGGCCGTATTGTCAGAGTTGGGGCAGTTACTAGTGCCGGAGCTTGTTAGGTTCTTACGCATGTGGCCAGTGTTAGAAATCTTATCTCGGTTAAACTTTCGGGCTTTTGTTCGGGATATGGCGGAGGCCGTCTTAGACTCGTAGTTGCTTAAAAGGTTCAACTCTCTTTTGCTTAGTCCCTGACTAAGTAGTTCCTCTTTCTTTCGGAGAGAATGGGCCGTAGTTTCGTAGTGATTGAGGATTATTTCAGTTAATTGTAAAGATGCTTTATCGAGTACCTGTTTCCACTTATTCATGTTGGACGGGGAGAGTTCGGTAGTAGCAGGTTTTATTCTAATCCTAAGACCCCTGGGAGCGACCGCGGCAGTCAAGTACTGTGCAAGAGCGGAAACGTGCAATTCGGAACGTACGCGCTTTTCGGTGATTTTTCTTAGCTTTAAAAACTGTCTTGAAACGGGGAAGGAGGCCGCGTTACCTGTTTTTTTGTGTTGTAGTCAGTTGCTGCTATGCCGATTCTTTCGAAGGTTGTAAGGGCATGTGGCACGGAGGGCTGGATTTTGGACCCCGGAAGGTCCGGCGGACGCGCTGCTGTTGGTTTTCGTGGGCTCGGCGGTCGCTGAAGATGCGGAGGTTGGGCGTGGCATGCTGTTGGTGCGGCGCCGGTCAGGGAGCTTCTTAGTGTCGCCGCGAGCGTTTCCTCGGGGCGTTGTGGCCGCTGCAGGTTTGCCAGTAGGGGTTGGCATGTCGCTGGCGCGACGCTCGTCCGTGGACTTCGGGGTTGGGGCGCTGGCGCTCGCCCCAACCCCGAAGTCCACGGACGAGCGTCGCGCCAGCGACATGCCAACCCCTACTGGCAAACCTGCAGCGGCCACAACGCCCCGAGGAAACGCTCGCGGCGACACTAAGAAGCTCCCTGACCGGCGCCGCACCAACAGCATGCCACGCCCAACCTCCGCATCTTCAGCGACCGCCGAGCCCACGAAAACCAACAGCAGCGCGTCCGCCGGACCTTCCGGGGTCCAAAATCCAGCCCTCCGTGCCACATGCCCTTACAACCTTCGAAAGAATCGGCATAGCAGCAACTGACTACAACACAAAAAAACAGGTAACGCGGCCTCCTTCCCCGTTTCAAGACAGTTTTTAAAGCTAAGAAAAATCACCGAAAAGCGCGTACGTTCCGAATTGCACGTTTCCGCTCTTGCACAGTACTTGACTGCCGCGGTCGCTCCCAGGGGTCTTAGGATTAGAATAAAACCTGCTACTACCGAACTCTCCCCGTCCAACATGAATAAGTGGAAACAGGTACTCGATAAAGCATCTTTACAATTAACTGAAATAATCCTCAATCACTACGAAACTACGGCCCATTCTCTCCGAAAGAAAGAGGAACTACTTAGTCAGGGACTAAGCAAAAGAGAGTTGAACCTTTTAAGCAACTACGAGTCTAAGACGGCCTCCGCCATATCCCGAACAAAAGCCCGAAAGTTTAACCGAGATAAGATTTCTAACACTGGCCACATGCGTAAGAACCTAACAAGCTCCGGCACTAGTAACTGCCCCAACTCTGACAATACGGCCGATAATGTCACTACGACTGTAATAAATGCTTCGACTACTGCACCCCAAACAGTTCAGTTAAACCACTGTACTAATATTTTTCCCTCGCCTGCCGTCACAAAAGAAAACCTTACCGGGAATGTAATGAACCTTTCAAGCATAACCCTCTCCCCAGCTCAGATGAACGTCTTGTCAAAGGGCCTAAACTTTTGCCCGGCTACTGGTGGTTTTGATGAATTTCAACTTTTTAAGGACTTAGATAACTTCGCCAGAAACATGAGGCTACGAGAATACTTCTACGATCACCCCGCGACGGAAGAAGCCCGCAGAACCCTACCTAGCTATAAGCACTGGACCCCTCCCACACAGCGTGATAGTTGCCTCGACATGTACATCAAAGCTGTCCAACGCGATGTGCGAAAAGCATACCAAACACAAAATTCTTTCCGCCACAACATGACTACCAACGAAAAGAAAGCCCTAGAGGAACTCGCAAGCTGTCCCGACATAATTATTAAACCTGCCGACAAGGGAGGCGCAATCGTAATCCTTGACAAAACCGACTATGTTAACGAGGCCAATAAGCAACTATCAGTATCGACGTTCTATAAAGCACTACCCAATGATCCCACTCAAGATTATAAGCAAATTGTCAAAGATAAACTTGCTGAGCTTGTTAAAAATAAAACAATAAATGAAACCACGGCTCGTTCCCTGATCCCCTTAAGCCCAGTAGCCGGTAAATTCTATCTTCTCCCAAAGATTCACAAGGTGAACAACCCAGGGCGCCCCATTGTTTCTGGCATTGGCACTGTTTCCGAAAACCTCTCGCGCTATGTGGATAATCTCATTTGCGACATTCCGCCCAGCTTTCCCTCCTTCATTAAGGATACCAATGACTTTCTCTCAGACATCTCAAAAATTGAAATTCCTGATAACTGCCTTCTAGTCACCCTTGATGTTGCGTCACTGTATACTAACATCCCCCATGAAGATGGCATCGCCGCTGTATCCCTTGCGTATGAGCAGTCATCGTGCGACAAACCTATCGATTCTTCTGCTCTCCAAACATTCCTTAGGCTTATTCTTGAACTTAACAATTTTGAGTTCGACGGAGTTCATTACGTGCAAGTCAGCGGAACGTCAATGGGAACTCGAATCGGACCTAACTACGCTAATATCTTTATGGCTCACCTCGAATCAAACTTTCTTGACACCCAAAATTTAAAGCCAATGTACTATAAAAGGTATATTGATGACATATTCATGATCTGGCAACACGGTGAGGCGGAACTCCTCACCTTCATTGAGGCATTTAATCTAGCCCATCCTAGTATTTCCCTTGCTCATTCCTATTCGGAACACAGTGTAAACTTTCTGGACGTCACCGTTACTACCTTCCAAGGTCGGCTTCAAACTAAACTGTATAGAAAACCGACAGACACGCGGCAGTATTTGCACTTCCGAAGTAGCCATGTCAGGCACTGCAAGACAGCAATACCTTACAGCCAAGCCCACCGATTTAGGAGAATTTGCTCAAACCAAGCCGACTTTGACTCAAACTGTCGAGAACTCAAGACCTCCCTCCTGAATAAAAAATACCCGGAAAAAGTTATCGACGACGCTATTGTGCGAGCCAACCAATTAGACCGTAACGAAATCTGTAAGAAAAAAGCCCCGAACGGGAACCCGCAAACTAACTTAGTTTTAACCCACTCATCCTCCGCTCCAAGAGTGTCAACCGTGCTAAAAAAACATCACAATATCCTAATGCAAAGTGACCGCCTAAAAAGCATATTCCCCGAACCACCACGCGTTGTCTACCGGCGTAATAAGAATTTAGGGGACTTTCTTACTAACTCTCGTATCAACCGACCGGCAACTACTGGCTGCATGCCCTGCAATAAACCCCGATGTAAAGTATGCCCACACATGACCACTACACAGCGCGCCACCAGCACGGCTTCAGACTACTACGTAAATATAAAAGGTAACTTTAACTGTGACTCCGCTAATATCGTATATCTTCTAGAGTGCACTGTTTGTAGGCAACAATATATCGGCCAAACTGAAACGCCCTTCCGAATACGGTTCAATAATCACCGCTCTCATGCAAAAAGCTGCCCTTATTTGCCCCTGTCAAGACATGTGAACAGTCCCGGGCATGCATTTGATCATCTTAAAGCAACGATTTTAGAATCCGCCTTCAAAACGCACCACGACCGCGAGGTTCGGGAATCTTATCTCATTTATAAGTTTGGGTCAGCCACACTTGGAATTAATGAAAGTTACGGAAAATTAACGTGCTTATCCCTCGAATAAACTTAGCGGCTTCATAATTTTTATAACTATGTTCATTATTCCTACCCTCGAGTTTGCCATCAGAATTCGCAGAAACTCTCCTAATACAGCAGCTTTGTTAGCTTAATGCGGCTCAACAATGCCATTTGTCCGGGAGAAGGAGGCCTCGTTCCCACCACCACTTAAGAATGTTTAACTCTTTGTGATCTATTCATGTATAACCTTTTGTGACCCTACCTATTTCCTGTTCGATTGCTAGCTTCTGTGAAATGCTCTTTTGTGTCCCCTATCTATTCTCTTCATCCGCGGGGGGCACACCCATCTTCGCTTTCCCTAGAACCAGTCTCCCCAGCCACTGAATACCTTGCTGTATACTCTTCCCTTTCTTTACAAACCGCGGTTGACCATTTTCCCCCATTGTCTGAACTTGCAACCCGCGAGGCACACGTTGACCCGTCATGGTGCAACCTTGAACGCTGCATTGTTAACACGACCCCTTTTTCTCTCTCTTGCGCCCCCCCCCCCTTTTTTTTTTTTTTTTGTTGGTTGATGTTGTAACGTAGGCGTAGCCTGACTGTATGCACACTCTCCATTTGCGAAACATTTTCCATTCCTTCTTACAGTTTTATGCAAACCTATATAAGAAATGTGTTCAATGTTTGCGACACCATAATCATGTAACTTTACTCTGATGAAGGCAAGTCCCATTGCCGCTACGTAAGTAAACATTGTTTGTTATTGTTCTTGCTGTGTATCCGACTCTTTACTTATACTATTTCTGCGCGCTTTGTGAGTTTATCTTTCTCTAGATTTATATATATATATATATATATATATATATACAGAAAGATAGGTCGGCAGTCTACAATGCCTCCTTTTTCATTGTAGACTGCCGACCTATCTTTCTGTATTTCCTCAACAAGCCCCTCATTTCCTTACTATATATATATATATATATATATAGAGAGAGAGAGGGAGAGAGAGAGATGCGCATCACCATGTGAGTCGAAACATCTGTGAACAAAAGGTTCACAAAAGGTTCACAAGAACAAAATAAAGGTTCACAAAAGGCTAGAGAGAGAGAGTGCTCCTGGAGCGCCATTCTGCGCATGCGCGCGGAGCATTGAATTGGATTGGATTGCCTTGGATTGAATTGGATTTGGATTAGATTGGATTGAAATGAATTCGATTGGATTCAATTGCATTGTATTCGATTTGATTGGATTGGAAATCTTTTTAGCAGCAGTAAGCACTCTGCTTACTGCTCGTCATGATTCACTTCGGGGAGATGCGTGAATTTTTTTGTCAAGTTCCACCGTTGTAATTATACTTCATTCACCACTTTGAAGCAAGATCTTAGCATGCACGTGGGCGTGTTGCCGATTCATTTCTTTGGGAGAGCTTCTGACAAGACGGACAAATTATCATAGCATCTTCGAGTTCGTCTTGACGGAAGTTCGCTGTACATGTAAAGCACTTTGGATGAAACGTGCAGAAACAGCGTGAATGAAATTTATGATGATCAAGAGCATCATTGCACTCTCGATAAGGCGATGAAGTTTCTGGGGAAATGATTTGCGAACAAACACCGTGTTTTGGAATGCTTGCCTAAAATTAACTTGGTTGCCAAAGGCTTTAAATATGGCCAGATGTTTTTAGTTTAAAAAGATGTCAGTCATAAACTGTCATTTGACAACATTTGGCGTTCTGCTTTAACGCCCGACCCAGCTAAGCTTATTCAACAAGTTCAGCATATCGGTTAACGATACACTTAAGAGAGCTGCGTACTTTTTATACAAATGAATTGTAGTGACTGCTCAAATTGGCGTGCTCACTTTGATTGGTATTGCCAGGTTAGAGTTGCTTTGAGAACAACGGGTTGTTTAGCGCAACAGACTGTTCTGCAACATTGTTCGATACTGGTAAGACACACGAAAGCGTTGAATATAAAATTTTGCCCCATGTGCATGCTTCCTCTGGTCTGTCTTCTTACATCAAGATTTTGGGGAAGGAGAGTACAGATGGGCGAGAGCTTTTCTGTGCAGAAAGAGTAGTAATTTTTACAATTACCTTCAATCAAGCGTAGGGGGGGGGGGGGGCATGCTTTATCCCCAATTATTGTTTAATGGGTTTAATGGTCTCTTGAGTGACATATTTCTTCTACGCACCCAGGCGTCATCGTTTTCGGTATGGACATCATACAGCATTTCAACAGAGAATCCCTCCATCGCGGCAACTTGTACACTGCCGGATACACTGCTGACTGACCCACGTCGAGAAGGTGTCTACGAGGGAACACATCGGTCAGCCGTTGCTATCATGGCTTATATGACGTCCTATAACGTCAGTGTACCTAAAATCACAACTCAGATGTCATGCTCACTTCACCAACTCAAGGTAGGAAAGCAAAGAGACTGAAGGAAAAGTTCCACAGGATTATGGTTTTATGAGGGTACCTCATTAAAGCAGCTTCGGAGAGGAATCACCGTTTACCGTCAGGAAGACGAGACACTGAAGAAACTGGCGTCTCCGTTTCCCTATCACAAAAGGCGTAGAATCCGCAAGTATGGTTAGCTACTTTGCTGCATGCTTTTCCAATCCAATTTATGTTGTGGGTTGCTGACAGGTACTGAAATTTTTTAGGGTTCGGCAAAATAATTGTGAGGCTCCCACGGTCAGCTTAGCTATTTGCATCATTGCTGGGTCTGACGAGGTGTACGAGTGACTGACTAACGTTGCAGTACCTACACGCAACACAAAGCGCGAGACCTGCGACGCAAGCCTCTGACCCAACCGCACTCATATGCCTAATGTATGCTGATTTGCAGCCAGTGAAATGAGAAGAATCTTCAGTAGCAGGAAGAGGAGGATACTCCAACGAGTTTTTCTACGGCGGCACCCCGAAGTCTGTCGCGGAACGCACCCATGCTGGCCTAGAACACAGAAACAGGCATACGGTGGACACCAGGCCAGATCTTCCACTGCAGCTCAGAGGATGACTAACGAAGACTACTACAATATTTAAAACCCTTGAAACGCAAAAAATGGGCCTTAGCGAGGCCTCTTCCCAACGCAAGAAGCTGGTCAGGGCACCTCTGGAGCACGTAAACTTCAACGTTGCGTTTCGGAAGCAGTAGCCGAGTTTTAAATGCTTTTGATTGGATTTTGTTCCCGTAGGAGTCACGCAGAATTGCAGAGAAAGCCTAGAAGATTCTTTACTTGTTGTTTTTTTAATGAAGGCGTTTATAACTTCACGGTTGGAAGGGTTGCCAAAGCTTAATTACAAAAGACAGAAAGATTTAAATAAATTTTATATTAAATATAGATACAAAAAGATTCTACCTATGCAGTTTCTCAAGAGACACGGCATTACTTCATCGTCGGCTTAAATTGTCAAAACTTTCTTACGAAAGGTAAACTTTAATGGAAGTGTAGATTGAAGGGATTCCCGTCAACACCATTCCCGGCGTATTTACCTAAGCTCGAACGCCTCCTCGGACGACTGATTTTGAGAAGAACGCCGTTCATGCAGATTATAAGACCGAGATGTGCGCCAGATTTCAATTTAGGTCAAGTTAGCGATAGACAAACACACAAGTACTTCCGCCTGCATTGGTTAACGCTAATCAAACACAGTTTCTGGTTCCCGCTTATTAACGTGGAACACTGGGCAGGTTGGTGCTTGATGAACGAAAGAGCGCAAAAAATAGACAACGACATAGAAAGGACGACGAGGGCACCGCTGAATTTCCAACTGGTTCTATGTCGAACGAACCCGACTCACAAAGTCTATAGATCACCGTCCAACCGGAGTATCATCACCGCATGCGTAAAAAATTTAGTTCTTTTTCAGAGAGCGTGATAAAGGCCATGCCGACGCACGCCCCACCAAGTGTCAAAATTCCTTCCTATTTACCTATTCCGCGCGGCAGCCCTGTTTTGCTCTTCCTTATGACGAAAGTATTGTGCCAAATGTTAACAACGGTCCTTTCTAGACACCCGATGGCTTGCCGAGAAGCCTTCTGCGGTTTTTCCCTCCTGCGCATTTTTACATTGTTCGCGTGCTCCCTCAACCTATCGTTGACGCATCTCCCTGTTTGGCCTACATACACTCTTCTGGACTTTAAGGTATTTGGTAAACTACACCTTTTAACCATCCAAAAAAAGGACGCCGATGTTTTTTGCCGCAGCCACTTTGCCGGGTTGCCTTCGTGTCATAAAAGCTTGTGAGGGGCAGAGAACACGACTCATACCTCTGGGCCACTGTTTTCAGGTTATGCGATACTGTACACGTAAGCTATCACAGTTACCCCCTGCATACGCTGTGCGCGGGATTCATACGTTCGGGGCTTTGGGCACATTCTTCTCAAAAGGCTCTCGGCGACCGAAACAAGACAATGTTGGAGCTTTTCGGCATTCAGCCGTCTTCGGGCTTGTTGGCTGAACGATTCCGAGACACAGTATGGGCAGGAATTGCCGAGAGCGTTCCTAATATACATGAAGGCAATAGCTCGTGTAACGAGCTTAGAGTGCGCCGAGTTGAAAGGCAGAAAGGACTTGTCGGCTGTCGGATCACAGCTCTAAAAGACACCAACCTTATTAAACGGAAACCGAATGTCCAGAATTCTAATTTGGCCATTTACTGGGAATTCGTGCGCCAGGACAAGTCGGCACATTGCATCATGAAACATACCCAGCACCTTGCAGCTTTTATATTCAATAGCGTGCGCGCCACAGTTCAAAATAACTAAGAAGTCATCAGCTAAGCAGAACAGTTTCGGAACATTATTGTCATTTAGCAAGGCGTGAATGATACAATGGAAATGAGCAAGAAATTAATCAATAGGAACTGACGCGATACCGGACCCAACACATATGCGCGAAACAGGACCCAATACCGGCCCAATACATACACCCAATACATACGCTTACTTCGATGACCTCTCTCTGTTATTAAGTGATTATCACTTTAGGACTTTAGGGCTCGCCTTGTCGTCGTAGCTCGCTCGCTGAAACCAAGTAGGGCCACACGGCGTTCCGTCGTAGCGGCTGTCGTCGCGGCGTAACCCAGAGGCTTTGAAAGCCAAGCGGTTTATATAGTCATAAACGTTCGAAACTCGTTAACCGCTGGCGCTTGTCATACATCTCCCCGCTGTTTCGCACAAATAAAACTGTAGGTACATTACAGGCAAAATATAGGTAGTTAACCCGCAGCGCCCGCGTTCATTTAGTTATGAACTCTCGTTGAATAGTTTTTTTACGTTAGTAAGCGAAAAAAAGTGACAATGCAACGCCGGCACGGGTGGGAGGAAAAGCAAGCACAAAATCAACAGAACTCCTGCTGGCGCAGTTTCAGGTAGGGGCCGCGCGAACACTGCGAAGGCGGGAAATTTAAATTGCATTAGATGGTAGCAGTGAGCGGATAACGGCGCTACAGCCAATTATGGCGAATCACTGCGCTGCACTTCTGACACCTTTCACTTTGAGTGGTACAGCTTTTTTTTTCGTCTTACTGGGCACTTGTTGAGCTTGTCATCAAGTTACGCAGTATTTGAAGTGTCAGATGTGCTTGCTGTGACGGGTGCAGTTTCGTGTCCCGCCCCCAACATCGCTCACGTGACAACCGCCTGATGAACCACCGAGCATAGGCATAAAGCCGGGATCCCCCACCGCTTCGAGGTTTGCAGCCTCTTCAGAACCACCTGCAGCTAAAACAAGCCCCTGCAGCACCCACCTTGGGCCCTCCGGGTCTTCGCCTCCCCCGGTACAAGTGAGTCCTGTGATGACTCCCGCTGATAAACCTCTGCCGGATGACATAGATAACATTTCAGAACTCACTGACTCTGCCTCCGAAACTGTCATATACGTTAATGAATCTACTCTGTTGGCTGAGAAAACTAAGCCATTTCAGCCTGCGCTATTTAATTCCTAACATTGATTCAAAATTTCTAGATATGTGTATGGACAAGACAGCCGTTGCCACATTACATTTTAATAAACACAAACACATTTCACCAATGACTTCAAGTTTAAACTATATTTTTAGTTGCTACATATCCACGTTAACATTTCAACTTAGAGTTCATTTAGCACTTTTGCAACTCTGACACCAACGGACAAGCGCTCCCAGGACAAGCGCAGCGATAGCTTAATTTTCGAGGGAAGGCTCACGCGCAACACACACCAAATATTCACAATACTCGCATCCACGAACGCTCCTAGCAGAAGCCAGTATGCCCAGGGTCTTTGTTCACTCCCTGATTGCTCCCATCAAGACCTATTCGAAATATGAGCGGAGACTTTCATGTACATGAACCGACAACGCAACATATGGCGTCACTGAGACACTGCAGAAAGCGGCACTAGCACGCCTTCAACAAGACGGACTGAATGCCTACATGGGAGCTTGAAAACTTGCACGTAGTTCGCGGTCAACCAAACGTGATCTTTTAAATCGTCGTACTGGGTCTTGCGAACGCGAGCGGAACTTTAACACGGCACCATTCTCTCCAACCCTTTGCGTGCTCTCCACGTTGCAACGCAGCACAGTGAGTTTACACTCAACGAATTTCTTTGGAGGCATTACGACCATGGCTACGTATTACGCGTGAGCATTAGGCACTTAAAAACAGATTAAATGTAGCAACTACCCCTTCTAGGTCCTGTATTTAGACTAGGTTGATGAGTAAGAACCAATTACGGCACATGTACTGCCACGCTGCTTATTTTCTTTGGGTGGAAAAATGCAGATATTGCATAGCATCTTCCAGAGGAGGACATTCGGACTCGATTTATATATGTCATTATTTATAACTCCAGTGACCGTGGCGAAACAAATGCACGTTTGCGCTCGGAGCAGCTACTCAGCTGTAAACCCTAGCTGCATCTGAATCTCGATTCAACATTCAGAGCTCCTGACTTCACCACCTAATTTTATGTGCTTGCATGTAGAGCAGTTGCCCAACGCTCTATACTGCGGTCTACGTGTGTAGCGTTCCCTCGGTGCAAAGGAATAGCCTGATTCAATTGGGTCATGTCTAAGGAGAACATGCAGGTGCCCTCAGAAAGTGTATCCAATTAACATTTCGTAGATTAGAATTTGTATACAAGCTTAGAACGTTCTCCAAATGCAAGTAATTAGATTTTACTGTACCCTCTAATATGAAACCGGCACACTAGAATTACCGCTTGGGGTGCCACTTTGCCCAGAAACATACGCCCAGGGCGTTACGCGGAGTGACATAATGCACGGCGCTGTGGAGGAAGGGAGAGGTGTTTCGCTCCGTTTGAATACCGCTGTAGGAGCCCAGCATTAAAGGTGATACCCTTTCTCGGTATGCGAGAACGCAAAAGCTCTTGTCTGCCTGTCGCTCAAAGCCCGCACAAATGATACTGGCAAGATTGTCAACTACTGACCAGCTGGGAATGGGTGAAGGAGTAATCGGTGATTGGTGATCGATTCTCAGCCTACGTATGACCTGCACTCGCCGTCTCTGCGAGGTGAAGCAATGTGATCTGCGCGCTTGTCGCTTGGCCCACAACTACACTGTCCACCAACCAAAACGGGCTGCAGAAACGCCCGATGCGGGAATGGCTCGTTTGCTAAAAATCGCGCGCCTGCTCCCTCCGGATACTATACTATACTATGCTATAACTATACTATACCATTAATAGGTTCCAGCAACTACCAAGGGTGTTGTAATGTAGACAATCATTACCCCAAGAATAGGCCCTGCCTTCTTTTTTGTGCAACTTGTAGAGAAGTTATAACACATGGCTTCATAACTTTATCCTTGTTATCTCATGGAAACTTGACGTCGTAATGTACCTCAGTTTTAAGAATCCGGTTTGTTGTCTAGTAGGAGGCTAAAGTGGCGTGGGTGACAAGGGGACTACGTCAGAGCGCTTCAACCTTTCATAGGTTTTCGTTTACGCCAACGCCTCATTTTGCAAACCTTCCATACGCCTATACATTCCCCACAAGTATCGCGGGGACATTCAGCCAGCTGTCACGGGCAAATCTTTTCATACGTGCAACTTGAATCCCAAAGGCTAACTGAGCATTATCCGAGCTCATTCAATTCGCGCGTTCGGTTGCGCTTCGTGAGCAAACGGGGAGCTGAAAGCTTTCGTTTACAGAACTTAATATTCTCGGAATATGCCGGCGAGATCCTCAGCTAGTCGTTCAGTAACCGTAAGCCAAGTGTGAGTCACGCTCCCATGGGTGTCGTGGGAGCCGAAGATTTCAGTGCCGTCTTTCACGAAGGATCGAGGAGTAGGATGCACGCGATCTCGCGGAGGATAATTTTCTCCGAAGTGGACTTCCGGTTAGCAAATGTGGAACTGGCAGCTGGCTATCTTGAAGACGGAAGTAGTAAACAACCTTTCTGCTCCTCGTCTCGTCGTGTTTCCTCGAGATGAATGCACTCCAAATAGGATTCCCTCGAGCACAGGTGCTGCTCAGAGAAAATAGACGATACACAAAAACACCGCTATGACCATTCCCGTCCACAGGCTGGGTATACGCCAGAAAAGACGGCAAAGCAGCGTTGACTCGGACAGTCGTACTGTGTTGTTATGGTTAGCTTCTGTTAAGATAAAATGATGCAATGATTGTTCTGTTATTGTGCTATTCTTAGTGTTTGGGGAGCATTAAATGTTGATATTTGAGTAAGGCCTCTCAGGTGTTCTATAGGGAACAAACTTGTAAGAACGCTCCACATGCAACCGCAAGAGACTTGATTTTTCTTTCAGAGCGTGCTTGGCTCATTTTGTGGTAATCCTGCTCTAATATGAATCGCCAAACGGCATGCCAATTCCCATTGGCTGCTGCATGGCCGTAAGTATGCGAGCGCCGCGTCGTTCTTCAGTGTTAGGCGATATACGGTGCATGCTGCGCTGGTTGAATTCGCTTGTCAGCAGGCGCGCCAATCTTGATCCCGCTACAGGGCACAGAGGTCGGTGCGATTTCCTCCCGCGCATGTCCTGCGCGCCCCAACCTACAAGCACAGAAGTAGGCGGTAATATTGACCCCTCCTTCCCCAAAGAAACACAGACACCGGGAAAATGTTGGGTTAGCTTACAGGGTTGACGGCAGAAGGGCGCCAGCGAGCTTAAAAATAGATACGAGGAACGTCTTAAAGTAAAATAAAAAAAGAAGAGGAATGAGTAAAATGTCAACCGAGGCATTGACACGAGAAAAAATATCACGTGTACGTAAACTGGAGGCTTCATTAATTAAGCCACTCGCTTGAATCGGCGCCCCTTCCGATTAAAATGCACGTTGCGCTATCTTGGGCAACGCGTATGCCCTCTTGCGCGGAAAATGTTATGCTTGGTCGGGTGTAACAGGAGAGGCTAATTGCTGGCAGCAAGGATGCCGAACGGCAGAAAACAGCCGTGCAAAAACATGTGAGAAAGTGAAAATAACCCAATCCCCAATGTTTTGCCCATGCTTTGAGTACCGGCCAAACCCACGCATCCGTTACGGAAACAATTTCGTTCTCAGCCGCGCTGCGTCCCCGTAATTCGTGCAGCCCTCTCGCCATTTTCGACCTTAAGTTTCCTCGCCATTGCGATTCTGAAAGAGTTAAGTGGTGTTCCCCTCGTTACTCGTTTGAGGTGTTTCTCTCGTTCCCTCTTGCTAAAGAACTTGGGAGTGTCATTACGTTAGGCAACGGTTTAAAAACTGCCAGCAGCTTACGGTTATCTTGAAGTTAGACACAATGGCTCAATCGGCAGACAGCTGCAAGCCTTATGCTATTTTCAGATAACTAAAACAAAAGCCATATCGGGGTCTATGGACGTAAACAAACGGCGTGCCACGCAGTTCGGTTTGCTGAGACGTTTAATGTTGCCATTCTATAAAGTGGTTACGACTGTTGCGGGACCAGTCTCAACCCGGCCTTATGCTATGTTAACGCTTCTGACGCAACAGGCTTATTTTAACCACTAGCCGTATGAAATGGTATTTCACGTGACTCGTTTGGCTAAGACATGAGATCCTGTGATGGTTTCAAATACTACTACTGCTGCGAAAAAATCCTGATACGGCATATGCTTTTTTTTTTCAAGTTGCGTGTATTCTTATGCTTACAAGGGCCCATAAGAAAAAAAAGAACAGTCACTGTCGGTGCTGTAGGAAACGTACACGTTCAATACTTCCATTTTCCCGAAAAGGATTGGTATGCAAGGGCGCTCAAAAAAATCGCGAAACATTTTCCGAAACTAGGCTGAAGCAAGCGGTTCTTCAATCCGGCACAGCCTCACTACGCAGTGGTTGTGCTATTATGGTGAACCATTTCTGCATTTACTCCGTATCTGGGCGCATTTAGATGGCGAGTTCTGCACCCGCTTAAAAATTTCCTGCGCAAAGTATCAGCAAAAACCTACAAGAACTGAACTTCAACTAAGTAAGGAACGTGAAGCACGTGTGGACAATTTGCGCGACCGTTCTTCGGGCGTGAAGTAAGAGATACCAGCACACTTTCGTGGTGCGACAGTAAGGGCCCCGTTTTACAAAGTATTTTTTTACCCACGCCGTGCAGAAAAGATTACTAAGGACTTACGTTTCGAAAAGCAAATCGTGGTCTCCAAAGAAACGAAAGTACTTGTTAGAAATAGTGCGCAAAATAAAGAAGGCTTCGCACCTGACGTCTTACATCTCGAAATGTGATCTGTGTGGTTCCCAAGGAAACATCTCCACAGTCGCGAACTACTTTCAGACGCGAAGGCCTCGGGCTAGTTTTCAAGCTGGCTCGGGAAGCTCCCGGCCCAGAAAAATTTGTTCTGACCTGTTTCCCTCAACGATAATGAATTCTGTTGATAGGAAAGACGTAAGAAACTACAGTTTCTTACAGAAACTACGGGAACAAGCGCCAAGAACAGTGCGCAATGGTGCTATGTAATCACCTTGTTAGACAGGATTCCCGCCTGAGACAAACATCCCACGACCGCTAGAAACACAGCAATTTTTGAGGTAGTTTCTCTGGACGTGCCTAGAGCCGCGTACTCCTTATTGCACACGTCGCAACGAATCGTCGCGCAATCTTCTACTTATGGTAATACTATATAATACTGTGAACAGTGACTCACCCTTTGTGTTTCGTCTGTGAAGGCGGGAATTGTAACGCTTCACATACTTGGACATGTACATGATGGATGGGCAATCCCTGGGCTGGGCGAGGAAGAGGAACGATCCTCGGGCGTCTGCTTTTGGATCTCCGTTCGTTCCTGTGAAGATTTTCCGTCCTGTTTAAGAAATAAACCTCCCTACGTCGTATCCTGTTGTCATACCCTGGCTGAAATTTGCCAGGTGACGCAAACCTTTTCATACCATTTTACAGGCACAGAATAAATGGTTACATGGGTGTTATCATTACCCTTCAGGCGATTTCAAGTTTTAAATCTCCCAACACTGTTGCGAGAAAGGTCCGGTCATAGACTACGCTTCACGGCCAAACAAATCTTAACGCGCGCAATGTTTCCAAATAAGTAAAATCAAAGAGCAGGAATTCCAAGGAAGCAGTTAAGCGCTTGCTGTCTGCCTTACACCTGATATAAAACTTGCATCAACTTCCCCGTATAAAATGATTCCGTCAAAAAAATTTGAAATCGCTCAGAATATGTAGTGATGACCGCTTGCTCCAGGCATCATAAGAAGAACCCAAAATAAAAAAGAAAGCCCGGCGTGGGCTCCATTGACATCTTTTAGCCTCGTGAGGGGACACTCAAGTTTTCTTATTTGACACACTGTACTCAATGAGCACAGAATTAGTGATCAGCCCTGCTTAGCTCATTTATTTTTATTTATTTATTTATTTAAACAAACCATGTCTCGGGAGGAGAGGCAAAAGGCAGGTTAACTCTGCCTGACGGCGGCCATCGACCCCGGACATGTAACATTGCAACATTGCACAGCAGCGGTAGAAACAAAATACAACTAGCTATACAAAGGTGATGTAGAAAAACAAGATTATACATTTTTTGTAATAATATTGTAGCAATTACAATAGGCGCACAACACTAAAAATTACAAACTACACAGCGCAAGGCTACACTATTCCGCTCCTAATTCGAATAAGATACAGAAAAACCAAAATTGTATATTTATCAAAAGTAATATACCAGTAAGCACAACAGGCGCACAACAAAAATTATAACAAACTACACAGAGTAGCGCTATACAAACTACACGGAGTAGCGCTACAGAATTCCATACATTAAGTAATGTTTAACTTTTTTCTTTAGTGTGAGCCAAGATGTTGTGTGTTGCAGTAATTCTACAACAGCGGGCTGCTTATTAAGATAGGTGGGAATTTGGTGGTCTAATGTTTGCATACCATAGTTTGTTCGGATCATTTGCGTCCTAAAACAACTCGGGCGAAGATCGTAATGCACATTCACTGGTATATATTGCTCTAAAAATTATGAGATTTTGCTATTTCCCTACGAATATAAAGACTAAGCCCAATGTCAAACAACTGAGATATTGTAAGAATAGCGTATGAACTTTCTTTACCCACGAATCGCCCCGGTCTTTGCCTCTAGGGCTCATTCACATGCGGCCCGCTTTTCAGCGGCAATACAGTAAAAAACTTGTTTGAAGTAACGCTTTTGTGAATACAAAGCAAGGAGCACCCTTTAAAGACCGCTTTTTTGCTGGAATCCCTATATAACCTTCGAAAAGTCCTAGGGAACGCTGGGGTACAAAACATTCAGTGCGTATTCAGCATTTGTCCTTTTATGAAGCTCTTAAAAGGCACGACAAAAAAATTGAGTTTTACCATTATTAACAAAAACAGAGTTCTATTTCAGTGTTCGTAAGAAGGTTACAGATTTGCCTTCTCTCTAATATCCACGTTGTGGAGCCAGGTACACAGGAATTGAAAAAATGGAAATTTTGATTTTTAATATTTTCTCGTAATTATTTTCAGCAGGTACAAACTTGAAGTTTGTACTTTGAGGGGAATATTTCTAGAGGAACGTGAGAACAAGAACCACCTACTCGCCTAGGGTTCAAGTAATCCCTCGAATGCAACGGCTAAAAATGTTTACTGTTGTTCTCCTCTTACAATCCTTGAGGAGGTTTAAAATCGGGAGATAAAAAATTTAATGCTTTATGTATGTATTTTTTTACGTACGTTCGGCTATGTAATATTTTATTTAGAAAAAAGTTTAGCGACTTAATCAATTGTATTTTTTGTGCATTATAATTTTCATGAAGCTATGTTGCTAGTCGCCAACTTTAAAGCTACGCATACTGACTGGGGGCTTGTAATAGTAGCTTTAAATCATCCGCCAGAATGTTTTCAACTTGTTTTTCAGTTTACCTATTTGTTAAACATTGACTCACGCTGCAGAAAAAACGCCTCTGCCCCCAAAACAAGATATGCTTGTTTACAGTAGGCGGTTAATTCCTTTGGTCGCTACTGGACAATAAACTACGAAATAAATCTGAAAAAGCTCGCTGGTATTCATGGTGTAACAACATTTCAGTTAAAGTTTCTTGTTATTTGCTTTTTATATCGCCGTGATAAATTAACTCAAGACCCAAATTTTATGTATACGATAACTGTCCAAAATACTTTAAATGACTTAAACCAACACTTTAATTGGGGTTTCAAGATAAATATATCAATTTTATGTGGACTAATGTTGATGTACGGGTCAGTTTGTTGACGTCAATGCCAAGGGGAAGTGAATTGGCCTTGAGCCTCTGACGGCTGCTGTCGTCATCCATTGGCCAATCTTTTGAAATGGTATGTGGGATATATGGCTTGTTACGCAGCCATTACGCAGCCATTAGCAAAGCGCTGCATGGGTCGCACGCTTCCCAACGCAGCTGTCATCAACCCTGGTGAATACGCCAGTTGAAATTTTTATGACAGGTTCCTGAATGCATGCCTCCAATGGGAATGTTAACGATAGGTTCTGAGTTCCGGGATTAAGGGATGCCGATATTCCAGGCGAAAGCCTCAGACCTCTATGTTTGATTGAACATGTGATGTAGAGAAAATTGTTGTGAGCTACACAGATTCGCACAGAACACAGGAACGTGCGCTGGAAAAGTAAAACCGCTGCTTCGGAAGAGGGTTCCGAGTAAAGGCGACGCCAGGGGCGTGGTGAGAGAGGCCACTGCCGCACAAGCAATACGAGTCGCCTTGGGAGATGATGCTACCGAGGGGGGCAAAGAGGCGGCTTCGAGCGATGGCTGGCGAGTGGAACGAACTAGGGAGAGTGCTTTCTACTGGGCTGGTCAGTGATGACAAGCGCAGCTGCAAAGTACAACAGAAACCTCCACAGCAGATCAACAGAAGGTTCTACCACGCTCTAGTCTGTTGCGGTAACGCTGCACCGTGGATTGCATTAGGGTGTATGTTTTGGCCCCTACTTTTCTTTAGGGAAAGTATCCACCGTACTTTTCTTGCCAACAAAACCAAAAAATGACTGAGGATGCTCACGCATAACAAGATATTATACAACATTCATATGCGACCTATTGTGGACGCCAGGGTTACTTTTTTTTCATCAAAGAAATAGATGCAGCACTACCCCAGTCATTGTCGCTCTCGGCAGCCGCAACCCCTTCCTGAAGTTCCGTGGCCGCGTGCTCTGAGTAGTTGCCGATATCTGAATTTTGGAGCCGTAGGGAAGAGTCACATTTTCAACAATTCCCCGACAAATGTCAAGCATCTCGTTTGCCTAGTTTTTTTTTTCCGCGCTTCTGTGCTAGGGGGCCGAACTATGGGGTGAGGCTTTGAACTCCCCTTCCCTCATCTTCCAATGACCGCCCAAAGCCTCAGGCCTATTTCTAAATAAAGTTGTTCATTTATTCATTCCGCGCTTCTCCTTCCTTAAGCAAGAATACGACCGAACTGGCCCAACTCGATACTCGTCTGACTTCCCCACGGTCAGTTCTTGTATCCCTCTGGTGCATGTAGAAACTGTAAGGCCTATTTTTGCGTACTTCAGTGCTTAAGCATTTCTGCATTATGACTAGGTATGTCAAACGCAGATTCATGCGACTTTTGTGACAAGTCTGCTAAAGGAAATGTAAGCACACCTGCCCGGAAACATGAAATTATCGCACGCGATAGTTATTCTCAATTTCCTTTGTGTGCAGTCGTAGTTATAACCTTCCGTAGATAAGGTTATCCACACGTGTGAAACCATGTCTGACGTTACCAAATTCCCTTGCTTGCGGCCGAGTGACATGAGCCCTCCATTCCTAGATTTGAAGCACATTTTACGCAGCCCGCATGTGTGTTGGGAGTACCAGACACGCTTGAGGAAGCATCTGATTTCGTAGGACCGCGCCCATTCTAATTTAATTAAAAAGAAGTAGCTTTGACGTGCCTAATGGAACCACTAGGCAAATCTTGTGATCACGAAGTGGAGAGCAACTTCAATAACCAAGTAGTAACGCTCAGCAAAGCAGGACTTCCATCGCACAGGACTTCCATCGCATTTCCAGTGTTTGTGATACGATTCTTTAGAGACAAAAAAAGGAAGGCATGAACAAAGAAAAACCTGTCGACCCGATGAGTGTGCATGTGATCTCACAACCTTATGAAGGTTGCACAAAGGCATAACGTTAATGTTGTTTCCAAGGAACCATGCAAATTTGCCAATATGCCCGATGACTAAGCCGAAGCCATGCTCGGGCGCTAAAAAAAAACACGCAGTGCAGTACACGCATTGTACGAGGAAGGTGGTTTATGAAATCTATCAACACTGCAAATGCGTTTATAATGTGCAAATTGGCCGTTGCGACAATGAAAGGGCATGGAAATACAACTAGGCTGTCCATACAATGCTGAGGAAAATTTGATGGACCATTACAAGCGCTGCAAGTGCAAACCGATTCATCATATTAGGAAGTTTTTTGCACCTTCCAGTGACAAGCTTGAGAGGGATATACTGCAAGCTTTTCATATCG
Source organism: Haemaphysalis longicornis (assembly GCF_048455015.1). Taxonomy (NCBI): domain Eukaryota; kingdom Metazoa; phylum Arthropoda; class Arachnida; order Ixodida; family Ixodidae; genus Haemaphysalis; species Haemaphysalis longicornis. The sequence continues at coordinate 59,489,719 of NW_027526335.1, read as the reverse complement.
CGAGGGTCGGCAACAAGTGCATTAGTTCCCCGTCTGTGGCACTTGCCGCTAAGGAAGTAGCCTTTTTGATGCAATAGGACAATCATCATGACCTGACGGCATGCCGTGCAATTTCCTTTCTCATGTGCTAATACTTTGTTTCTTCAAATATAAATTCAGTTGAAAGCTAGTGTCCATCTGTTGTACTGTGTTCCTTCGTTCCGTCTTTTCCGCTATTGCTCCTTCAACATGTTCCACCAACTCGTCCAAATCAAGCTCCTGATATAGTAAAATAAAGTGGCAATCTCTTATTAAAGATCCCAGGTGCGAATTAAGCTACTGTATTCCGCACTTTCTTAGACCGTGGTCCTGTCGTGCGCAGTAATTGTCTCCCAAATATTTTTCAAACAAAATTTTCTAGCACAATCGCCGGATTCCAATCCCGATTAGATAGGAACGGAAACAACACAAGAAAATATGCGTGCTTCTGTTTCCCATTTCCTGGAACAAAATCACAAAGAAAAGCATTTTTGGCAGTGGTGATCGAAATCTCAAGAGAATTCATGGTCGTAAAGACATAAAATTGCTTCCTTCTCCTTCATGATTTGTGTGGTACAATTATATTTTGTTTTATCTTCTTGCAGTCGTTGACAGCCCAATTTTGTGCTGTTCAACTCAGACAAGCCCAAAAAGATAGCAAGAGGGAAGACCAGCGCGTCGCCGTTAGGAGAGCGACGGCACACTATTTGGCTCATCCTGAGATAAAGCTTTTCTCCTCTCCCGTTGTGCGAGCACCTATAGTGCTCAATTTCTGGGTTGTGCGGCATGGCCTTGCCGTTCACAGGTATCGTCCCAGGAGACGCAAGGGGGGAGAGGGGTTGCATGCCCTGAGACTGTATGGCCGGGATAAGATCTAGTGCCCGAGTCTTCACTTGGACTCAGATCTCGCGAATCGATGGTGCCACGTAGAACGGAAAATGGATGGGCTTACTTCTGAGTACGTGGCCTGATTTAATATGATGGCCATCGATGGCAATAAAATTCTGTACATCTTCCGGGAATTCTACCACGTGTGTGAACCAGGGATATTACATAAGCTACTGAATGGGGGACGTTCTGGAATGTCATCAACATGTTTCGCATAAACATCCTCAATAGTAAGTTAACCTAGTATATCATGCGGGATTAACTTTTAGGCCTATTAAAAATCACTGAGAAGAACTTGGCGAAACAAAATGTAACCGGTTGTGTTACTGCAAAGCATTTTCAGTGTGCATGTATGTGCGTTCTAGCTGGCTACAAATATGCGCGCGCACGCACACACATACACGCACTCACACATACACATGCAGGCGCGCGCTCGCACATTGCTGTTGTTGGGGTTTCTGGTGTCATGGCACATACCTACATGGCTGATTGGACATAAATCGGGTGTTAGTAGGGCTAATGCTCCCGCTGAAAACAACTGTAAATTAGAAACCTCACCATTTACATGTGGAAATATTGCATTATGAGTACAAGGCATAATTGATTTCAAAATGAAAGTAGAGGTTTGAAGAGAAAATTGTGCTTTTTGTGCCAGAAAGGGTACACGCTGTAATCACAGCTGAAGAGCAGACGCCTGGTCCCGGACATGTATGACCGAATAGCTGCCGCCACCCTTCTGTGACAACATCCCAGTGATGTGGCCCCAAACGACAGTAGTACGGGCAATGAAATAAAAGGTGTAGTTCGTTGTAATGGCGTGGCAAGGAGTCCTTGCCTTATCATTGAAGAACCGCGGCCATGCAAGACATGCAAGCTCTCGCGGTTGAACGCACGTACACACGCAAGCGCACACACACACGCATGCACACATCACCCTCACACGCACACACACACACTTACACATACCCACGTAGATACAAAAACACACACCCATGGACAGGTCCGCACGCGCACGCACGCGCACAACGCATAGACTACAATTTCACACACACAAACATGCGCATGCAGGCGTGCACACAAAAAGAACAACAGTGACAGCCACCACGGGAGATAAGTTGGTGGCTGTGTCATCGCAATGAATAACGAGGGCCCTCTCACGCACGGGTGTGCTGATAGAAGAGATAAGAGCCAAATATGAAGGCCTGTACTTATCAGAGCTGCGAAAGCCCTGATATTAAAGGGACCCGGCAACACTTTCGATAAGCGGTTTCACCCTATCCTTCGCGTCTGGAATCACTGCGAAAGCTATAGTTATCGCCAGCCCACAGTGGCACTGCGTGATTTGCTCGTCGCACCAGATACGCCTTCCATTTCTGCTTTGTTTTTGTGGCTGTTTTTTTAGTTGCTATCAAAAAGCGTTCCGTGCTGCAACTGAAGGAAAAGCGGTCAACAGACGCTACATGGCCTTAATGACGTGATTCGGGCCGTCAAAGAACGTCAAGAACGGGAAAGAGAAAAAAATCTTTTGAGCGAGTTTACGAGTTTTCTGATGGGCATGGAGCTGTAATTTTTGGATGAGCTACTTTGCGACCCCCTAATCTAAGTGCTGCGTGTGTTGGGTAACTAGATTCTGCAAGCGTTTAAGATTTCAAAAAAAGTTGAAAAAAGTGTTGCAAGGTCCTTTTGAGGTGTAAGCCTTATGTGCCCCATTCTGATAAAATGACCAATTGTTGTCCAGTCGAGAAAATGGCGGCCGTTGTAAAGAGTAAAGAAATAAAAGCACGTCTGTGGGGGGTAGGATTCGAAGCCGGCTCTCCAAAGTAGCAGCATGTTCCGAGCGGTAGAACAAAAGTTGCTGTAATTGTTTATTTATGGCTTTTGTCATTTTTTACATTGTTCACAAAATTAGTAAAACTGAATAGGAAACGTAGACGTTGTAGAATAATGTTTACCGCGTGACACCTGAACGTGATGGCACGTTAGTAAAACTGGCGAACGCAAGCCACGCAGAATCCGGAATATAGGGAGGCTGTGGCGTGTCCCGGGCTGCTTGCTGGCGTAATTTAAGCGGCAAGACGAAGAAATGAAGGAGAAGAAACACTCAAATACGGTGTAGGAGAAAAAGAGCTGGTAGCAGTAACTCGTTCCAAAACACAAAGAAACGAAGGCAAAGAAGGAAGCGGAAATACGATGTATCAGTAATGAATTCGTTAATAAGTGTCGCAGGGATTTCGCTTCAAAGCACGTAAGCATACTTAAGGACCCCGATGCGTTTTTATTTCATTCTGATGAACGACGAGTGGAAGCCGGCACAGGCCGTTGGGCTTAGTGTGAAGGGCTCATTCTTATACTTTGGTGAATGAGCACCGAAAACTTTACAGGAAGTCCCGGGAACCTACTTTTTTTCTAGTGCCACGATGTGAGTGCCTCAAACTGGTCATTTATTTTTACCTAAATCACTTCATTATTATGCCATGTCGGTATTGGGGATTATTACTCTCCACGCATGAACGCTTGCCGGTTAGTTATAGACGATCGTTTCTAATTTTGCAATACGAATATGTTATACTAAATATCTAATTCTATAATATTCCCAAATGTTGCCTTATATACAAGCTCAGTCCCGGACTTCGAGGCACGCGACAGCATCGGTGGGTTACGGGTTAATATCGACCACTCCGCACTTGACAATGTGCAACAAAATCTACATATTGGGTGCGTAGGGGGGGGGGGGGGATTGTAACCACTACCGGAACAACGGCTGTCTCTGCTGCTGGATTCGAAACCCACACACATAATTTCTTTGTTTTTGAAACTTAGACATCTACAGCATATATCATCCGCGTGTTATCAGTTGTCTGCGCACCCCGCACAGGGCACCTTGAGTAATCGTGGTGACGTTATTCGCGACACCGCGGACCCTGAGCCCCCATACTCACACTGTAACCGACCGTGGTAATTAGTTTTGACGTGAAGGTTTGAAACCTAAAACGATGGCCGTCGGAGCCCAGGTAAAGCTCCGCCGGATCGCCTTCCTGTCTGTTTACCAGGCAGGGAGCTCCAGGACCTCTCTCGGTATCAGGGTAACCCAACTGAAGAAAGTACCCCCGTCCCCTGCTTTTATACAGGATGTATGGTTTTTTTCTAAATTCCCCAAACCCAATGATCTGCCCCCTAAAAGGGGCCGCACCGACGTATCCTTTCCACCCCCTCCGACCATGACAATCCCAAAACCTGATAACTACCCCCCCCCCTTCTTGGTAATTGAATATCTTGAACAAGCCAGGCCTATTGCTTCACAGTCCGGGTTCTTGATTTCAAAGTTTTTAGAAAGTATTATAGGGGAATCTTATAAAGCTATGAAGCAAGGAACTGGCGAGATCTTGGTCGAGGTACACAGTCAACAGCAGGCCACAAAACTCCTGAAGCAGACCCGAATTGCTGATCTTGACATCAAGGTCACGCCCCATACGTGTCGGACCTGGTCCTGCCCCCGCCCCCCATCGGGTTGCCTCCGGCGGCCCAACCCGCCACCACACCGCCTGCTCAGTCAGCCAGCAGTGGCTGTGGTAGCAACCACGTCCGTTGGGGATGCTGCTTCATCCACTGCTTCCTCACCACCGGCCCGAAGCACACGTGAGGGCACGGAAGAGATGGAGACGGAGGAAACCGTAGTAGTTCCCACACCCGCCGCCCCACCTGTGTCACCCGGTGCGCTCCTGGGGCCCTCGGTGGTCGCAGCCCGAACGAAGGGTACCGGAAAGGGTGCCAAGTCCAGGGGGCCCGGTCCTCCGGGTACCCCTTCCAAATCTGACGATCAGATGCATGTGGGAACTTTCCTGTCTGCTTCCCAGCAGAAGGAGCGGGTCCCTCCATCTAAACACCCAAAGAAGGTAACAAAAACCTTCACAAGAGTGCAAGCCCCGAAAGACCTTACGTAAATTGTCCCACTCCAGTTGCCCTACCAAATCATAATGGCAAGAGAAAATATTGTTCAATGGAACTGCTGAGGCCTTCTTAATAATCTTGACGATGTATACGAGATCCTGCATGCTTATCAGCCAAGTGTAATGTGTGTCCAAGAAACACATTTAGATTCTAATCACACGAATTTCTTTAATAGTTACATGGTATTCAGAAAGGACAGGGATGGCTGCCCACACTCTTCTGGCGGTGTGGCCATAATCGCCCGGAAATCTTTAGCATGCCACCCTATCACTCTGACCCCTGTCCTTGATGCTGTAGCAATTAGCACAATAATATTTATAGGTTGATAACGGTGTGCTCTATTTATATTCCTCCTAATATCGTCTTTCGAGCTCCGACTTGGAGTCGCTGGTTGACCAGCTACACGAACCATACATCCTCACAGGCGATCTTAATCCGCACAACTCTCTTTGGGGCTCCTCCCGAACGGATGCCCGAGGTTGTCTGATAGAGACGTTTTTAACATCCTCTGGAGCATGCCTTTGCAATACGAAACAGTCTAAATACCATAACATAGGATGCAACATACCCTCATTTCGTGACTTGGCTATCGGCTCCGCAGTTCTCTTTCCTTGTCTCCTGATAGATGTGCGCACTGACCCATACGGCAGTGACCACTTTTCCACCTCACTAACATATATAGGTTAAGGCCCATGCAGTGATTCTTCCCAGAACAGGTTCAATGAAACAAGAGCTAACTGGAATACATTTACAGTGACATCCAAACTACACTACACAACCATAAGACACCTACACATTGAAGAAGCTTCTCAACTACTCACGGAGCACACCGTCGACGCCACCGAAAAGTCCATTCTCCACACTCTTGGTGCCCTGCTCAACCAGAGGAGGCCGTGGTGGAATGAGGACTGTAGGCGAACGCGAGAGGCCCGGAACAACGTGTGGGGTATTCTTCGTCGGTACCCCACGTCGGGAAACCTCCTTTTGTTCAAAAGCGCAAAGGCGTTAAAAAAAACGTGTGCGCGTAGTTGGCGCTCATTTATGACTTCAATAAACCCCTACACAGACACACGAAAAGTATGGACAAGAATACTCAAACTCAAAGGAAAACAAACACACGCGCCTGCCTCTGGTCAGCACAACAGGGGACAGACTGCAATGCCAGGCCGACACACTCGCACAACACTTCCGACACGTGTCCAGTTCCGCACACTACACAAACACTTTCATGAAACCCACTCTCGGCCGAAAAGAAGCCTTTACATGACAATGACAGATAAAACCAGGTCCTTGAACTCCGAGTTTTCGCTTCATGAACTGAGGGGTGCTCTGAGTACTTGTAAACCCTAAGCTCCAGGCCCAGACAACATCACATATACAATGATACAGCACTTACACGCAGACACTCTTGTAACACTCCTACATCTATACAATAAAATATGGCTTTCGGGGCAGCTTCCAAAGTCTTGGATGGAGGCCATTGTAAAGGCTTTCCTAAAAGAAGGGAAGGACCCTTCGTCCCCTTTAAGTTAGCGTCCCATCACCCTGACAAGCTACCTGTGCAAGCTCTTCGAGAAGATGGTAAACGGGAGGCTGATGTACTTTCTTGAGTACAATGGTCTTCCCGTGAGCTGCCAGGCAGGCTTCAGGGCGGGGCGATCCATGAACGACCAACTCGCGGCACTTGAATCATATATAAAGGATGCCTTCCTGCATAAACAGTTCTGTTTTCCAGTGTTTTTCGACATCGAGAAGGCATATGACACCTTTTGGCGTTACGGCATTCTCAGTGACCTGAAGTCATTCGGTGTTTCTGGTAATATGTTTAACACCCTTGTTAGTTACTTGTCGGAGAGAACATTTCGCGTGAGAGTTGGCACTCTCAAGGTTTCACGTGCAAGAAAACGGTGTCCCTCAAGGTGGAGTGTTGAGCTGCACTCTCTTCATAGTAAAGATGAACTCTCTTCGAAAGGCATATCTACCTAAAATCTCTTATTCCATGTATGTAGACGACGTTCAGATATCCTTTAAATCATGTAATATGTTCATCTGCGAACGTCAAGTCCAGCTTGGTGTCAACAAACTTTCCAGCTAGGCTGACAAGAATGGTTTTAAACTGAATCCCGGAAAAAGCTCTTGTGTAGTGTTCTCCAGGAAGCGTGGGGTCCACCCAGACCCAGACATCACTCTTAAGAACGTGCCGATTCCTGTGAAGAAGGAGCACAAGTTTTTAAGCATTTTATTCGATGAAAAGCGTACATTAATTCTCATATCAAACAGCTTAAATGCAAATGCTTAAAAACATTGAACATTCTTAAGGTCATCTCACACCAGTCCCATGGGGCCGACAAACAACTCCTGCTGCGCTTCTACACGGCCTTAGTAGGGTCTCGGCTTCACTATGGCAGTGTCGTATATGGGTCGGCGACAAAAACAGCCCTTAAAATGCTCGACCCTGTGCTGCATCTTGGCCTTCGCCTCTCATGCGGCGCTTTCCGCACTAGCCCTGCCGAGAGTCTGTATGTCGAGTGTGACAAATGGTGCCTAGGGCATCATACGGGAGTATGTTGACTTGCTGTATGTATCTGAGATCGTATCTCTCACCAACCGTCCTTTTTATCCTATCATGAACGATACATCAAATTTACAACTGTTTTTAAACAGCCCATCTATCTCGTTGCCTTTGTCAGAGTTGGGGAGGAGGCTTCTGCGCTCAAGGTCCCTCTGTCAGACACGCACGAGACACCCATCCATAATTTAATTCCACCATGGCATCTACGTCCTATATCATGCGACCTGTCATTCACACAATTAGAAAAAATATGGTACCCAGGAGTGTGATTTTGCAGCATTTCCTGTTCCTGCAGGACAAGTACAGGTGCGCAGAATTCTTCAGCGACACGTCCAAAACTGCTTCTACTGTCTCTTGTGCAGCGCATGGACCAAATTTTAAAGTTAGTAAAACAATAAATTTTCATAACAGTATTTACACGGCAGAAGCGTATGGCATCTTAATCGTTTCAAATCACATCATCAAACATAAAATTCCTAAGTCCATCGTGCACACAGATTCCCTAAGCATTGTACAGGCACTGCCATCAGGAAGGTGATCTAAAAACTATGTGATCAATGTTCTTTTCAAGGTACTAATGACTGCATTTGCCTCAAATCTTCAAATAACTATATGCGGAGTACCAGGGCGCTGTGGAATCCCTGGCAATGAGGCCGCCGATGAAATGGCTGGTGCTGCTGCTCTCATGACTACAGCTGACATTACAACAGAACCTTACACCGACCTAAAGACACACATCAGACGACAGCTTCGTAACAAATGGAAATTACGCTAAAGTCAACAAACAGACAAGAAACTACATGTAATAAAACCACAACTGCGACGCTACTTAACTGACTAACGCAACAGATACACTGATGTCGCCCTGGCTAGGCTGCGGATAGGCCACACACATGTAACGCACTCCCACTTGCTCACTGGAACTTCGGGAATCGGGACCCATGTGTAGCAGGTGTGGAAGGAACCTATCCGTAGTCCACATACTAATCACATGCATGGCCTTTGACACAACAGGACACAAATATTTCCCTGAAATATACAGATGACACATTCCACTGGACCCATCATACTTTCTAGCCGACGAACCAATGTTTTCTAGTCAACGTGTTCTGAAGTCTTCAGCTGACGTAAAATTTCTGCAGCTCTTGTCATATCACGTGTAATAATCCTGGCCCTATACACCATCCATCTCCATTGTGTTTTGTATTGCGTCACTTTTACTCCTACTCAGGTTTTAATATTTACAGTCTCATCAACCATTAAATAACTTCTTCTCTGGCGCTCTTTGCCCTTTATCGGCCTTGCGCCGTAAAAACCCAACCATCATCATCATCAGTTGTCTGTGCATAGAAAAACGTTTAATTGTCTGTGAATATAAAAAATTTATTATTCGCATTGATGGCATTGCGGCTTTATCTTAAGAGTGTCACCCCTTTACCTATGCGCCAGTAAATAGACCTAACGTAAACCGAAAAATTAGGCAAACAGCAAGAAAGGTGTGAAGGTGAAATTGAAAGTTTTTATTCGGAAATAAGTCACTAGGCAAAAACGGCTGAGGTTTCTTGAAATCTAAAAACAATGATTACTTACCGTATTTGGTTAGAATTTCACTAATGCTGTCAGCCCTTATTGACGTCATACATACAAAAGCGGCCGACACGAACTTGGCAGGATTTCAAATGGACCGGATCGAACGATGCGTCTGCTGAGAGAGCTAAAGCGCTCAAAATAGCGAGTCTCCGTAAACTTGGCCATAAAAAGAAATACCCTAAAAGAGCAGAAATAATTCATTTTTAACAAGCAGCCTAGTGACAGGGAGTGAAAATAGGTGTTGTTTAACTCGAGAGGAGAAAACGTTAAAGAGCCACGTTCTTCTGCCTGATTTATCGCCGTCGAGTCTCAGATGGAAAGGTGGGCGTGTAGGTCGTTGCCAACACGTAAGGCGATTTTCTTCTGGGCTTCGGCGGTGGCAGATAAGAAGTGATAAGATTGTTCTTAATCAACAGATGCTGAAGTAAAGAAATGTCCGCGCAAACATCGCCGTGAATAATGGTGTGTCACTACATTTTAAAGGCAAAATTATGTTACTTATGTTACTATGGCACTTCCAGTTGAGATAGTCTCATCAATATTCTAATTCAGTGCGACACAGCTCTAAGAGTATAAGTACTGAAGAAGAAATGACACATGGAGAGCTACAAAACTTCTTCTGATCTGTTTTTTTATTTTACTTACGCCCTTCCTGCTTCCAGAACCAAGCACATACGCAGAAAACGTTTAGATAGAATGGTTATAATACCAGAAAAAAACAAGATACTGTCAAATATGACTTATTGAACCAAATTTTGAAAAGCTATCTTGTTCGCAGTTTGTCATTACAGATGGCTGGCCGGGAAGAGAAGTTCAAACACCCGGTCGGCACGAATCACCCGTAGACAGCGAATGCGCCGTCCATTAACACACGTTTTCTTTGTGCTGTCGCATTCTATAAAGAAGTAGAGCGTTGAGAGATACGGTAAGGCGTAATAGAGAACAGTGGGGTGTCTGTGGAGACAAAGCTTCGCACTCTTTTGCAGACCTCAGCGGAGGTGTTTACTCTTGGTACGTTCTATTTGATAGTCTGGCGTAGTAGTTCGCTCGCAGTACATAACTGCTTTCGCAATACAAATTCCACGGGGAGAAACAGGGAGCTGATTTTGGGCGGTTTTACGCAGCCAAAACCGACAAACGAAAAAAACAAACATTTTATGTCCTCTAACTATTTTTCACTGCTGCGATTAAGCAGCCACAGAGGTAGATCTTTTTTTCTTGGCAGTAAAACAGAATACAGTAATGTCCCCGAGCTCGAGCGTTCGATGCACTGCAATGAGTCTCAAGTGGTGTAGGTGCAGATCGTAGCTCTCTACTGCTGTGCACATCGTTAAACGCGTTAAATCCAGAATTTGGTTCCTTCTGGGGGAGTGCAGACACACAATTACGTTGACAAACGAGTCCAATTCACCATGCGATGTTTATAAAAACAGGCAAGCATAACCTCATAGATGGAAAGCCGTCCTTCCCTCTCCTGGTGTAATGGGGAACCGGAGAAACATGCCCTGTGATACGGGTTACTGGGAGACAAAAAAGTCATCAACCATTTCAAACTTAGAAGGCCGATGACCAGCGATGTTTTTTAGCACCCGGAACATAATTAAGGTGAATGTAATCAGCAAATTTTCTCCTAAGCGTTTACACGACCCTAGAAGGTTCAATAAGTGTTATTCCCCCTCTGCTATTACCATTACCCCCCTCTCGCCAACCGGCTTTCCCTTCCCATTAAAGGACTTTACTACTACTACTCTTAAGCGTTGACGGCGAGCCCGCACACTCTCACACGCACGCACGCACACACACCCACACGCAAATGCACACGCGCACGCAAGCACACACACACACACACACACACCTTTATTTGGACTATTCATCCCTAAAATGGTCCCCATTGATAACTAACCTACAAAAATGCATATTTTGGTGATTAAACGCATAAATTTGAGGTGTAGAGTCATATTTTTATCTTTCAAATGGTTCTATTAATTATTTACCTACTCAGGATACATATCCCAGTCATGCGACCATCACGTTGATATATAAATTCTGTTTTGCAGGGTGTTGCGAATTTGATGGTGCCCGCATGGTGATACAGCCAACACTGCGACGTTCATTTTCTAACGCCTCGAATTACAGGACACCTCTCTCTTCAAATAACAGGCGAAGCCTTGGAAGTTTTGTTGTTGCTTGTTATCTGTGTTTATTAACATCCCGTTTTGAGGCAAAATTTTCTGAACAATGCCCGGTTGGAGGTGAAGTAACAACCTAAATTCAGACTAAATCAGGTTACTGGTTAGAGCAAGTCTTGACAAAACGGCCTTCCTCCCACAGCACTGTGATCAAGGAACCGTGAAACAAGCCTTATTATAACCATATTGTACAACAACAATATTCCATCAGCAATCCTCGTTCTCACCCTCCGAACCCTACCTTTCTCCATCTTATCAATAGCAGGTTTTAGGAAAGAGGGTCCCATTGAACGAAAAGAAAGTGCGAGCAACTGCCCTGAGATTGTGCTTGCCGCCAACTGGCTTCTTGATGGCTGACCGCCTTTGTCTGGCGAGCCGAAAAGAGACTAGGACCGCCTCTGAGCCACAAAGATTAGAGCATCGGCTCACGCTACAGACAAAAACAAAAAGACTGTAAAAGCCGGGACGACTGCATTCGAAGAAAGGAGTCAACGATACGACGGACGCCGTTCTAGTTCACTTTAGGTGCAGGAAGGAGGAAACAAATTGAGTTGGAAAAACTTCCACTCTAATTTAAGTAGCATTCTGTGACTGCTTTCGGCGTCAGTACGATGTAGGAAAGTGTTCTAAGGAGTTTTTTTATCAACACTCTTTTTTTTTTTCATTTGTTTTGCTGTTAACCGTAGTTCGTTCAAAGAGCACCTCCAGTTTTAACAGCAAGAAAATTGGCTTTTCTAGAAAGTGAGAAAGCACCGAGGTGAAGCATTCTTTCGTATACCCGTGTCGATATGTAATTCCTGGTATTAGCTGAAAAGGCAGCCGATCAATCTCTGCGCTGAGGAAGACCGAGCGTCTTTGGTGGATTCTCAAGGTTTCCGTCCAACTGCTTATTTTTGCCTGCCGCCAGCCATTCTCTGTCTTTTTGGGGATAAAGTTTCTGTCTATTTCTTTCCGATCTGCACTTCAATGTGTACTACAACGCCTTCTTCCCGAAGAAGCTGTAAGGAGCGGCATTACGTGGTCTTTACTTGGTCAGACAAGAACATTTTGAAGTACCGTACGGAGAAGGAAACCTGACGCAGCAGCCACGTTTTCTGTACTATAATTATTAGTTTCATAAATAGGTTGGGAAATGCGCATTGAAAGTTTCGTAAACTTTAGGCACAAATTCCGGGCTACGGCGCCGTTTACTTGACGATGTATTATTGTCATTTCACAAAAACCGGCCGTGGTTGTTCTTTGCTGGCAGTTTCCGGCCACGGTAAATGTATAAAGAGTGCAGATTGGCGATAAAAATTGGGGCAGGGTGGGTGTAGTGACTGCATTTCGTCAACAAAAATCTGTTACACAACGGGAGCCGCACTGCTAGCGGGGACCTCACCCATGTTTTGGAGTAATCACCCGTTATTTTTTATTTCCATCAGAGGAAGGGCGAACACGATCAGGGTGCATCGAGGTAGGCCCCCGTTGAAAAACTCCTGGTGGTTTAAATCAATATGTCGTCCTTTCCACTTCTTTACGACGTGACTCATGCGCAATGTATAGCTTCTGCCTACGAAACCCCAAATTCAATTCTGAATATCTCTATGAAAGCAATCATTGCAATACTGCAGTACAGACCATTCCATCTTAAAGGGACCCTGCAACACTTTGTATAAGCGCTTCCACTTTTTCCTTCGCATCTTGAACCACTGCGAAAGCTATAGTTATCGCCAGCACGGAGCGGCACTGCGTGATATGCTCGCCGCACCAGATACGCCTTGCATCTCTGATCTTTTTTGTGGCTTTGTATTTAAAGTTGCTATCTAAAAGCGTTCATTGCTGCAACTGAAGGAAAACCGCCCAACAGCCGCTACATGGCCTTGGTGACGTAATTCGAGTGGTCGAAGAACGTCAAGACCGGGAAAGAGAAAAGAATTTTTTGAGCGAGTTTCTAAGTTAGCGGATGAACATAGAGCAGTAATTTTTGGCTGAGTTACTTCGCGACCACCTAATATAAGTACTGGGTGTGTTGGGTGATTACGTTCTGCAACCATTTAGGCTTTCAAAAAAGTTCAGAAAGTGTTACGGGGTTCCTTTAAACTGGATCAACCACTTCTTGTCTGGTTTGGAGGCAACAATATTACAACTTGAGAGAGACGTTGTGCGAGCATTAAGTCTATATATGGGGTCTGTGCAATGGGTGGTTGATCATTATACTGCATTTCATTATACTTAAATCGTTATAGTGTTTTCAAACTCATATCATGAACTGAGTGAAGCACATACGGCGTGACTTACAGATATTGGCATTGCTTTCACTGACGCCTATCTTCGATGTGTGTTACGCAAGCTGTTTTAAAAGCAAACAGAGCAGAAAGAGAGCACAGTTTATTACAAATCACAACCACGCAGCAGTGGGAGATGATGCTGCTCAGTTCGGTCACGAACGTACAAGTCTAACTTGTCCTTGTCCGGATGGCTAAAAACGCTACCACGGTCCTAAGATTTCCGGCTGCACCCAAAAGTGGAGCAGACATAAAAGCCTCTTCCCGCTCTTCCTTTTCCCTAGACCCCATACTGGGTGAAATCAGTTTTCCTACTACTCCTACCAGCTGCTCAGTTTTCTGGTCACTTTTCACGGAGTATCCCATTGATTACATTGCCTTCTATCGGCCGTCATCGCTTATCATGGGGACAAAACTCCTGATTTATTTATTTATTTACATTATTTACAAATACTGCAGGCAGCTCTGCTGCCCTGGCAGGAGATGGGATATTGTGGTTCTGTTAGTAGCAATTTTCCAGAACGCTTAACATTTTTGATTTGATTGTAGGTTTTAACGCGCCGACGCAACGCAGGTGATGAGCACCCTGTAGCTGAGGGATTCGGATTAATTTTGACCCCCTGGGTATCTTTAACGTGCGCCGAAATCTCGTACACACGGGCGTTTTTGCGTTTCGCCTCCACCAAAAAAGCGGCCGCCGCGGAGGCCGGGAATCGAACCCGCGTTCTCATTCTCAGCAGTGCAACGCCTTAGCCACTGAGCCACCGACACTGTACAACGCGTTCAGGTAACTTGCGCTCCAACCTTCAGTTGTGCGGGGCCAATATGACATTTGGAAACGCTTACTTCGGCTAAATTAGGGCCGTACAACTTTGGAGGGATTTAATCTGGTTTGTTTCAGCGGCGCCGGATGTATATACATATCTCTACGTAAAGCAAGTTCACTGTTATACAGAAGAAAAAAATCCCCGCATTTCCCGGAGGGGAAGAATGTGAAAGTGCGAATGCACGAGTTGAATTTGCGTGGTTCGGTAATGTTCACGAAAGAGAGATCACACACACACACACAACTATAAAGAAAGAAAGATGCATTTATTCACAGACACCTATTTGTGTTTTCGTTGTACTTGATTGCTAGAGCGGATCTCAGCTTTGAAATTTCGTGTCAGTACTCCTTTGAGCGGGTGCATTAGCCCTTCTCACGCCCGATTCTTGGCCAATCCCCCACGTGGGTATGTGCCATGTCAGCGGCCAGGCAGCGCGCGCCCATTTCCCCCCGTTGCCAAGGAAGACGAGGAGATTCCTGGCCAATCCCCCACGTGGGTATGTGCCATGTCAGCGGCCAGGCAGCGCGCGCCCATCTCCCCCCGTTGCCAAGGAAGACGAGGAGCGCGCGCACCCGCAGCTGTTGACATGCGGACTACGGCGGCGGACGATTCAGGCTCGCTTAAGAAGTGCATTCGCACTTAAAACGATAAGCTTTGCAACCTGTCGACGCAGGTGGCGCGATTCTAACTCCAGCTGCTCCAACATGTTTGTAACAGATGACCAGGATCGTTAGTCATACATTTTAAATCTTGCCGCCAATCATTGCATCCAATCATTGCATCCCCTCACCGCGTGCAGTATCTTTGGCATAGAAAGGGTCCCATACAATTGAGGCGTACTCGGACTGGCCTGAATAATAATGCGATAGGCTTCACGTTTTGCCTTTTTTTTATGATGTTCTCAATTTTCGTCTCAAAAAGCATAGTTTCCTGGACGCTTTAGTGAAGCTATTGCCGATGTCGACATCCCATTTAAGATTGTTTTAACCGTTAACCTTAAGTACTTTGTAGATGAGAAAGTCTGAATAATTTGTTCACCAATTTTGTGCCCATAAGGTAAGGGATTTCGCTTTGTTGTTATTGTCACGCATACTGTTTTAGTAAAATCGATCCGCATTTTTCGCACCAGTCCGCAAGTTTACAAATGCTCTAATTTAGAACCATCTGGCTTGAGATATCCTTAATAACCGAAGAAACAACACAATCATAAGCGAACAGTTTCACAGCAACGGTATCATCAATACCAACCGCAAGGTCATTTATAAATATCAAAAATAGCAATGTTGCGAGCACGGATCCTTGGGGAACTTCGGACATGACACTGATATGGTTAGATCGAACAGATTGACATTCAACAAACAGAGTACCATTCATTAAATATGCTTCAATTCAATACAGCAGCCTATCCAGAAGCCCAAATTCTTTTAATTTGTCGATAAGCAAATTATGTGGCACACAGCCAAATGCTTTTGATAGGTCCAGGAACGCTGCATCAATTTGAAGGTGGTTATCAACAGCTGATGAGAAGTCATGAATTACAGACACCAGTTGAGTTATAGTAGAAACATTCTTACGAAAGCCATGATGATATCGAACAAAAAGTGTTTTGACTCGATGTACTGCATTATGTGACTGGCTACTATGTGTTCGAATATTTTGAAACGTGTACCTATTAGCGAGATTAGCCTGTAATTAGCAGGATCTCATTTATTTCTGGATTTTAATACTGGTACAACCTTGGCTGTTAGCCAGTCACTGGGTAGCATACACTGATGAAGAGAGGCGTCAAAGAGTACAAGAGGTACTCGGAAACTCGTTCGGAGTACCGTTGTAGAAAAGCCGTGTATATATTGTCAGCCCCACTTGATTTTCTAACATTAATTTTTAATAGCAACAAAATATGTCTTCCTGGCTCATAGTAATATCTTCCATCGGTGATGTCCTAAAACTCAAAGCAGGTATCGTTTCTTGTGAGCTGTGTAAATTGGTCTCCGTAAAGAAAGTTTGAAAACGTTTGTTTGATGCGTTCGCGATACTCTGAAGATTACTAGTAACAATACCATTAATTATTAGTTGATTGCAATATGTTCAGAATTATAAATAAAACGCCAGAACTTATCAGGCGATTCTTTCAAGACGGAAGGAAGTGCTTGGTCGTAAAATGTTGAGCGTGCGTTTTGTAACTTCGACGTCAGTTCAGTATTTAAACATTGTAGTTCATGGTAATTCTGAGTTCATCGCTTTCGTTTCCGACGAATGCACCGTTTTAAATGAATAATTTCTCGCGTAATCCATGGGTTCTGACGTTGTCTTTTCTTTCGGCGGATCGGCACATTTTCAGTTATGCAGTGCGTGACAATCTTTTTAAACTTGTCCCACAGTAATTGGACGTCACCACAGCATCCAAAATCTGTTCAAGGAAAGATGCAGATAACCATGAATCGACTCGTCGTCAGCCCCAAGAAAACCACGATACGTTTTAATCACTGCAGCCACTTCATCTTTATTTACGTGTAATTGTACGTGGACAAATTTGTGGTCGGCAACGCCGGTTGCAGTATCTGCGAAACAATTGTCCTGAGTTGGAACTATACAAGACATTCCCGTAGCGTTACTATAGAATTCTTTATGCACGAGCGGGTTTTTTATTCACGGACACAAAATATCCAGCCTTATACAAACGCAGCTTTTGTGTAATATTCGCCTTATGTCGTTGGTATCAGCCAATTGAGCAAGCTAGAACTACTGCGTATGGAGGCAGCTGCCGAGTCGCTTCCCTTCTTTTGTGTGTTTCTCAGTACACAACTTATTTGACCGTATTTCACGGTGGATATGGCATAAAAATTATGCCGACGAGGCATCCTTCCGACAGTAGTGAAGTTGTAGGCTGCCCTAACGGTTGCTTTAAGCGTGTGCTGGTATACATGCTTAGAGGTACATACGGTAGACCATCGCCAAAAGATTCTTGTGTATACGTGTGCTATATAACCACCCAATGCGATGCATATGGCGAGACATTTGTCCATACGTAATCCCACTCATCTAAGCCTTTTGGTGTTTCTACAGCCGTGAGATTGGCTGGAATCTCTAAGTCCTCTCAAGCCGGCGATTTCAACTTCCATTTGCAACTTGTGAGAAGCCGTAACTTTCAGAGTGACACTTATGGCGACGAACTCGGCGGAAGTTTGAATATCCGTTATGTGCGGAACCCCGAATGGGCGAGCTGCCTACACCGACAGATTTGCAGCATTTGTGCTTATTAGATGCATGAGACTTGCATAATAAATCTCCGAAGAATAATTATGACCAAGACACAATTTACGATGTCCCCTGCCACTCCCTGATTCAGAGTGTTCTCTCCGCAGGTCTCCCCGCCTTGACCGGCCGGGCTGTTATCGCTCGCATATATTTGTTCGTTAAGTCTACACTCAACAGCAATAGAAGGGCTGTAATTTCTTTACGCTGGCAGAACAATGAAACAAGAAAAGGGTCTCTCCTGCGGGAACAAGCAAGACGTTTTAGTTTGCTAGTTAGTTATGGTGGTTACCACGTCCGAAGGGAAAGGGGTGGGGAGGAGTCTGAAGAAAACGCTGATTGGTAGCAGCGTCTTCATACACGAACAGCTAACACCTTGGGTAAAGCCAACGAGGCTGTTGAGAAACGGAGAGGCGTCTAGACCGTCACCACGAACAAAATAAAGCCCTAAGTTGGTATTTGTGTGTGTTGGATCGTTACACAGTCTATTTGATTTAAGAGCCAGAAAGGAAATACGGGGAAGGGGGGGGGGGGGTGACAGCAACCCACCACTCGGAAGACCGTATTCAATTCAGCAACCGCAACCAAATTGAATCGGCATATCCTCACAAAACTTGTTAGCTTATGGAGTCAGCTGCAGTCTTGTCGGTTCCTTCCTTTCTTTTTCTTCCTTTCTTTTGCTTCCTTTCTTTTTTTCTTTCTTTCTTTGACCGCTCCCTTTTTGCAGGCGCGAGGAGTCTTTGTTGGCTGCAGCTAATCATCTGACTGGAATGGAGGATGTGGACGGATGGGTCATGTCGCTGTGTGGCTCGGTCAACCTTGCTTCCTCCTTACGCAAAACAAGAAGCTTCTTGAAGGGTTGGCTTCGCGAATTGTATTTGCGCCGTTTGGATTGCTAAAAGCGGAAACTGGCGCATGGTATTTGTTGCAGCGTACCAACGACGTTGCCTCCAACGTAAGCCTGTTACGGGGGGAGAAGTGGGTCTGATTTTTTTTATTCTTTTTTTTTTTTTGTAAATTGATCGCTCTTGCCGAAATGATTTTAATGGCCTCTCAATAGTGCTTTCTTGCGGCTCGAAAAGTGAGTATGCAAGGATTCAAAAGCTTTGCGTTTCATTACGTCTGATGGCACCAGTTCTAAGGTTTAGGTGGTTTTTTTGGCTTCTCAATGCATCGAATTCATGGCTGGCGTTGAAACACCTGGCGAACAACAACGAATACGACAATGTACTTTTCATATACTGCTATATAAATGTAATATTGGAATGGAGTTAAAACACTTTATTTTGAAGTCACTTTTTTATTATTGTTTTTGTCAAAGAAGACCAAGAAAGCCCGATCAATTCCAGTCTGAAACTAGGCCTGCGTTCGGCACCAATTTAGAATTCGCTCGACCCTTATACTCGACACATTTGACATCAGGAGGCAACATCCGACCTCATTGCACTCTACCCAAACAATCGTGTTCCAAGCCCAAGCCAGTTTAGTCGGGTGAATATCTGACTTGACACTGGGGCCTTCAGTTGTACTGAAAGTTTTGTAAAGTCGATAACACTCCCCTTTGGTTAGAGCCCCCTTTTACGGAAATAGGGTACCTTGTTCTTGGGGTGGGCAGGAGAGCTAGTCCTAGGCCGACGTAGCTCAGACGGCACTGGAGGCTCGTCCTTTCAGCTGTCCCTCATTTACCGAGCCCGAGCTGAGCAGCGCAGCCTTCCCCTGCTCGAGGGTTGGGTTTGGTGAAAACTCCAAAAAATGGGACAGTTGTGATAGGCGATACCTTACTTTCCACGGGCCGAATTCTGCACGGGCCCACTTCGTAACTGGTAGGCCGCTATTTTAAAATTAAAACCATTCTGGCCACTGCATGTATAACCACAGAGGCGCAAAGGAATTTTGTTCGGGGCACATAAGTGTGCTTATGTGCTTTTAGAGCGAAAGTCTAATGCTTTGGCAATACTTATCAAAGTCTTCGTTAATGCTGCATCATGTTTACGTCTTTTTCTTTGCTTTTCTTTTCGTCTTTCGACGCGTATTGCTTCGACAGGAATACTGGTAACACCTCGGGCAAAACCTTCCCCAGTTTCGTCACGCCCAGCTGTTTCACAATATGACATCAGCGCAGCTACGCGCTAGGCTAACCCTCTTTCAACCGCCGGTGATGAACTGATTGATTGATTGAAAACACGTTTATTCCATGTTATTGCGCTTGGGCGCTGCTATGGATGATCGTAGAGTTGGTAGGGGATTTGGGAAAGGATAATTAGGGCGCCATGTACGTAGCGTGTTGGTAACACACTCGAATCCTAGTCTAAAATACCAATACGAACTCCAATATAGGCAATTTTTTACTCAAACTAATTCGTTTCCTTTATCCAAATTTGTTTAACGCAAACGCTTTCACCTAAATTATAGCATCTAATAAAGGGTGTTTACTTTTTTGTTCCAGTGGCTATTTTTTCTGTTGGATAACAAAATCACGTTTTGATTCTTCGAAGAGGGACAGTCATAGGGATAGTCCTAGAATGAGCCTTAGAGCAGCCCTCTTACACTCTTCGCCATCATCCTTCGATCAAGGCGTTTCCTGTTCAACGTGCGAACGCATAACAACGAGGTTGTCGCCTACCTCGCAGCCTCATTAAGTATGCATGACAACAGGGGAAAGAGAGATGGGAAGACAGGGACCCTGTAATTTTGGGGGACTGAAAGAGGAACCCCCGTGATCTGCCCGTGTGATTAAGGGCACATAATTATTGACCCTTTTCAACGCCTGGACGCATTTTCCGGCAGAGAAGATAGCATTTTATGCATTGCGTCCAACAACTTCTGTTAGTGTCCTCATCAAAAACTGCCCAATGTCTAGGAAATTCACGTGTTCTAATCCCCCTGTTTTTCACCATCAACATAATCCCATCACGTATAAGCTCTACGAGCATCCACTCGACTAAAGACGAACTGCAAGATGTTTTTTTCGTGCCATATTGATGGCCGCGCGAAGGTGGCGAAGCTCTCTTTTCAAGCGTAACGTAACCTGCTTTTTTTTTTTTTTTTGAAGATTGAAAAGGAAATGGGCTTTGAAATTTTAAAAGAGAGGGCAAACCGAAGGACGTGTTTGGAAAAGTGCAGCCCTGGACATCGCTGCTGCCATTTTTACAAAGCACATGACCCAGGCATCATGACTGGGTCTTATAGAGGTGGCCCTGAAGTGTTATCACGACAATAAAGGCTTATTAGAGTCGGATTCATAGGATCCCCGCTAAAGTGGCTGCGCTCCAACTGTGGTTTCGCGCAGGTATCTTGTTAATGCAAAAGGTAAAAAACAAAGTGGAAACAGTTTCAGCAAATCGGGTCTCCGTGTCCCACATCAAGAAACCGACTAGGGTTTGCGGCCGCCATGTAAATTCACCAGTAACAACTTGACCATCCCGTTAAAAGCAATGGAGACAACTAACCGAAAGACCCCATCTACCGGGTGTTCAAGATTAGGCTTCATGGTTTTCCTAAACTTAGGCACTGGGGGGCACGCGAAGACCATTTGTGCAAATATGATATGTGGCCAGGGGGACACAAAGTGAGGTGATAATTATCGCTGTCAGCAGCCCAATTAGCTAAAATTGACTAACTACCTTTTTGTTGACTGCAGTAAGTGGGTATGTTTCTGTTGAAAAGTTAGAGGCAGTCGTGTTTCTACGCAGTGTCAGTTGGAAGAATTCTTCTAGCGTGCCTGCGCTCCGAGATATCCGACTCCAAATTTTGATTGTCATTCGCATGATTACGAATGCAAGAAAAGATCGCGCAAAGCTACTCCCTGATGTTACGTGCCCGTTGCGGTGGTTGCGCTCTCATATCTTTAATATTTATTTCCCTAGCCGAGAGTGGAAGGGGGACAGTTATCATCTTTGCCAATGCCTCTCTTCCGATGTCAGACTAAATGCCGCACGCAACAGCCGCGCAACATCAGGGGGAAGCTTTGCGCGATCCTAATTGTCTTGCATACGAATCATGCGAACGACAATTACAATTTGGAGTCGGATATCTCGGAGCACAGAAACGCTTGAAGAATTATTTCAACTGATACTGTGTAGACACAGGACTGCGTCTTACGTTTCAATACAAACATAGTCACTTACTGCAGACAACAAAAACTTAATTATTCAATTTGGGGTAATTGGGCTGTTAACAACGATAATCATCATCTAACTCTATGTCCCCCTGGCCACATACGTTATTTGCACTGGTGGTCTTCGCGCACCTCCCATTGCCTAATTTGAAGCAAACCATAAAGCTTAATTAATCGGGAAGGCCCGATATATTAACCACACGTCGAAGCTTCCGCAGTGAAATTAGTGGTCCGTCCAATGACTTCAGTGAGATGACGTTTCCGTCGTCTCCAAATACCGCTTATTTAGGAGTGGGGGAAACATACAAGCTTCTTTTGACCCATCTATACCTTAGTGCAGCTATGCCATATTCATAATGAACAAGGACACAAAGAGTAACTTGAAATTTTATTTTTTTTTGCGAACAGCGCCCTCTGCAAGATAACTGCGCAGGTCAAAGCATAAATGAGGTGCGTGTTGAGTTACGCAAAAGTTGTGGACAGCGATCAAATTCATCGGGATTGTAAAAAATGCAATCCCATTGCCTTCATTTTGCATTATTTGAATAGGTTCGGCATACTTTCTTACGCCCGAAACTAAGACAACGATTTAAACAAAGCCCCGGGAATTCGGAATAGTACCGGGTAAAGTAAGAGTTCGGAACAACGCCCTAATAAAGCAGTGGAATGAAACGCGAGCAGCCCGTGCAATTTCGCTCCGAACTACGAAATTCCAGAATCTAACCCGCACCGTGGGCAGCTTGATTGTTAGCGGTCTCGAGAGGAATGAAGCGCCCTACTTTCGAAAGATTTCAAGATATCAATCTGTTCTTATTCGTACGCCCGGGAAGCAGAGCTCTGATTGTGCCTGCCCGACCCCTTAATCCACTCAAGTTAGAAAAAAATGTTGGGTTCTCTAACGAGATATGCTGTTTTCAAAAGAGAAGGAGACTTCTCCGCGTCTTTAGAATACAGAGCAAGAAGGTATCCCTTGTGCAAGATGTTTTCGCAGCAGTCGACATGTTTTGGGGGGGCCTAGATGACGTTTTTACTACGCACCTTCCTGTGTGGGTCGCGGATGCTGTATAGTACTGTCGAGTGATGCTTCTTTTGTTGCGAAAGCCCTACATTCGCGTACTGCAACAATGCTTTGGTGGCGCACCTTTGATGTAGCAGCAGAAATCGATGGTACCAAGAAGTCCCCAAACGCCGGTGCGCGCCGGCCTTGCGCAACCGTTGGCTGCGACGTGTCATGTGAGCGCGGACGTGGGATTACGCCGGCTAGGCGCCCCTATCGGGTATGCGAAGACTTCACGTTAGGCGTACTTTGCGCACTGAGGTAGAACACCATGGACCGGCGCTCGCTGTTTCACACACAATGAGTTTGGCGTTCCTTGACCCGTCGCTTTGCTCAAAATTAAGATTTGGGGCCGAAACATGATTTACTGCATCACACGTGTGGCTGTATTTTTTACTCATTGGCGTTAAAGTTGCCGGAAACCCGGAGTCAAAAGTCGCTTCACCTCCGTGCATTGCGACCGAGAGCCCTGACACCGTCTTTTTAGCATTATTGAAGTTTCAAACCTGAAGGAGTGGGTTTTTTATTCATAATCACTAATAGAGCGCATTCGTAACTCCTTAGAGGGAAATTAGAGTAGCTTTCTTCGTGTGCTCCCTTGCAAAGAAAGCAGGGGTCGATTTCTGATTGACAGGATCGTACCTCGTGACCTTCACCACATTTTTTGTCTGATATGTGACTTTTAGAGATGTGACAAAATTCCCAACACTCCCGGGATTGTAATGTACTAGGGGCCAAGCCACCACGTCAGGAATACCTTTCACACGTGCGAAAGTCATGGCCCCCGACGCAATAGGGACGCGGCGGCCATTTTCCATTCTACAGCAGCGGTAAAAGGCATGAAACCAGCCATTTTAAATTTACGACGACCCCTTCAGGCGACTGAGATGGATCGACACCCTTAACAATGTCCTTCACACAACTGAGGTGCGGAGGAATGAAGGCGCCCAAGGAAATCAAGGGAAAAGATCTGCACCTCAGGGGGTAGGAGACACAGTCATTGGATCGGCACAACATTCCTGCCTTTCCCTACTTCCTTGTCGTGACTGACCTGTTTTAGCTGCTTTTGGAGCTACTTGAAATTGTTTGTTCTGATAACCCCGCCACTGGAGGGAGCAAGTGCTACCAGATCGTTTTCAACGTCATATCGCTTGAATGCTTCTTAGGAAAAGCTGTTTGAACCAAACAACCGTAGTTTCAACCATACAGCTGCGGTTGAATCAACTGCTGTTTCTACCGCAGGAAAGCTGGCCGACCATGACTCAACGGCGGCCGCCGGGGATCCTAGGGCCATAGACCCAACCCCTTTCTTCGCTACGCATTTCAACTGTTCGGTAAAATACTACGAAACCTTAACCCTGGACTGAAGGCCACTCACGGGATCAATTGGGTTTGTATCAGATGCAGAAAATGCAGGAAGACTCGCCGCGGTGGCTCAGTGGCTAAGGCGTTGCGCTGCTGAGCAAGAGGTCGTGGGTTCGATTCCGGGCGCGGCGGCCGCTTTTCTGATGGAGGCGAAAAGCAAAAACTCCCGTGTGTACGAGATTTCGGCGCACGTTAAAGATCCCCAGTTGGTCAAAATTAATCCGGAGCCCGCCCCTACGGCACGCCTCATCACATGCGTTGCGTCAGCGCGTTAAACCACGCAATCAAATAAATCAAAGCATCGAAAGCGCCAAGGTGCCAATGCTTCAGACACCGAGCGCATGCGTCAGGCTAATCAGGCGTACAGCATAGAGTTCAGAATTCGTTTAAAGAAACCACAAAACAAGCATCGAAACCGCACTATGGATGATAAGGCGCGTGTGAACAATGGGACCCCCATCCTTCTCCATACCATCGTGGGTCCCTGGTAACGATTATGTTTGCAGAATATCTTTGAAGGCTAAACAGGACGAGTGTCACTAAATAGCGCAGTTCTTGCCCAAATCGCCGAGCTCATGCGTCAGTCTAGGCAGGACCCCGCATTTGCCGCATCTTTGGACACGAATTCTGCTGCCGAAATGCGGGTACACGCGTTATCTTTGATTTCCATTCGGAACGATGTCAGTCGCCCGCAGCGGCAGAGCAGGGCGGAAAAGCTAAGCCTACCAGTGTTCACCGACTAAAACGCATAAACAACAAAATGGCGGCGCCCATGAACCGTCACAGTGTAAACAAATGTTACGTAATGCTAACTGACTAATGATCAGGGTTCCGGCGCGGAACCACGCGAGAAAAAAAGTGTCGATGCTCTGTACCCCTATCTAGTGACACTTGCCGAGCGCAACCGACAAGCCCGGCGAGACGACGACAAACATTTCATACCCTCCTCCATCACCATTTGTAGTGGTTTACGACAGCTTTGATAGACATCCACTTTCGCAGGGTGGGATGGCGACCAATTTTTTTATTTATTATTTGCAGCGGTATCGACTAAATCCAACGACGACAGTTTTTTGCAGAATCGGGCACTTAACGTTCTTGCCTTAAAAATTCTTCTGCTCTGATCTCCATCGCTGGCTTTGCAATAACTGCGTCTTGGAAGGAATACGTGAAAAAATAAATTTGTGCACCAAAAAGTTTCATAAGAGCATTACTTGAAATAAGAGCATTCCTGGAAAAGTTTATTATTTTTGCAGCAAGGAGATTACGGCCTTCTATTAGCTACCGGTAATTTGAAGTAAGCCGTCGATATTCCTGGTGTAGCTGGTCCTCACATAATTATAACGTGGCCACCTACAACATGATAAAAACTCGATAAATTATAAAATATGCGCCGTTCTGGCCTAACGCACTAATAATTGCAGCAGAAAAAAGAAAGGAAGGGGAGTTACAGCTCACGTTACCGAAATGCGCGTACATCAAAAGCTAGGTCCCACCTAATTAATCAAATCGGTTGATGGAGCGAGAGATAGAAAACTGCGGTGGGTCAAAAAAGTTCTCGCGGTGCTGATCCCGCTCGATAAAGGAGGATCGATATTTAGGCTTGCATTCGTCAAATTAATCGCGAGCTCATTTCCCTTCTCCGCAGATGGATGACGAGATCGCCAGACACGAAAGGGATTGTTTTTAATGAACACAAAATACAGGAAGCGGACTGACAGTTTATAAATAGAGTTCCGTTTTTCAACCATCGCGCAATGCATGCAATAGGACCGCGAGAAAATTGTATACGCACATGACAGAGATCCTGGATGAATTGATTGTTTTCCGCTGCTGAAAATGGCAGGGCATATTCTTTTGCTATTCGAATGCAGAAATTCAATTTTACAGACATGATGTTAAAAAAAAGCAATACACACTTCCCCGTACGAACACATTTGAGCGAAGACGTAAACAACCTCTTCATGCGGCACACACAGCGTATCCATTGCGTTCGCTGGCCTTGGAGGCACGGCGGGTTGAAATCGAAGCAAACTTCCTTTCCGGCAAACAGTGCGTACAAGTATTTGCGCAGTCCACAATGTGGAATCGAATGTGCAACATCGCGAGGCTACACGCACTGTGTGTTGCGCCTTCGACGCTGCGTCTGTCTTAGAATTCCGTCAATGCGGCAGAGTCCACGAGAAAGCGCGCCACACAGTCAAACCGCGCCTACAAGGGCACTGCGCATGAATGATGCTTTTGAAGTTTTTTACAAACACCTTTATTTCGTTATGATGCTTCTCTGTGGCCCGCCCGCCGGTGCTCCCAAGCTGCCATCCCTACACTTTTGGGCCTAACGTGCTAAATAATTCCGAGGACGCGTAAAAACTTTTAAATGCAGAGCATTTCAGCAACTCACGATGTCACCCGCGTTAACATCCGTAGTCGTAGTCCGCACCCTTCCCCCTACACTATATAAAAAAAATACTACCCGGCTCCTGGTTTCGATCCCTCGACCCTGCGGGCGTAACGCAATGTACATGGTGCTCTACCCACTGCGCCACAAAGCCGACACAGAATGGGAGGCTACGAACGCGCCTTATATCCTTGACTCATTCAAACTACGTCAAGAAGCTGCTGATACAGCGCATTCACTACCACCAACTCCCCAAAAAATCAAACGCTAACGCGATACACCCACCCCCTATGCGACGCATTTACTCGAGTCCCCCTCGCGGGGAGATGGGCCCAATTTTTTTAGATAATGTGAATGCGAAAGCATGAATGATCAGCTGAGACGCATTCTTTCACCTCGCGTTGCCGAAAGGCTTTGAAATCATGACTCTGGGGACGCTTTGCTTTGCTTTTCACGTTAACACGTTCTAGTGGCTTCGATCTGCCTCCTACGCGCTGCGCCACTGCTTGTTCATGCCTGTGTGTAATGAGAGAGTGGACGACGAAAGTGAATTTCGCTGCCTGTGCATCCCCTCCCTTCATCAGCAGTATACTGGCGGGTACGACCACCTCTCCCCTTAGTAGACAGCCGACTGACGGGAAAACGAGACGAGCGCTACACTCAATTAAAAATTTATTCATGAAAAAATCGCAGAACTTATATATCACCCCAGTCACCCTATCTGGTGTATCAAACTAGGCGCCTTGGCCACACTAACCTAATCAGTACCATCAAAGACTATTTTCTCGCCAGTCACCCGAACACGCAGGCGCCGTACAACGATAGGTTGAAACCAAACAAAACCATCACAACTTCCACAAAGTGTGTCTGACTATTGGTAACAACATTAAGAAAATGTGTGACTTACTGGCTGTCAATAAGGTCAATCTGCTGTCAATATGGTCAAGCAACAGAATCCTGACTAACACATTTGTCACCGGCGCCTTTTCTTTGTTAGATTAATTTCAGGTCTCGTCTTGCTATGACTACTTCTGTCTTTCGTTAAAGGGGCCCTAAATAAGCCACGATTAATTTGAAGCGCGCTCTCACTAGATAATAACCTTGTCTACATGGTAATTCTTGTCACCATTAAACGGAGCTTTGACGAAGCTTTTTGCCTCTGACGTAGCCTCTATGACGCAACTGGCACTGAAAATTACAGCAGATTGGCGGGTTCCATCAGATACCGCAGCCAATCCACTTTTCCAGGTCTGGGAAAAGCCACCGGGGTTTTGGTGGCTCGGGCGGCGTCAACGATAGCAAAACTACGGCATGGCGTATCTTTTTAGGGACGAATGTGGATTGACGCCATCCGTCAAACGAGCTCTTCTGAGTTTGTCGATAAAAAGATGGCCGTTTACAACATATGAATAAGGTTGAAATGTACGGATCGTCTTCTGCAGGTATAAACGCTACTCGCGCGAACGCGGCAAGCATCTGTTTGCACAATGGACAATCACAGCGCACGAGTCGGGACGCAACGCAGTAGCTGAAACTCGCCCCCCCCCCCCCCTCCAGATCCAGAAGTATTGCTTAAAATTAGTTTTAAAATGCGTAAAAGGGGATGATATTGCAGTGAAAGATTGTGCTGACGGTCGTCGTCGGCGAGGCTTCATAAAGCGGCGACCGAATAATCGCGGCGATGCTAAGCCTTTTCTGCGCGAGCCGTCCTCAGAGGAGCTGTTCGCCGCGTCAGCGCCACATGCAATAAACGCAAGCGGGCCGCTAGTCGTAGGTGGAAATCTTCAATGTTGTCGTGAGCGAGCATGTTGTGTTTACGGCTCCCCAATCTGTAAATAATTGGCACAGTCATGAGAGGTTGTATGGATGGATGGATATACTGTTGCCATTCCCTTGTGATCGACGTGGGTGATCGACGGAAATTCGGATCTGGCGTTAGCTTTCTTAAAACACATCTATCACTGTCCTCCACTTCCTCTGAAACCCTCCGTTATGCTCTTTCGCCACCAGTGCTCCAGTCTTCTTTTTGTGACTTCGATGGCTTCCCAGTGAGGCTGTTGTTTCGGTCCGTGGAAGCCCAGCGCCATCGTGAGCGCGTCCGGTAGCGCCACCTGCACATCCGCTCGGGCACTAAGGGAGGCCGAAACATCCGGGTCTTGGGAACTTTTCTTTCCTCCATGGTCTTGGGTCACTGCCACCGCGGCTGGAGGTTTCAGTTCTGTGCACTCCAAAACGACGTGGCGCACCGTGTCCTCGGCCTGGTTGCAGCTGCTGCAGATGGTGTCGATGCCCTCCGTAAACTTGGCGCGCAGTACGTGAGTGCGAAGCACCCCAATGCGAGCCTCGCAGAGGAGCCCGCTCCCTCGGGTGTTGTCGTAGATGGGCTCCTTCTCGATGTCCGTCTTGTTGCCGCTGTAGATGCTCAGTGCCGGCTTCTCCTGCGCCGCTTTCCTCCATCTCTCGGTTCGACGGTCGCCACCTGTTTCCGCACCTTTTGTCGCCGGTCGTGTCGTGGGGGCTCGGTGAGGCGAGCCGCCGCGATGCCGTACCGCTCTCCGAGGCGTTTGGTGCGCGCCACCCACTTGGTTCGCAGACATCGGTAGGTGATACACTTGAACACCTCGCGCGCCCATCGTCCATCGGGAATCTGGCTGAGCCGCCTCTCGAAAGCCAGCTTGGCCACTACTTGTGGCCGTTACTACACCAGGGTGGCCAATCCCGCTCTGGTGGGGAAGTGCGTTATCGGCAATGGTCTCCGCGATCAGGCCGCACCCCAAGCCTCCGGCAATTCCATCAACACCCGGATGGGTTTTTTTATCCGGTGGGAATTGCATGGCACCGTGTTTTAAACCACGGTCCTTCTGCACGCAAGGCGAAAGCTCTACCTCTGGGCCACTGCTGCACCGCCTAAACTAAAGTAATGTTCAATATCCTCGGAAGAGCGCAGAGGTTTGAGATAGGTGGCGAGGCATTGGAAGTGGTAAGCGAATATATCTGCTTAGGCCAAGTAGTGACCCCGGATGCCAACATTGAGGCCGAGGTAATTAGAAAGATAACAATGGGTGGAGTGCACTCGGTAGGCATTCTCAGATAATGAATGGCACCCTACCATTGTCCCGGGAGAGGAAAGTGTATAACAGCTGCATCTTCCCGGTACTCACCTACGGGGCAGAATTTTGGAGGCTCACTAAAACGGTTCAACCTAAAATGAGGATGACTCAGCGAGCAATAGAGCGGAAGATGATAAGTGTAACTTTAAGGGACAAGAAGAGAGCGGATTGAGTCAGGGAACAAACGCGTGTTTAGGCCATATTAGTAGAAATTAAGAAGAAATGGGTGTGGGCAGGGCATGTAATGCGAAGGCAAGATAACCGTTGGTCATTATGGTTTAAAAACTGCATCCCTAGAGAAGGCAAGCGTGGCAGGGGGCGGCAGGAAGTTAGGTGGGCCGATGAGACCAACAAGTTTCCTGGGATAGATGGGTCGCAGTTAGCACAGGACCTGTATAAATGGAGATCAATGGGAGAGACCTTTGCCCTGTAGTGGTCATAGACATGATGGTTATGATGATGATTATGATGATTAGGAGTAGGATTATGATGATGATGATCTGGAATTCAAACGCTCGTTTCCGCTATGCTAGAACTGACGCGCGGTCGCTAGCATGGCCGATGCGAAAAGCGGTGCCCCGCAGCTGTATGCGGAGTAAGCGGAGCATGCGCGCCAGCTGCTAAATATGCCAAGACGGGTGAACCGCCGAGCCGAGTGAATGGCTGCGCGTTCCTAGGAGCGCAAGGGCCTGACAAGTGTCTCTAGCTCGTTTTATCCGAGCTTACCAGCTCGTAGAATCCACAGCGTTTTGAGGCACGAGAAAATTGGGAAAGCTCCAGGCCCTACAGCCTTCGCCACTCTATTTAGGGCCCCTTTAAGAGCTGCCACAGCCGATTGTCATTAAAGAAATTGCTAGGCGCCCGAATAGCGTTTACTACCGTCATTACGAACGTTTGAGTTATAATGAATTTCTCTGCGAAGAACCAGGTCTCATCCAACAAAAGTGCGCTTCTGAGCGTACACACGCGATCGCCCAGGCGCAAAGCCAAAGACAGTACGTGCACCGTGACGGTGATTCGCCATATTCAATTATTGCGTCGCCATGCGCCACCTGCTGCATCTTCACAGAGGAATAGATTTATTATGCACGGTGGTAAGCTGACGATAACATTGGAAAATGCAATCAGGCTCATGCAGGCCGACCGAAACTGCGCCAAGTTTTCGCTTTCCTGTTTGGTAAACGAAAACGAGATTGCCGCCGTGCATCTCTCCAACGCACTGGGGATTCAATCGCGCTCTTGCCGCCAGCTGTTGCCTAGCCCGTACAGGCACACATTTCCATCCATTATGCTCAGACGAAACGGATGAATGAGCATAATAAGGTAGATGGCGACAGGAGCTCAGTATTAATTAGAGTTGTTGGGAAACGGAAGCCCCCCTTGACGGTCAGCAAGCGTGAATTCTTTCGGTGCTTGGTTAAACGCGAGAATACTGCCAGATAAACGGCAGACATAGCAACAATAACTTTTTCTTTCTCTCGGCAGCAGACACTGTTACTAGCTGTTTAATTAGCCAAGAGGCCCAAAACCGTATTAAAATAAATTGGTCAACTATCCAAATTTGAGCTACTTCCTACGCGTGCTCATTAGTTCAAAAGAATAGCTTCAAGTGTTAATTAAATGGACATTTTGATCAAATCGACAACAAATCGACACACGTGTGACGAATTCATTTCTCTCATGTGACCTGGTGCTGTAAATCCATCCTAAACAGTTACGCTTATTAATAGGAGCAATACGAGCATTGTTGATGGCGCGCACGGCTCCTGATTTAATAAACATGGCTACCGGATTTTGGCAGTGATACATAGTTTATGTATTTGAAAGTACATGTAATTTCGTATTGTTTACGACGGCACTGAATGTTCGTCGTTGGATGATTGCTGTAATAAATGTGGTGGTGCCATACCACATACCGCCATGAAACGAGAATGGCCTTGGAAGCCACTTTAGTTTGCATCATAATAAACACGTTCTACCATATATCTTGCTAGGCTACTAGGCAGGCGTAAAGGTCATGCGTACATCACCTGCTTTTGAAACTCGTTTCTTGCGACTGGTTTTCTAAAAAATGATTTCCCGTTTTTTTTTTTCTCTTTAACGCAAACTACGGCCAAAAGCAACAGCCGCATTAGTATGGCAGAAGAAAAGACGAATCAAGCCAAATGTACTATAGTCCCAGCATTGCGCCGCCTTAGCTGAGGGGTATTTGGCCCCGTTAAATAGAGAGTGGAGGAGCGAGGGGAGAACTCTGAGAGAATAGAGCTCAGCCGGGATTCTATCATCTAGTGCGAAGAACGCAATGGTCGAGATAACCGATGTTTGTTACGAAAAAAGCACCCTTTTATTTAGTTCAAATCGATCGTGCACATTTAGTTCTCTTGGAAGGCGACCGCATAATGCTTGCCTAACGGATCACAAAGCTCCTTTCTAAACATACTGACTTGCACTTTAAAACAAACAGGATTATGACTTCACTTTAAAATATACCTTACGCGATATATTTCAGTGATTTAGTGAGGCCTCAAGTTCACGGGCAATGGGAAGCTTAACCCAGCTGGCGTGAGGTTTTTCAAAGAGAAAGCTTTCTTAGTCGGACCGATGGAGCTCTGTCAAAAGACTGATGCATTTCCCTACAGACCGCTTGGCCGACCGAAAAGCTTTAATAAGATCTCTGGACACACAGCGCGTGCATGAAATCGTGTTTCTATTGTGTAAAACGGTAACTTGAAATTGCGAAGAAACAAGGTTCCATAGAACACACTACACACATGGATCATGAAGGAGGAGTGCAATATTACACCTTTACCTAATAAACCACGTATCGGTTTCTATCTAGTTCGTTCGTAGATGCACCTACTCAGGGTGCGAAAAATCTTCGCATGGGTTCGTTCCTCCTTCGTGGTTTGGGTCTTTGAAGGTTTGACGATCGATTGGACGCACTTTCAACAAATGTTGGACGCACTTGTAGCAAAGGTTCTGACGCACTTCTGACATATTTCTGAGAGAGAGAGAGAGAGAGAATAAACTTTAATTAATCCAGAAAATGCTTGAGAGAGGCGTCCTCATTTAAGGATGCCTTGAGCTCGGGCCGCGTCGACAGCCCTTTCGATCAGGCGCAGCCTATCTTCGAGGCCGCAGCTGGCCAAGGCTCTCTCCCAAAGCTCTGTGGAAAAATGGATGATAGGGGGGTCCAGGGCGGACTTGTCGCAGCCGCCCACTATGTGTCTGAGAGTCCCAGACTCTCCACAGAAGTGGCAAAGGGGAGAAACGTGTGTCCGCTCAAAGAGGCGTAGTCTGGTGGGATGCGGGAAGGTGTTGACCTGCAGGGCACTCAATAATCTTTCCTGATCTCTCGGTAGCGATTTGTGTGGCGAAAAGTAGGTTTTACGGGACAGCCTATAGTGTTGCGTGATTTCCTGGTAGGTGACAAGAGGTTGCATGCGCTCGGGCTCGGCTTCGGATTCACCAGCGCTGGCTCGGCGGGTCAAATCTCGAGCCACGAGGTTGGCGATCTCGTTGCCGGGGATTCCGCTATGAGCTGGTGCCCATACAATCCTCACTGGTCTCGTTGGTAGCCTCTGATTGATTAGTCGAAGTGTTGTGACGTGTAAGCGAGCGACATATTTCTGATGCTAGAAAGCTTTCGCGCTCCCCTCAACTTTCTTCAGGAAGGGACGGTAAATTTTTTTCCGCCCTGCCTCTGATACTTTGTGCCTCCGTTATTGATTGATTGATTGATTGATTGATTGACTGATTGATTGATTGATTGATTGATTGATTGATTGATTGATTGATTGATTGATTGATTGATTGATTGATTGATTGATTGATTGATTGATTGATTGATTGATTGATTGATTGATTAAGTTAGCGAGCGAGTGAGTGAGTGAGGGAGTGTTTACTGACCGAGCTAGGATATGCTCACAGGCATACGATAGCTAAGGTGCCCAGTATTTAAAAAGACCAAGTGTAATTTGTACAGTGCAGAGGTTATAACTTAAATTTCGTGAAGCTTTGCTACCACAATTTTTTTTGTCGAAAGCCTAAAATTTCAATTCTCGGCTTTTTTTTCTATGAACAACTAAGCCTATAGGGCTTCCAGTTTGGCTTTTTTTTTATTGCAATGAGCCACTTCTGCAAACATCCCTCAGACTTGTGCAAACATCCCTCAGATAATACAAGCCTTGATGGGCAAACGTCGTAAATGGCAAAACTCATTACTCACCTGGCTGGAATCGGCACTACGCCTCAGGCTCACGATAACATGAGTGTTTGTATTCCAAGGAAGTTTACCTATGGCTTCCGGTGAAACGGAGAAAGCCGCAAGCGCACCTGACATTATCATGGGGGCCTACTGTTGTTACCTGCCTTCCAAAAAGTCACTACTGTCACAGAAAAGAAATATTTGTGCTATATTGCGTCTTCGACTTTTTCCACAGCTGTAATTTTCTTGAAAACGGCCATGAGAAATCGCACTGTTTGGCTACGTGTACGGCCTCTGAATGTTAATCGTTTCTAATTGGGAAAGGCCAGGCGGTCACATTAGCTCACGTCGGATGAAACTAATGCTTTAGCCAAAGTGTAGGAGAAGCGCAATCAATTCGTCATCGTGAAAAAAGAAAGACTTAAATTTCCGAAGCAATGATACGGGCTAAAGTTTTCGTAGGTGTGACAAAAAAAGAAGAAGACGATACGTTTACGTTTGTTGTGCCTCTAATAGCCCACCACCGTAAGAAAAAAGAATGACTGTGAACAAAAAAGTCTGCAGAAATTCAGAGAATTGTCTACTAATGCGCGGCTTCGTGTGCCGGTTGTCTACGGTGTGAGTTCTTTACAGACAATTTTTTTTGTTTTCCTAATTTCGGTCCTCTGAATTATCTTCATTTACGCTATTATAACGATTACAGGTGTTACTTCCACCAAATTTGCATTTTTGTGTAAATGCAGGGCGTTACACCATTCACCATATTCGCTATTTTTACACGGTTCGACATTTTCGCTATTTTTTTCTGTTTTTCAAATTTTCTGGTCCTTCAAATTCTGTCCCATCGATCCTCTCGATTTATGCTATTATAAAGGTTACATGTGTTACTTCCGCCAAATCTGCATTTTTGTGGATATGCAGGAGGTTTCACGGTTCGCCATCTTTGCCATTTTCTTCTTTTTTTGTTTTTTCGGGATTCTGTTCTATCAGTAATCTACATTTATGCTATTATACTGATTACAGGCGTTACTTTCGCAAAATCTGCCTTTTGTGTAAATGAAGGACGTCAGACATTTCGCTAATTTTTCCTTTTTTCCCAATTTTTTTCAAAATTATGTTCGACCAATTATCTCCATTTAAGCTATTGTAACAAATAAAGGTGTTACTTTCTCGAAATCTGCCTTTTTCTGAAAATGAAGGGTGCTACAGGGCTCACCATTTTCGCTATTGTTTAGTTTTCTGGATTTTGTGGTTTTTTTTTTAATTTTGGCGACCAATTATCGCCATTTACGCTATTAAAACGATTATAGGTTCTCCTTCAGCAAAATCTGCATTTTGTACTTTGGATATGCAGGACTTTACACGGTCCTGCCAATGGGGCAACTCGGTAAAGAATTCTCCTCACTAAATGTAACAAGCGTGGTGTTTCCAAATTCTAAGAAAATAGAAATTTTTACCTTAGAGTAAATCATTACATTAGCTATGATGAGTATGGGTTCAAGGAGTGCGACACAGCTCGTTTACCCCAAACTGGAGCACCACGCAACAACAGGAGATATTTGTAAATACAAGGTCAAAACAAATTTCAACGAAGCCTCCACTAACGCGCAACACTTGCATGGCGAAGCTGTTGGTGAGCATTGCTCAAAACATAGTTAAAGGGGCCATGCAGACGAAATACAAGTTTGTTTTACTCGAAATGTTTCTTTTTTTCTAGTGCCCCCAGCTCTTGAGCGGCAGCAAACGATGCCGTATTCACCGAGGAATTAATCAATTTAGGCTAATATTTTGATTATCCCGCCAAATCAGGTGTTTTGGTTACGTCTGCCATGAAGCCACAAGGGCGGGTATTCAAACGAACTTCCAGTGCGTCATTAAGCTCTGCGGCCTTGCTTACCGTCAGTCCTCCCAGATGGCGCTACCAGACTGGACCGCGGACCATTCTTCCGCCGTTGCTTTGTTTTCGACCGTATTTTCAACTGGCTTGTTTTTGTTATATTAGCAAGTAATCGTTTCGTGAAACATTGGGTATGCTCGACAAATAGGTTCACGTAAGAGAACGAAGCTTACGCCAATCGGCCAATGTCGTGTAAGACAACTAGGTGAGTGTGGCGGGCGCTGGCTTTGGACTTGGCCGCGAGTTCTAGCGCGTGCTAAGGCAGTCCACTTCGGGAGAGATGTGAATGTCTGCGGACGGAACAATCTGGGCCTGCCAGTCACGGAGAACTTTCAGCGCCAAGTTCGGAATTAAATGTGAGGTGCAACAGCCGGGTATCCAACGAAGGGAGAGGGGCCCTCAGCTCTGCTGTTTCTCCAGCCTTGCACGACTACTCGAAGCTGCGCCAATAAGTTTTGGTTATCATGCATCGTGCATACCTGATAAATAAAATGTTTTCAAACACAGCATCAACGCATTCTTTTATTGTTTTCAAGGAGCCCTACAACTCTGCCAATAATCGCTTTGACGTTTTTCTTTGTGCCTGGAAGCTGTGCGAATGGAAGCTACAGTTATCGCTTGCACAGAGCACCACTAAGTGTTTTGCTTGCCACATAACACGCGACTTCCAGTTTATGCCTTGTTTTGCTGCGGTGTTTAGGTGGTTATCGAATGCAGTCATTACTACAATTGAAAGAAGCCGGCCAATAGCCGCGATATGGCCCTTCTATTCCCAATGTGGCATCCGGCAACCCGACGGGAATTGGGCAGCCGGCAACCCAACCGGCAACCCAAGCCCTCGTCCACCATCGAAGGCGACGCGCTCACACAGCGGCTGAATCCCGGACTGCCTTAATGACTGATGTGCTTGGACTGACGTAGCCTTATATATTGTTCTTCTTGCTTTCTTTATCTTTTTACATCTCTGCTCTATCCGTTCGCTCCCCATCTACTTCCCCTCCCCTGCATTCGGTTGCATGCAGGTGAGCTCAGTGCAGGTGAGCTAAAAATTTTCCCAGTGCACTTTTTTTCCTTTTCTCTCAAACCACGAACAACAATGATATAGCCCGTGTGACGTCACTCGAACCTGCAAACAACGACAATATTGTGAAAGAGCGAAAAATATTTTAAACAATCATGTTTTTACGTTACCTTGTGTGCGTAGAGCGATTATGTTTGGCTGGAGTAATGTGTGACACCCTTATCTAAGTGCTGAATGTGGCGTTGACGACATTCGGAATGCATTTCAGATTTTCAAAATAGTTGAAAGTGTGCGGGGTCCCTTTCAGTTAGACAAAATGTCTTCACTATTCAACTCAGCTTTCTGTCTTTTTTTGCAGCCAGAATCTGTCTACATCACCCGTAATTTGACGAGCGGCCGCAGATGCCATTTGACCAAACAAAAACAACATATCAAAATAATATTTTTTTGAATATCTACCTCCCAAGCAGAAGTTATGTTTGAAACACCGTCCTGCCACACGGCATTCATTGGTCCTTCATAAAACACTGCACTCACTTAATGCGTGCTTATTTGTCTAACTGCATACAGCTGTCATCCCTCCATTTGCAATCAGTCTAAAGTGGATCTCATTGTGGTTCCCGAGCACTATCGTTGAAAACGCTTAGCCGTTGCCCGCAAATATTGGTACCGTAACATCGGTATACCCTTGATTACTATACCGCATGCTCTACCCGGGCTTTCAGCAAACAGCGCGTGGCTAATCGATATCATTATCATTAACTAGCACACCACTTCACTGAAATACTTGAGATGGGGGAACTAGCACTCGGCTACGTCGCGAGGTCTTCTATGAACCTAATGAGAAAGAAATAAGGTACAGTGGTGAGACGTAGAACAACCTAACCCTATTGAGAGTAGATCTAACCTCTACAGATCACCAAAATTTATAACTAAAACTCTGCAGAAATTCAGAGAATGGTACATGAATGTCTAAGAATTCCTACGCTGCTTCTCTTTATTCTGCCCTTTTTTGTCTTTCGGCAATCAATTCACATTGACACTTTTAAAAATGTGTTAACTTTGACAATTTGCAATTTTGTGCCGATACAGAGTTTACAAGCTTGGTGCTTTTTCACGTTTCGTTATTGTTCCGTTCTGTTTTTCTTTTTGTTTAAGTAGGGGCTGTGTATAAGATGTATTTTGGTTTGTTATGTCACTTTTAGTATCGTTTAATTTTGTGTTTTTTACTTAATTTTTCAATTTTCATCGACGCCATAATCTACATTTACACTATTAAATCGATTAAATGCGCTAGCTCTGCCAATTATATAGGCATTTTGGCGGATACTAGGCAATGGCATTACATGGGTGGGGCTGTCGTGTACAGAGCGAAAAACACTTAAGCCTAATACCGCTCCTCCCCCGCTTTGCCGGGTTCACTGAGACCTGTGTGGCTGCAGCACCCAGCCTTAAGCACGTACGCAACCGTCCAGTTCTCGTCGTTTGGAAGAACGGCGCTGAGCCTCCACATCCTCGTCCAGCACCTTGTGCACGGGGCAGTGCTTTGGCGAGTGCCTTCGTAAGTGGTGAGCTGAAGTATTGTATGCGCTTTGTGCGTTAAGCGTGCAAGAAATCTCCATAACGGAGAGTTTCATCTAGTGCGTTTTAGGGCTCTTGTGTCGGCTGATGGTAGCGCCGAAGCGTTTACGTGGGAGTGGGAGGCACCTGAACGCTAGAGCGCAGGTGTGTGGGTTTGATGCGCTGAGTGGAGTGGTAGTAGCATCCCAACAGAGCATATATCCAGGTGAAGTTTGGGCATGCAAATTCGCCTTTATTACCCTAAACTTTGTACGGGGGACACAAAGCAGACGCTATGGTCGCACTTTGAATAACTAGCAGCTGCGCAGTGTTATGCTTTCATCTTCCCCCCGACGTTTATCATAAGGGAGGTACAGAAAAGCATGGGCTCAAAAAACGAATAACCTGTTTCAACCCACGCGCCAAGCAATGCGTTATTACGACAAGACGTGCGCTTGTCACGCGAATTTTTTTGGTAGCTTTTCTTGCTGGTTAACTAATTTGTCTGGCTGTAATTTTTTTATAGGAGTCGCGAGGTTCCGAGCTAAGTCCCTTTTCTTTTAACTGGAGATGGAGTACATTCCGGCATGCCGTATCGCGTTCACAAAGTATGGGTGCATCTCCCTCAGTGTAAGCTTATAATGTAAAATCGGCTACACACGGGTGTGGGCAGTGTGGGTATGATACGCAACCCATATTAGAGTGTGCGTTTAGCTCTACAGGTTCTGTATTTGCTGCACAAAGGAGGCAATGATTAATGAAATGGTATTTGATATTCGAGTAAAGATGCCGCATTACCTTTACTTTTACTATTAAATGCATTAAACCATATTTGTCGGATGGTTTGAATATTATTATTTATTTGTGCCATCATCACCATGAACACCAACAACAGCCTACTCAGGTGCTTGGCAGGACGGAAGTCTTTCCCATTGATCTCCAACCGCTCCTGTCCTGCGATGCTCGAGTCCCTTTTTTGCCCCTGAATTTCCTTATTTCAACCGTCCATCATTCTATTGGCCCGCCCCTTCTACTAGGCCTGTCTGTCGGTATCCACTCTGTTACCCTATTGTCCACCGGTTTTTCATTTCGTCTCACTACATGGCCAGCCCTAGTCTATTTCTTTTTTCTTTATTTCAACTGTGATGTCTGCCACTCGATTATCTTATATGAGCCAGGAAGCTGGCCTCCTGTAAATTCAAAATTGTAAATCGTAACCGCAGCAGTTGAATTAATCAGTAGTGCGGCGAGAAGACATTACATGGTGGCTGACCAAGGTGTTGCTCTGGAATTTTTAGACTTCGAACTTCGACAAAGGTTTGTTTATCTTAAAAAAGAAATTAAAATATAAAGTTAGCT
Source organism: Haemaphysalis longicornis (assembly GCF_048455015.1). Taxonomy (NCBI): domain Eukaryota; kingdom Metazoa; phylum Arthropoda; class Arachnida; order Ixodida; family Ixodidae; genus Haemaphysalis; species Haemaphysalis longicornis. The sequence goes on along the minus strand of NW_027526335.1, from coordinate 59,450,074 downwards.
AGCCGACAATACAGGCTTACTATTCCTGTCACCGTTTTACAAGAGCTGTTAGCAAATCGTCGTTTTTCGTGTCCCACTTAAAAATGCCAAGAAATTGCCGGGCGCGCGCACGTGAGCGCGGGATTCGCGGCGACCGCCCGGCAATTAGCAAAACCAAGAAAATGCAGAGAGCTCGTGTCTGCGTGCCTCGAGACGACCGCTCAGCATCCCCTACGCACGTTTGGCAAGCCAAGCATACCCACTCAGGGTGACTGGCCAAGATTGCGGCGACCACCGGGGAGTTAAAAAATACAAAGAAAATGCCGAGCGCACGCGTGTGCGTGCTTCGCGAAAACCGCCCAGCTTCCCCTGCGCACGTTTCTCAAGCCAAGTATGTCCACTTATGAAGATTGGCCAAGATTACGGCGACCACCCGTCAGTTAAAAAACCAAGACAATGCCGAGCGCTCGTGTGTGCGTGCCTCGCAACGAGTGCCCAGCGTCCCCTGCGCACGTTTGTCAAGCCAACCATATTCACTTAGGGAGATTGGCCAAGATTTCGGTGACCGCCGGGCAGTTAAAAAACCAAGAAAATGCCGAGCGTTCGTGTGTCCGTGCCTCGCGGCGACAGGCCAGCGTCCCCGGCGGCGTGTATGCGTTTCCTAGTCAGTACAGCCAGCCGTCATCTGAGCTTGCGATAAGGGTTATATCACAGCATAAACGTACCTAACGCAAGCGAAACCACACGAACAGAAATAAATAACAGCGAAAAGGGGCTTACAATGGTTAAAAACCACGGTGTTGAAAAATATTCAACAGAAACAGCCGAAACCGACCTAGAAGGGGCAAACCCACAAAAACATACAAGAAGCAGCAGCTGAAACTGACCAAAAGGCAACGAAAATACCCGAAATCCCATTTATAATGCCCAAAAGATGCCATAAATAGATTATATGCGGGATAACAAATGCTAATATTCAGATGTGACAAACCCTTCAAAATAAAAAAAAACGGTAACGGGACTTCAACCCTGGTTAGGATGTGTACTTCGCTGGAGCGAAACTACTACACTACGAGAGCTTTTTTTTCTTTATTGCCTGCTAACTTCTTCACTACGAGAGCAAGCGGTTCTGAGCGGTTCAATTGAGGGCCAGAAGCACGTGGACATAGCTTCAAACATGCCCCTAGATGGCGCCATGCGTCGCTTGGCTGTGCTGACTAGGAAGCGCCTAAACGCTCCCCGGCGCACGTTTGTCAACAAGCCAAGCATGCCCACTTAGAGAGATTTGTCAAGGTTGCCCCCCCCCCCCCCCTCCTAAAAAAAATTGCCTCTATCTCCCCACGAGGGAACCCTGGTGTGATGCGGCGCATCTGGGGCTTCAATTGGCGTTTTCATGGGGTTGATTCTCTACATCGCGTGAAACGTATTGTGAACGCGTAGGATGCCTTCCATCACATACGGATGAGGAGAGTCGCGCATGCGCGCACATGCGCACCGGAGCAGCTGTTAACGCAGAGTTAACGCAGCGAAGCGCGCGCCAACCAAGCGCGCCAGCTGTCGTTATGCTAATGCGCCGGAGTGAGAGTGTTGCACACAGCTGTGGCAGAGGCGAACGGAGGAGGGTTGCGGACGGACGCTGCCGCCGCCGCCTCCGACGACGCAGGAGGGACATGCCTCAGAGCAAGAGATGCGCCGCATCTAAAACTCCAGCGTTCGCCTCAACCGTGGCAACACTTGCTCAGAACGAGAAAGACACGTCATAGCATACGCCCCTTCACGGTGATTACCAATGATTAAGAGTCCCGAAAAAATGAAAGGAGCTCACACTTATACCAACAAGGACGGAGTAAAGGCCGTTGCGCCGGCGAAGAAGCAAGTCGGCTGCAATCGTTGACTTTACCTTCGTGATGGTCATGAATGTTGCGTGCAGCTTCGTTACCTTTAAGTCTTACGTGTGTGTGTGAGCTTCCTTCATTTTTTCTACCTGTATTGTGATGCACGCCACAGTGAAGAGGGACCTGAGGCGCCCTGACACGTTCTAAGCATCGTGTTCAGGAACACAATTGAATATCGCCGCCGGCAGAAGACTGGAATGAAGGCTGTGATTCCAAACTTAGGTTAAGGGAGTTAAGTTAGTTAAAAATTTGACGCTTATTCGCAATGACAGTGTAAATGCAGATAATCTTTCATCAAGCCATTGTGACAACTACCCGTGCACGTAGGTAGACCCTAAGACGTGTTTTACATCGAAGTGACCAGGGCTCAGCCATGCTGCGACCCCCCCCCCCCCTCAAAAAAAAAAACAGTATGAGTGATAGGGGGGTGGGGGGGGTTATGCTGACCAGGGGCGTCAGCAGGAAACCCATACTCACTTTTAGCAACGACGGATGGCTACCCACTTCCTTGGTAGGAAGGCTACCAGCCTACCTTATGATCGAGGGGGCGATTCCCTCCATGGGGTTCGCTCTGTGTGTTTTGAATACTTGGTGCGCACCACTTGTTCATTAACGTTTCCTCTCCATGAAAAACTAGTTGCTACGCCACAGGGTTGTATATCCTCGGAATAAAGCTGGTATCGAATCACGCTATCGTCCTATCCCCACACACATCTTCGAAGGGAAACCCCGCTATACCCGAAATATTTTTGGTCCGTCCAAGCATGCGGCTAGTTTTTCATATGTATGACTAAAGTTCCCTTGCGCGTCAGACCTATCTTTTTGCAGACATCCCTTATCTTGCATCCGTGCTTTCAACGCCGCATCGATTTTCGGAAAAACGTTTCCCTTCTGCATCTTCTACTATTCCTCCTCCTTTTGCGAAAACTTGCATCTCTTCACCCACCTCTTTCACACCAGCCCGACGTTGTTCCGTCCGTGCTCCTGCATTTCATCATGATGCACGAGCAAGCAAGAGGTTCCGATCTTTAATGAAATACCGCACGCATCTGTGAGGAAAAATGAAAGGGCGCTTGCATTGGAGAGCACATCTGGCTCATAAATACGCTCTGAAAAAACAGAATAATAAATTTGAAACAAAAATAACTGTGCTGTACTATGTTAGAAGACTGGATCATGGCTCGAACACTATGAATCGGGACAAAATTAAAGTGTAAGAGAATTGAGCTTCTGCTATCTGAATCACCGCTACGAAAACATGATTGTAGGGTTTAACGCGCCGACGCAACGCAGGCGATGAGGCGCGCCGTAGTGGAGGGCTCCGGATTAATTTTGACCACCTGGGGATCTTTAACGTGCGCCGAAATCTCGAACACACGGGCGTTTTTGCTCTTCGCCTCCATCAGAAAAGCGGCCGCCGCGGCCGGGAATCGAACCCGCGACCTCGTGCTCAGCAGCGCAACGCCTTAGCCACTGAGCCACCGCGGCGGGTCCGCTACGAAAACAAAATTTTGATTGCATCCCAAGCGGAAGATTCTTCGAGAATAGCAGCTTGCCGCCGGAAAGAGCAGACGAGCGGTGTGTTATAGGAATGATGAATACACTTTCTTTCAAGGGCTCCTTTAAACAGGCTCTCTCGAGACCCCCCGAAGTTGTAAAGAAATCCTCTTTAGAAAATTAGAACTGGTAGGGAAAAGTTACCTCTTTCGCATGCTTGCCCCTAATACAAAAACCCTGTTCGTACTTCCGTATTTTTCTTTAAAAAAGAGCTGTAGCAGGCGTTATGTCTGCTATTTTGAGATTTGAGATTCTGTAAAACGTAATCCGGTAAAATATTGACATTACCAAAACCTCTTTACAAGAACTGATCAAGTACGTGAAAAATTTCCTGGGCCATATGATGCTCCACTGTGTATGTATAACTGTATCTAGTTCCTAACTCGTAAGACTTTCTGGAAACAGGAATCTGCATACGTGAAGAGTGTATAATTTTTTACAGAAGCTTTGTCGTAGGCACCTCATTTGAATTCGTACGCGCCAATTAGTTTTAATCGTAATGGAAAGAGTGCCAACGGCAGTTAGGATTCGTCAAGGTGCATGATATCCTGCATGTTTGTATGAAACATTTTTACGTTCCATTGCAAAGACTATAAGAAAGCTAGTATTCTTGATTACCTTGTGTTCGGCATGAATTACGACACTACTGGCAAAGCGCTTGGGTTTTCGTTCTCCGCGTCACGGTTTTTTGTTCTCACATTGCCTGACTAAACTAATGTTCTTTCCCATTACCCACTAATGAACACCGCCGAACTTTACGAGAACGCGAGCTTACCGGAGCGCAAAACTTCGCCATTACCGAACTTGTGAAATAGTGAAATTTCGTCGCTTCCACCGATTGCACACCCATAAAGTTCCTGTAGGCTGCCAGCACTAAACACCCCTAGTTCCATGACAGGCAGAAGTTCTGTATCCGGCTTGAGAGAAATACCAAGTGATAGTCTCGTTGAGTTTGAGGCACACAAAAACATAACGTCGATCGGATAATAAACCAAAAGAAGATACTATGCGGAATTGTCATTGTGTTTGTGCTCAACCTAATGCAAACCCGAACTGAAGCATTCGGAGTGAATTAATGTGTTTTAAATTCATGGCGCGCAGAAAGCCTCGCTGGAGTTTAATGCTGGAACCATTATACAAAAACACTTATTTGATGTTAAGCCGCATTCTTCAGCTAATCCTCATGAAATGAATAGTGGCTATGCGTTGACTCCGCCTTAACAGAGACGACTATAATAAAGTTTTTTCATTATAAACGTATCATAGGTGCGCAAGGTCTGTACACCTCTTTTTTCAGGCGTGTACAGGTTTCAGGTTGTAAAAAAACATTCAGCGTGGATTTAACAACCTACATTTCAGTTCGATTTAGCTTATTTCCACACATTGCTGGTTGCCGATTTCTTATGTTTTCTAACGGTATCCTTGTGCTACCCGAGGTAATTTGATTTGAGCCCGTTAACCCCTTAAGAATAACTCGAAATATTGTTAAAATTCCTTCCTCTTTTCAGCTGCCTCAGTATCAATAATTTTTTTCTATTTGATCTAATAACAACACTTTTTGAAGTTTTCCGCAAATGAACATTAAGGGTAATATTTCAGAAAACTAAAAAAATTAAACCCGAATAAAGAAAGTCAGCCCATTTAGTAAAGGAGTTATCATTTCACAACACCCCTTTACATGCTTTATGAAAATACAGCAATACTAGGATAGGGTATAAGGCATTAGTATGTTATCGAATAAAAACGGACATATGTGACAGTCCCCGTAACATCCTGCTACTGAGTTTTATACATAGAAACCAGTACGATAAAATTTTTCCATATTTTGCGTACGTTACTATTAGGATACATTTAGAGAGGAAGCAGCGCCCCTTTCCATTACCAAGCATTTGTCTACTGCAGTGTTTTAAATTGCCCCTGACAATAGCATTCAAGAGGTGCGAAACCTGAACCAGACGAATACCGCAATCGCAGTCATGTTTATTAGCAGTCGCTTTTGGCGGCGACATCCAGTCACACAAAATAGTTTGTCTTTGTGGCGCACGATGGCGACTGCTAGGTCGCCACTCTTTCGCCTGTTTTCCTCATGATTCAGCGCATACGTTTAAAGTTTGCTATCAAATGGGCATCACTGTTATTCTGAAATGGTAGTATTTTAAATAAACTAAATTTGTGCTTGGTCTTCCTTGTTCTTCATGGATGCTCCTTCATTGCCTTCATGGTCCTAGATAAGATTTATTGCTCAATTCTGTGCTGGCAATCATCTTTTGTAGCTAGTCTTCAGTTGTAGCGTTGCGTCAATCGATGCTGAAAATGTAACGGCGAATCCGCTCCACCGTGAACAAGACTCGCGCAACAAATTGTGCCAACGATTTCACAGACGCTTCTGTTTACGAGGGCAGATTTGGCAAGGTACGTGACGCTTGCACACATATATATGACTGAGCCATGGTCTGTCCATCTATCCGTCCGTCCGTACGTACGTCTGGCCGTCAATCCGCCTGCCTGCATGCCTGCCTGCCTGTCTGCCTGCCTGCCTGCCTGCCTGCCTGCCTGCCTGCCTGTCTGTCTGTCTGTCTGTCTGTCTGTCTGTCTGTCTGTCTGTCTGTCTGTCTGTCTGTGTCACTCGATCCAACGGAACAATCAAAGATTGTCGGCGTATCTGCTTGCTATATTGCAGACATGTCATCGCGACACGACAGTCTTCTGCCATCCATGCCACATACCGCCCTCCTCTCTCTTCCCCTCCCACCACTCACACTGTTCCCATCCCCTATCATTTCTTCTGTTGTGAATGCAATGGAGGTTTGTTCCATTCCATTCCATTTTCTCGCGTTCACAATGTGCACGCACAATCGGTTGGTCCATTTTGCTTGTGTTGCGCTTGCAGTATCTCGTGCCGAATTCTTTGTTTGCTTTTATGTCGCCTCTCTTCGACACCGATCTCTAGCTCAGTTTGTTTTCAATTTATTTATGCGAAAATCGCTCCACCGGCTATCTCTATGCACTGGCCTTTTCAGCTATGCCCGTATTTTTGCCTGAAATATTCCAAAGATTTCCTTAGCGCCAAAGAGTGTTCTCAGGCATTAGCCATGCCACCAATTCCATAGCAGCTGGAAAGTCTTGCCTAAATATATACTTCATGTTCCTGCTCTTCGCTATGGCCGAATTGCTTTTTGCAATGGTATACAGTACCCCAGTAATTGCAAATGGCCAGAAACAATGCCGGAGATCGCCATCACGTGCTTCGCATTTTTATAAAATCCAATTGCGGCGCCGGCTGTGAATGCTAAAGCCAAATTCCAACGGATAGGCCTTCCGTCGTCTTGTTTATCGGGAGTTCATTCAAACCTACAGGCGCACGCGTGTCACAGCGACACGTGGCGTGAAAAGCGCTTTCACAAAACGTCGCCTGGGTCACCTCAGATCGACCGCTTCCCCTGTCGGGACGCGCTGATCGGGCCTCGCAACAACCAAGAGCGGGCAAAAAACTCTGTCGCCCCCGCTTTGTGTGAGCGTTTTTACGCACGTCTTACTTTGATAACAAGAACATTAGTGGTTGTCATAGAAACCGCGAAGCCTGCTGCGTACAAAATGGCCGCGACAGAAGGTCTCGTGGGCATCCCGAACTCCCGGCAACTGGGAGGTCCACGAGAAAGATAATTCTAATGCAGACAAAAAGAAAAAAGAATGAGTATACGCCCGCGTTGAAACGCCAGGGAGCCACGGTTGTTTTTAAAGGGAAATAGGGGCAGCGACCTTCCTCCGGGAAGCTCGTGTCATGCGCTAGTCGCTGGCGTTTCGAAATTCTACGAAACACAAAGAGATGCGGAAATGTGAGCGACAGGAGGAAGGGTTCCTTTGTTTGATGCGGATGTTGCTTTTCATGCCTGTTAAAACGAAATCGCCTGAGAGTTTCTGGAACCTGTCGTGGTTCAATGACGCTATAGTTCTTTTCTTATGTGGCTGAACATACGTTTCTCTAGAACGCATCTTTGTCCGAGAGGTTAGAAACACGGGAACCGCAAATGCTTCCAAAGCTGTCCTTTTCAATTGAAATACGACTGAAATGTGCTTCAATATATGCGATTTTCAATTGTGCGTGTACCTATCATTTTAGGCTCATTTCACAAAGGTTCACGCTCATGCGTGTGTCTTCGGATGCGGCAGGATGCGTTCGCCCTTGTTGAACTGCGCAGCGTAATTTAGTATTGGCCGCGAGGGCCACCACTGGAGAGGCCGGCGCTGCGATTGTTTTGAATTCACTTGTACGATCCCCGTTCCTATCTTGCTACGTAGTTGGCTCGCGGCGCGTGACGCTCCGTTAATTACGCACTTTCTAAGAGCATTTTCGTATTAATTTTTGGGTTTTGAAGTTCATTCTGAGTGTGTGAAGCGTAGTTTTTACCTCACGTGGACTTTATGATCGTATCAACTGTGGTACACTGAACACAAACAACTTGAGGATGGCGCTGTATGTGGACGTATGCGACCGAACCCGGTGTGAACGTAAGCTGCGGCTTGCTTCCCCGATCAACACTGTAGGCTAAGACGATCGCCGAGTAAATTTCTAGATTCGCTTGTCGTTAGGAAATCATGTCGTTAGGCTAGGGATGAAATTATGAAGCGCTTACTGCTTGCAAAAACTCTCTGCACAAACGCCCGCCGTGCCTGCCCGCACGGCCCAGGAAGCGGCTCGAACCGACGCAGGTCGCAGCAGCCAACGTACGTTGGCAGCAGCAACATCTTGTCCCCGCTTTTTAAAATCACACTGATTGCGGAAAAGAAGTTCCACATTCGCGAAAGTGGATGTTAGTGTGGTGCAAAATTGTGCTAGGTAGTGTCATCAGCTGTGATTTTTTAAGCGATGATCAAATATGTGCCGCGATCTACGCCGACCAGCCCCGGAGGTCGGGGCGGGCACCACCGTTCGCCGCGTGATGCGGCGAGCGGCCAAAGGATGGCGATGCCTGCACGCAAGAAACGGCAGTGGCCGCGGAAGGTGTGTTGAAAATAGATCGTTTAAATGGCAATCATACTAGAAAGGGGGTGAAGGTGTGGTGAAAAGTTGTGTTAGGGAGATAGAGATAGTCTTTATTACAGCAGGAATACGCTAGTCCAAGCGGGGCAAATGGAAGTTGAAGGTGGGTTGTTGGTGGTTTGGGACATCTTGAAAACGGACAGTTCAAACCGAAGCTGGTGGGCTCCTTTATAAAGCGGGAGAACCCGCGTGTGGGGAGTAGAGCAGCCTCACGGCTCTAAACTGCTCAATGTAGACCGCCTTCAGGAGAGTAGTGCACAATTAAAGTCAGCGTGAGGGGTTTTACTATGTGAGGGTCGATGTATGAAGAGGAGGCATTTGGATGAGGGTTTAAGGTTCTGTGGTGCGTGAATTTCGGACACTGCCAAATTAGGCGCTAGGGATTGGCGGGTGTGAAGGAGGCGCAGAAGGGACATCGATTCGGCAGAGATCAGGTGTCTAACCGCAGAAACATCTACGGAACGTTTCTGCGGTTAGGCTAGCATTGGCAAATTATTTGTGAAAATTTCGAATGACCTTGGGGGCGGGGGGTAGAGCGGATAAAAATCCGGTTGGAGTGAGGGCCTTGAGGCGGTCTTTTTTTTTTTTCTTTTTTGTACCGTAGAAGCTGTATGGCTGGTGGTAGTGCCTCGGGAGGTATAGGAGCCAAGTCGGGTAGCAGCGGAGCCCTAGACGTCATACACTTCCATGCAGCGGAGTGGTCTGCCTGGTTCCCTTGTGATGACTTCTCGTGTCAAGGCGGCCAGTCGATGGGAAGATGAATGCCCCTAGATTTTAGGACGTTGACCTCACGAAGAATTTTGTTGGCGATTGTATTGGTTGACGTAGGACTTTCTAGAATCTTTAGGGCTTCGAATGACTCCATCAGGATGCGTATCTGGGACGGAGTGTAGCAGTGGAAGTCCAACATGGGAAAGAATATGGCTTTATGCTGGCGTGGAGTTCCATTTCCGGGATGGTAGCACAGAATATTAAAAGTTCGTTTGCCTTGGATAAAGAGAAGATCGGGTGATGCGCATGCGGTGCCAACTAGTGGAGGATCGAGCTATGCTTGCACTAGTGTAAATATCGATTTCGTGGAGGCGATTACTGTTCGGCAGGGCGTTGATGCGGGCAGCGCGGACGAGGCGGGCCTTACGCGGGACGGGATGGGTGGCCGTAGAATCCGTGACAGAAGGGCGGCTCCATTGAGTCAGATACGGTGGGATGTCGTGGGGTTATAGTGGCTTGAGATTCTCCCAGGCGACTATGGGGACATGTTGATGAGTTAATGAGCGTTTATGACAGGATTGACTTACTTGCTCTTGAATTATGTTTTCTAGGGGGGGGGGGGGAGGGGGCGGCGGAGACCAACTGCAGCGTACAGGTTTTCCCTGCGAGTATGTTGTCGCAGCCCACTGACGTGCGAAGGGTGGCTCTGTGCAGATTTGGAAGTGTCCTTATGGGTGTTTTGTCCAGGTCGTAGGATTGCGCTCCGTAAGTTATGGTACCAATGGCGACAGCGTGTGCTAAAGTTTGAATCGCCTTCTCCACCAAACTTGTTCGAGAGGAACCGTATGGCACGTTGAATTGTCTTCCGTTTACCTTTGAGTTGTTGAACCATATTGATGGGCTATTTTTGTGCCCGATTAGGATTCCGAGCAATCTTATGGGTTGAAAACTAGCGGTTATTAAAATATCTGCTAAAAGAAGAGTTGCAAAATTATAGTGTCAAAGGGGGTTTGTGGCCAAATTCGAGTAAGAATTCGGTTTTTTCAGGGGCTAATTTGAGACCAAGAGTAGCAAAGGAGCAATCAAGGCTATTTGCTGGGGCTTGGAGTTGAGTTTGCATATCTTCAGGGCATAAAAAGTCGGCTGATTCAGTTCACATGGTTACGTCGTCTGCATATATTTTGAAGCGTGCAGCAAAGTCACGTTCGAGATACCGAGCAACCATCGCCATGGCAGGGTTAAATAGGACCGGGAGAAGTACGAATCCCTGATGTACCCCGTTGCCAAGATATTGTGTGCGAGAAGTCCTTTCTGGGTGAGAGCCTTGAATTCGTATTAGTTGAGCGTTCAGAAAATGGCGGATCCAGAATTGAGCCCGGGCACTTGAGTAGGCGTCTGCCATTTCTTCTAGTATGCTGGATTGGTTGACGCGATCAAACTTCTTGCGTAAGTCAACTGCACAGATCAGATCGGAAGAAGAGTAGTTATGATAGGAGTGATTGATCACTCAACGTAATAGCCAGAGGCTATCGTGACGGCTGAGGTTTGGTCAAAAGCCAGTCTGCGCAGGGTGAAAGTGTGTGTGGTTGAACATGTTCCAGGTAACGATTGATGGGGCAATTGATGAGTCGTTCTATAAGTTTGCAGAAGATCGGAGTAAGCGAGATGGGGTGGAGGTTAGTGAGGTTAGTTGCGCTGGTACCGGACTGTAATTCGCAACTGTAACAATAGCGGCGATGAAATATCTGCCGCGACGCTAAGCGTAAAGTTTCCAACGTCCGACTCCGAGCATCAGAAACCGGCTGCGAGCTGTTCGAGAATACCCTCTTTTAAACTGCGTCGCGCGCGAGCGTGTTGCGTTTGGGTTTCCCTAACTTCTTGGGAGCCCCCAACGCTAGGTTTCCTTATTGTAAAACTCCTGATTACTCCAATCACTACCTCACGACGTCTTTCGCCTAGTACACAGCCTCACCTTCTGTGAGCAGTCGTGAGTTCTCGAACTTGATTCTAAAGAAAGGAAGGCTTACTGTAAACAGACAAAGCTCACGTTGCAATTATAAATTTCCACGGTGAGGTCCTAATGGTAAATAAACATAGGCATGTCTAAACCCATTCGAAGGCGTTGAAAACTCGGGTTCATACCATTCGTACATTGCGGGAAAGTTGTCGCGAAAAGTAAAGAGCAACCGTACAGAGTACGGCAGCGATAGGTAGCCAAATCAGGGCATAACAATAAAAAAGTCCCCCGCATTTCCCCGAGGGGGAGAATGTGAAAGTGCGAATGCACGGTTGTCGGCCCGCTTGCGGCGCTTGCGCTCGGCACCCGCAGCCCACCGCCTCGCCGCCTTCTCTTCCATCTCTTCCATCGGGTTTGTAGTATCACGTGTACACCACGCAGTTATCAAGCCGCTATAACGCCGCTGAGTCGCCAACGCAACGCCGCTGACGACGTAGTTTGAATGCGTTAAAGATATACGGAGCGTTCCTAACTCTGAAATCAGCGCCAACGCTGTCCAATGTCTCCACTACTTTTTGCTCTTTACCTGGAGCCGCTGTGTCGCATGGTTGCTGCGTCCACCAAAATCGAAGGACTCGTTATGGGCGGACGGGAACTCCGAGTGTTGGCATATGCCGACGACGTTGCCCTTATCTGCACAACAGCTGCCCAAGCCGGAGAAGTACTCCGACTGGCACATCAGTTCTGCGGTTTCTCCGGTGCAGAGCTCAACCTTGAAAAATCCGAGGGAGCCTGGTTGGGGTGCTGGGAAAGAAAGCCACGCAAGTGCTTCAACATGCGTTGGTCGGACCGCGTTGAGACATATCTAGGGGTAAAGATCGGAGTGGGCCAGGCGGTGGCGCCTCGATGGAAATCAAAAGTTGACGCGGCCGAATGGAAGCTTCACCCCTGGAGGAACCGTAACATATCCATTTACGCAAGGTCCCTCTTGTGCAACATGGTAGCCTACCCCGCAATTCTGTACGCAGCGCGCATTACCACCATCGATGCCAGCTCGATACAGAGGCTACACCGGTCGTGGGCAGTGTTCGTTTGGCGGTCGCAATACGAGCCCATGCGCCGCACCAATCTCTTCTGGAGCGTGGAGGGGGGTGGAATTGGACTGATAAACGCAGAACTCAAGCTCGTAGTCAAGCTCGGGGCTGGAGTGTTTAACGGGCCAGCGTAGCTACGTTGACCAAGTCCTCTTTTGAGAAACAGGAGAGATAGCGCCAGCCAATAGGACGCACACAATTCCTTCAACCTTTGTTTTTGTTGAGCCTGTGTTGCTGTTCTCATTGTCCTTGTATTTTTGTTTTCGTGTCTCTTTGCCCTTTTTTTTCTTCTCCTGGTTTTACGTTCGTTGTCATCTTACCCCCCAAACATGTAACCGACACATCCACTGTCAGAGCTGCTCCGGAACCATGTGTAACACTCGGCATGACGTGTATATTTATGTGTAAATAAAGTTATTGTTAAAAAAAAAAAAGGCTTCCGTGGCTTAGTCGGTAGAGCGTCGCGCTGCGGCCGCAACGTCCTCGGATTGAAACCGGGCGCCGGATGCTGTTATTTTTTTATATAGTGTAGTGGCCTGGCTGGCGCGCCGAGAGAGGGTGTTGCGAGCTGTAGAGCAGGCGAGGGGGGAGAGGAGGCGCTACGCGAGCGCCCTCACGCGTCGGAAATCCGGCGCCGTTGCTAGGCACGCTAGCTAGCTCCGTTGCTAAGCTGCGGACGGACGGACGGCGGTGGACGCGTGATTCAGGGTCGCTTAAGAAGTTTATTCGCACTTAAAACATTGGAGGGGAAATAGGCACTGCTTAATTAAGCGAAACTACAGATCGTACCACCCCGTTTTTAAGCATGTGTGGCGAAGAAATCCGCTCACCGTTCTCGCGTAGTCATTCCTTTACCATGCAATGCGCACTATACTCGCATTGAGATCCCAACTGAGCTGCATGTTTCCATCGCTTTTGTAAGGTATATGTTCGTTGCGGTCACCGTCTCGTCACGTCGCAAGTATTTCATAATGTATTGCAGCGTACTTTTCTTCGCATAAGCTGCACCGTCCTTGGGGTTAGCTGGCTACGTACGTGCTGTGGGTCGCGATAGTAAAAACTACATAGTCACGGCGGTGTCGCCATGAACAAGCGATTCGCTGATTGCTTCCCCGTATCATTCGGTCTGTACACCACCTTTTTGTGTAATTTGCATCAAACTTACGAGGAGGGTTTGATGCAAAGTGGGCCATAAGATCTTCTGGAGTTTAAAAAATAAGAAAACGTGCCGTTCGTAAGCTATAGCAAAAACCCATTGCAAAAATGGTGCAAAAAAAGAAGCAACAATTAAGTAACTGCAAAGGTAAGTGCTGCCTCCATACAGACCTGCAACACGCCAAGTGCAGCGACATGTGCCAGAAATATCTGCACTGGACGGCCATCTGCAAAAGCAAGCCCAAAGGCAAGAAGTAATAAAAGAACTAAAAGTTCTACAGTTGCTCTGACCTGCGACATTTCAGCGCGAAATTCGCACCCAACGGCTTACTCGAGCTCAGCGACGGGAATTCGATCGACGTGTGGAAACGGCAGCTTCTTGTCAATCGTATCTCAACTCCCACTAAGTGTCCCGTTGTAGCGAGCTCTTTCCGATAAAGACACAAATATGCTTGTACTTTTCTTAGCGACATAGCCCCGCGCCTGTTCAATGTCATTGGCAGACCTTCCACAAGGAACGCAACAGCGTGTAATTCATCCTGCGTTTGACAATTACATAACTGGCTCGATCTGCCTGCAAGCGGAAAGGGCAGTGAGTCGAACGTCTGAAATGCTTGCTGTTTCATTGATCAGTATTCTTTCTGCTTTCTTTTTATCTCGATTATACGTGGTATTAGATTAGCTCAATGCGACAGAAAATTGCGAAAACATATTAACGTGAAAAGAGAGACCCTTAGGTAATTGGTTCAATGCCCTAGTCGTATGCTCTGCTGAGCTTTGTGTCGAACTTAGACGACCCTGTACTCCCCTCGAGGGCCGTCTGATATGTCTGTAGCACTCGATGCATCGACAGGCGCGGGTACTCGGATTGTGAAACGCTCGTTTGACACTTGAATTTTGCTGATTTGATTTTCGCAAGAAGAAAACAGCAGCATGTGCAGCGTTTTCTCGCATACGTTCTCAGGCCTATGTAACCAATAGTAATTTGGCCCGGTCACTCGTGTACTTTTTTTAAATATAACCACAGTAAACACATGTTGGAAACCACCAAAGGGCAGAATTTATAAAGTCCCAAGCGCAAGCCCGTATAAATAAGGCACAAATGAGGGGATATTGCTTGGCATGGTGGACAGTCAAGCAAGGTTTTCTTGCAGTGACAAAAGGAAGAACTTGAAGAAATCCTTGTCCACACCGTTGTTTCTAACTTCTGAGTGAAATATCACCAAATTATTGCCCGTCATTATTAGTGGGTTGTCATGTTTTATTTAATCTTGATTGTACACTCTATTCAGTCATTAGTACAGCAAAAAAAACCCCGGGTCATCTACACTAACGTGTAACCTGAGGAGGGGGGAAGCATACAGTGTACACATGTATTCTCGGCACCTTGGTGCTTTTAACTACGAAGGTGAAACCGTTTGGGGGTAGAGGTATACAGCTTTGCTGTAAAAGTCTTTTGTCTTTGAAGAACAAAGCTCTCTACCGCGAGGCGTGAACGAGTGTCCCGGTGCTCTTTTTAGTATGTACGCGATACATTCTAGGGCGAGGCGTAAACGATCATCCAGGTGCTTTAGTATAGTGACTACATGAGACGACGCTTTCGACGACGACATGACACGCCGACCGACCCAGATCCTAAGGGGCTTCGCTCCTAAAAATTTAGGAACTGTTAATAACATGATACACGTAAAGCGTCAGTACAACGCACAAGTCGCACGTTTTATTGAGCTTCTGTGACGAACTTCAGCGTTCCGGTGCTGGCATCCACTCTTGTCTTATATGGCTGTAGCAGCCCATGTGTCAGTTGGCAAGCGAAGTCATCATTTCCAATAAAATTCTTCTTAACTTGAAAGAAACATGCATTTACCTGATTTCATAATCTGGTTCTACTCCGAACGTCTCGTAGACCTGAGCCTGCATGGGACGATTCGTTCCCGCCGCAACAAAAACGTCTCTCCAGAGAGCCTGAAACATAAACCCTACACTTTCATAATGCCTAGTGGCTTCTGGGGATGACAGGTGTTGCGGAGAGTCGGGCTCCAAGTCTGCACACCACTCGACGTGTTTCCTCGATTCGGCTCAGTGGAGGATACCGCGACGTCCTTACTTGCGAAAATCGCTTTCAAGGATCTCCTCGACTGAAGATTTTTGTGGAGGAGGGGTTCAGAATAGTGGGGGTCATTTCTTCACTTGTACATTTCTTCAAACTCACACCAGAACAAGAAGAACTAATGCTTTAGGTATCTAGATTCGGTTCCTCGTCTACAGAAAGAGAGCTAAAAGGTTACCACTGGCCGTTAGTCTGTTGCAATTCATTTATGTAATCCACTCCTTCTTGCCTACCCCATCCCAACCCCCCTTCGTGGAAACACAACTCGAGAGTTGCGTAAACTTTGTTCAAGCAAACGCATTGGTATGCCCATTGTAGATTAGATATTATAAATGTTTAACAGGATGGGAAGCTGGGCGAGTTGGTGTTGATTCATCTTTTTCTTTTCTTAGTCAACGTCTTTCCGCGCCTGTTTTCAAGATTATAAATGTGTTTTGCAACATTTTTTAAATATCTGGGACGTTTTCTGATCACAGTCAACAAGCGCGTAAAATCCTTACTATAGGTGGACGCGGAATACCAGAGCCAACTACTAATGCTGCTTTACAATTAGCAAAAAAATTAGCTCAAATATTTTTCAGGCGACAGCGTTACAGGGGCCCTGAAGACAAAATAGAGGTTTGTTTTGTTCGAGCGTTTAGGTTATTATAGTGCCCCAGTGCTTGTCCACAAGCAAACGATGTTTTATTCAAAGAGAAATTACTCCATTGAAGCCAAAATTTGAACTCTCCCGCCAAATCGTTTGTTTCGTGACGTCAGTGGTGACTTATCCAGGCCAGCTATTTGCAACAAATGTTAGGTATGCCGACTAGGGCTGCAGCGGACGACGAAACATCTTTAGTGCCCTTTTTTAACGTTTCTCATCTGCATGGCACCAAAATAACGCTCAGGCCCACCATCTGCACTAGCATTGTTTTTGACCGTATTGGCGTTTGGCTTACTTTTGTTACGGTTGATAGTAATCGGTTCGTGAAGCATTGGGTAATAATGCGAGACAAACAGGTGATGGTGGTGGTGGTAGAAACATTTATTTGAGCTTGAGGGGAAAGGAAAGGGAAAGTGGTCAGCCTCCCATGTCCACGAGGCCGCGAGCCCGCGCTGATTCCAGAGCTCGTTTCATCAAGGCGAGTTGCTGCTCCGGTGCCGAGCTGGTCAGAGCGGACTCCCACTGCTCAAGGGTGGGGGAGTGAAGGGGAGTTGGGTGATGCGGGCAGGAGAAGACTAGGTGGTAGGGAGTAAGAGGAAGGTCACACGCTTGGCAGTTATGGGGGAAGGGGGATGTGGACATGTGTGAGAGAATCGTGTGATTATAGAAAGTTTCTGTCTGAATGCGGCGATAGACATAGGCTTCACGAGGGGAGGAGGGTACTTTCTTCTGTTGTTGGTGTAGTGGGAAAAGATGGAGCTATAGGTAGAGTCGAGTGGTGTTAAGGTGGTGCTTGCGGAATCTGGACGTCCTGTGGTATCTAGCCTTGCAGAGGGGAGTGCCCGGTTGTGGAGAGCGCGGGCTGCGGCATGATCCGCTTCATTCCCATCAAGACCAGAATGGCCAGGGGTCCAAACTATTGTTATCTCCATTTCTTCGGAGAGACAGTAAAAAATGGGAAGAGCTTGAGGGGGTGCCAGGCCAGCTTGATACCACCGGCATGCTTGCTGAGAATCGGTGATAATGGTCAGGTAGGGCTGTTTTTGGTGGGTGGTGGTCCCGTGAGCGAGGGCGAGTGCCTCTGATGTTGGAACCAGTAGCTGCTTGTAGGTGGCTGCAGTGGCGAGGTGGCCGGTAGAGTCCAGAGTGACGAGGGTGGTGTGTTAACCATTGGGAGTATGGGCAACATCCGTGTAGCACGTTTGGGCGTCGGTTCCATATCGCCTTGTGAGCATTCTGACACCAGCTTCTCGCCTTCTCTATTGAACGTTGGATGCAAATGTTTTGGGATTGGGGCGACCCTAAGCCGCTGGCGAATGTAAAGAGGGATGCGTTGAACTTCCTGAGTTGCAGACGGGGTGGACAGGCCGATGGTGCGAAGCACGTTCCTGCCAGTGGGAGTAAGGGCCAACCGTTGTGGCTGTGGGGTTCGTTGGGCTTCCAGAATTTCGCTGAGGGTATTATGCAGCCCAAGGTGGAGCAAACGGCCATAGGAGGTAAATGTAGGGATGCCCAAGCAGCTTTGTAAGTTTTGCGGATTATGGCGTCCAGTTTGCTGGTTTCTTAGGGTCTGAGATTCCCCAACGGGGTTCCGTAGGTGAGACGGCTGACCATGAGGGCTTGGATTAGACGGCAAGTGTCTGGCTCTTTTAGACCGTATGCTGATCCCCGGATTCGGCGTGTGATATGGATGAGCTGGAAGACTGTTCGGTGCAGTTGGGGGAGTAGGGCACAGCCTGAACCATCCCAGTGGAAGGGAATGCCTAATATCCTGAGCGCGGTAACTTGCGGGATAAAAGAGCCACCTATGGGATAAAAAAGCCACCCTGACCTGTGGGTCAGGGGTGGGCGCAGCCTGGCGGCCTCTTGTGCGGGCGCGGAGGACCAGTAGGGCGGATTTAGGTGGCTCGCTCATCAGTCCCCTGAACTGAAGGTAAGCAGTGGTGGTGTCGACTGCTTGCTGAAGGATGTCCTGTTGTTCACCGCTAGAGCCTTGGGTGGTCCAGAGAGCCAGATCATCAGCGTAGAATGCGTGGCGGAGGCCGGAAATGGCTAGCAGTTTGTCATGGAGGTGAAGCAGAGCTATATTAAAGAGAAGAGGCGAAATAACCAATCCTTGTGGTGTGCCCTTTGCCGGGGTGTGGAAAGTAGGCAAGAATAGAGGGCCGAGTCGGAGTGTAACTGTTCTTTTCTGAAGGAAGGCTTTTACAAAGCGAAAGGTATCTACGCCGCAGCTCGTGGTACTGAGGTTTTCCAGTATGGCTTCGTAGGTGACGTGGTCAAATGCACCCTTGACGTCGAGTGTTAAGATTGTTTTGGGGGAGGTGCGGCTCACATGGTCGACCACCTGTTCCTTGAGCTCCAGGAGGACGTCTTGAGTAGATAGGTGTTGCCGAAAAGCAAACATTGTGAAAGGGTAGAGGTTGTGGTCGTCCAGGTATGCGGTGAGCCGCAGACGTCCTAGTTGTTCGAAGATTTTACCGATGCATGAGGTCAGTGGGATTGGTCAAAGAGTAGTCGGCGTGAGTGGCATGTTTGGTTTTGGGATCCGTAGGATGTCCGAGTGTCGCCACTGCTCAGGTAGAATTCCCCCTGCCAGTGATAATTGTAAAGTTCGAGGAGGTCTTGTAGTGTGTCCTGGACTGGATTGCGGAGAGTGCGGTAGGTAATATGGTCCTTTCCTGGGGTGGTTTTGCGGGTGAGGCGGGTAAGGACAGCCGGAAGTTCACTGAAGGTAAAAGGGGCGTCTAGTGCTTCGTTAGCTAGGCCCGTATAGCATGTGTCGGCGATGGGTGGGTAGGTAGTAGGGTTGACAAACAGAGGGTCACGGATCGACTTGAGTTCTTGAGAGGGGATAGCGCCGTTGCGGATAAGTTGATCTATTCTATGGTTTGTTTATCTCTTGGTATTGGTGTGGCCGAGAAGGGAACGGAGATGCCACGTTTTCATTGCGTGGAGAGTGCCTTGGAGCTCATTGCAGAAAGAGTGCCAATTTTGTCGCTGGAGATCGGCGGCATATGCTTGCGCCTGCTGGGTTAGGAGGGCTATGTGCTTTTAGGTTTACGATTATGCTTCTGCCGTTTCCAGCGTTTAGTAAGACTACGACGCGCGTCCCAAATGTGCATAAGGTGGGGGTCGACTGCCGAGTGCTGTCAGTAAGTGCTATTTTTTGGGTGTGCTTTTTAATCCGGTGTTCGAGGGCCTGGGTCCAGCCACTTAAATTTTGGCTTATTGCAGGGAGAGGGGTTGGATCTTCACGGAAGGCGGACCAGTTAGTCAGGCGTGCGGTGCCCGTCCGGGTCGTTTTCTTTTTGGTTGGGAAGCGATGAGAGAGGAGATGATGGTCACTGCCGATTGTTCTCCTCGAGACGGGACCATTGGATCCTGGAGATATTTTTAGTGAATGATAAATCAGGTGTGGTGTCTCTGGTGACACCGTTGCGGTGCGGATTGGAAGGTGAGGTCATTTTGGAGGATCAACTGGTGGTGCTGGGTGGCACGTAGGAGGACCGTGCCTTTTTTTAGGCAAAATGGTAGACCCATGCTGGATGTGGGGCGTTGAAATCTCCGAGGAGAAGTAAGGGGGCGTCCTAGGACAGGGATGCGGCTTCGTTAATCAGTGCCTCAATGTTGTGGAGGTTATCAGATGGGGGACTGTAGATATTCCGATGAAGGTGCTGGGGCCAGTCGGCCTTGTGACGATGAGCTCTACAAAGGTATGAGGTAAGGTTTGAATAAGACGATGTGGTTGGGCCGGATGGGAGTTCTGTACGAAAGTGGCGGGTGTGATGCTGGGGCTCTTTCGTGGAGGCGGCATAATGCGGTAGGGGGGTAAGAGCATTGGTCTCTTGCAGGGTAATGACATCCGGAGGATCTTGTTTGGTAAACAAGTCTAGCTGGTGTAGCTTGTTGTTGAGGGAACGGCAGTTCCACTGGAGTACGACGAGGTCGGTATCCGGGGGATTAGTTATGGTAAGGGTGATGTTTGAGTTTCTTGGGTTAGTCAGTCGAAGCCAGTGAGATCTGTATGCCTTGGATGGTCTGCTCTAATTAGTCTGCTCTAAAAGTAAAGTCGGTTAGCGGAGGTGGGCTGAATGAGTTGGTCCTGCGTGATGCCCTCGGGAATGCCGTGAATCACTCCACGAGCAGTGCCAGGAGGGGGCTTCATGTAGGCAGATACTGCATAGGTAGTGCTTCGGAAGGTTAATGCGGGGAGTTGGGAGAGTCGATCAGTGATATCTGGGTCAGGGGTGGCAGCTACGAGGAGGTTTTGGGCTGGTTATACTTGCAGTGTGTCAGTCGCACGGAAGAGGGGGCCGGGGATCTCGCTTGCCGCGACGAGGCTGCATACCAGGTCACGAGTAGGTCAGTCTCCGACGCAGAGGCCGTCATGCGGTCAGATGACAGTTATAAAGTGCTTTGGCGGAAAGCGAGGAGGCGGTATTTTTTGTGCGGGGACGGAAGGCGTTTTAGCGTTTGTGGGGCGTACCTGGTTGTCAGTAACGGACTCGTTCATGCGGGAGTTTATGATTTGACGCCATGGGTTAGGTGTCGGAGCAGTTCTACCTTTCGAGACGTCGAAATCCATGTGGCCGTCTGCGTTGTTTCCGTTGACAAGGTCTTGCGCCGGTGACGATGTGTTGGCTTGGTTTTGCGTCGGTGACGATGTATTAGAGTGTTTTAGCAGAGCGGCTTGCGGAGGCTCACGCTACGGCGGCGGTTTAGCTGAACCCGAGTGCGCAGGCGCGCGCGGGGAGGGCGAGGAAATTACCCCTCAGCAGAGCGAATGCGCGGGCACTACAAAGGCCGGCCCGCGGAACTAATCCACCCCACAGGAACGAATTTGCACTTTCCCAGTCGGGCCCCGCTACCCGCTAACCTTAGCGTAGCGGACGGTACCCGCTATGCTAAAACTCTCTATTGTCACGCGCCGTAGCGCAGCTGCGAGATGGCGAAGGGGGCATGGTAGATGGCAGGTGCACGTGCGCGTGCGGCTGCAGCAGCACAGGGAGGCCGCCGCTCGTACTAGGACTGTAATGTAGGCCTAGCGGTGGCCCCGGCGTGGTCGGTGGGTTCGATGGTCCTGAAGGGGGGCCCGATGATCGTAGGTGGCAAACGATGATGTCCAGAGACGCCAGAGGTACTCACGGAGACGACAGGGGCCCCAACTTGGTCAGGCAGGCGGAAAGATCGCGATTGGAGCGACAAAAACAGGAGTCGAAGCGGGGAACAAGCACCCGTGTCGGCCCCCTGGCGGCGATCCGCTTTCACTGCCCTCCTAGACAAACAGGATCACATAAGGCAATGTCGCTTATGCCAATTGGCCAGTGTCGTGTGACAACCCAAAAGCGGCGGACGGCTATGCAGCTATAATAAGTGTATTGAGCGCAGTACGCACTGGTGCTTAGAGCACTGCACGGGCCCGGGCCAGCCCGAAAGCCCGGGCCGGGCCGCCCGAAGTCGATTATCAGCGGGCCCGGGCCGGGCCCGGGCTCGACGCCGTGGGCCCGGCCGGGCTCGGGCTTGAATTCATAGGCACGGCCGTTATTAGGTCCGACGTGAAGTGTAGAAAAGAGCATCAAAATGAATATTCTTGGTTTATTTTTGCGCGCTTCTTGCTGTTATTTGTACGCATTGTTTTAAAAATTCCCGCGCCTTCCCGCGAGGGGAACACGAGTAAATACAGAGCATTGTGGCCTCAGTACTGGTTGAAGGCAGTGTTGCTTCCATCGCTTCTTCCGTGATAC